>NW_026019995.1:790281-950205 GCF_900185275.1 Solanum verrucosum | reverse complement strand
CCAACTTAGGATGGGGATGCCGTTCACACCCGGACACCCTGGTGGCAAGGTATAAACCCCTCACATGGTTGATGTTGGTCACACCCCAAGCATCCTAGGTGGTGAGATATAAACCTCTCACATGGTTGATGTTGGTCACACCCCAAGCATCCTAGGTGGTGAGATATAAACCTCTCACGTGGTTGTCCGGTTCTTTCTCCCGGACCAGGCATGGTCATACAACACTTTATATAGGAAATTCCCATTAGGCTCTAATGCAATCTCTCACGTGGTTGTCAAACACCTTGAAGGCATGTAATGGAATCAAAGAGCATGGAAAATAGGGTAGTAATTATGCAGCCAAACCAGTGAACAACCTACAACAACACCTTTTTAACACCCACAATACCACATGAAAATCTCTACATCCATTCCAAATTTAGGTTCAAGTTCTAGAGTCACAACATGCTCAAAACAATCACTTTTCATGTTTAAAATTCAATGTGCAGGAAATTATTACGAAGAACAAGACTAATTTATGAATCTTAACTTAAACCATGAATTAGTGAGTAGAATAGAGTCTAGGCACTATGGGTGGAAGGACCCATGAGTTCAACACCACATACCTTGAGTTTTTATGAAGGTCTTGAGAGTGTCTTCAATGGAAGCTTGGAACTTGGAGCAAGAGTCCTCTTCAATCTTGAGGAAGGTTTTAGATTAGGGTTCTTGAGAGAACTTGAGAGAAAATGTGTCTAAGTATGGGAGAGGTGTTTTGGGAAATGTTTTAGAGATGAGAATTGAACTAATGGTATATAGGAAATAACATATGGCCATTTGGAAAAATGGTCCAACACTTAGAAAAAAAAATGAGGTGGGTGAACAGTAAAAACACTCACTGTAAAATTGCCTTTCCTGCCGGACAGATTTTACGAAAAATGGGCATAACTTCTTTGTCCGAACTCCGAATGAGGTGAAACGAAGTGCGTTAGGTAGCTAACTCAAAGGGCTTTCCATGGATATGTTATTGGCCACCCAATAATTTGTTTGCTAGGACATATGACCCTCCAAAGTAGACCCTCGAAAAAGGCTTCACTTGGAAATTTTGGATTTTGATACAGTTGCTCTAAAATTTGGGTTAGACCCATTCCCCACTCAATTTGACCCCCTCAACAAGAATATGAAGTCGGATTTTCGAAATATGAAACGGATTTTTTTTTTCTTTATATATAGCTAAACAAGTTTCCGGTAACTTTCGAAGTACATTTTAAGAAATTTTTGGGTCATTTCACCATAACCACATCATATTCATAGCTATACGTGTATAGTGTGTGTGTGCGCATATTGGTCCTCATAGTGACATAATAGCAACAACATTGATATTGAGTGCACTTCCCTTCAAGGGATCACCACACATTCACAATGTCCCCAAATCATTAGCAATTCACATATAAAGCCCTTAGGGATTCTAGACCACACACCCACGCTTCATCATAGGAGACAAGGACACATTCAACATGGAATAGGTACTCCTAACATGTATATGATCAAACATTCATATGGGGGTCATATAGGTAGGGGTCATTCCACAATAGTACCTAACATAATCAATCATGTAGACCACATCTTATCCCTAACATTATCATTCATATTATACCCCTCATCATCAACACACTTTAAACATCATGCTAGCATTGAGGATTTCATACATAACTTTCATAGCACAACTTCATAAACATATGCATCATAATCATCAATTCACTTCACATCTATTGCCTTCAAGGCCATGATCTCAACATGCATAGATAGACAAGAAGTGAACACCTCCACCATAAGTGAATCAACCACACAACATAAATTCTCATACTATAGACTAGAAGTTAGGTCAACTTACCAATTCTCCAAGCCATGATCACCATGGATCAATACTCAACAATTCATAATCAATTGGCATAGGTAGCAATAGGAATCAACAATGTAATACAATATCATAAACATAGTCTAAGTACAATTCCATAAACATAGTCTAAGTACAATTCCATAAACAAAGGGATCAACCCATAACTTTGCCCATAAGGCCATAATCCTCAACTCATCAATATACCAACAATTCAACATGAATTAGTATAGATAATCATAAGAAACATCAATACAATCTAATCTAAACATAATTTCACCAATAGAGATCATATTCACACAGACCCACATCATATGCCAATTTTGAGAATTTGGGGATCATGGGTTCTTTAGGAATTCCTTTGAAAATTATCTTAAAAACCATAATTCCACATTAAATAATCAATAGAATGATTTAGAAAATTGTTTGACAAGGAACCCATGTTAAGATTGAATATTGGGAATTTTGGTCTTTGAATCACTTTTGAAAATCTTTGATAGAACTCCTTGAATGAGAGGTTATTCAAGAATCTAGAGTTACCATACCTTAATTATTGAAGACCCATGAAATTGAAGACGAAATCAGTTGAAAACCCATCTTCTAGCTTGAGCTTCGTCAAGGTCTTCAATGGAGTTTTTGAGAGAATCTATTTTGAGAGGGAAGGGTTAATTTGAAGAATGGGGTCTAATTTTAGGTTTTAGCATTTTAACCAACTTAAAATACCCTAAAATATGTAGAATAACCGATTATAATAGTTCCCCAAAGTACCCAAACTACCCCTCACTTAGTTGGACCATTTAAGCAAGTCAAACTTTAGTTTTCTTTTCGCAGATTTCGTCGGGAAACAAGTTCGCGATACGGAGGTGTTCCCACAAGTTTCTGGAAATTAAATTTTGAGGCAGTAGAGTCCGCTACATGGACCAAACATGATAGCATCCAAGTAAGCTCTACTCCATTGAAGGACAAGGATGACGCTTTAGAAACTCCAAGGAGGCCCATAACAAGATCTCAAACCAAGGAGTTCAATGATAAGCTCAATGGGCTTCAATCGCTGATCCAAAGGTTTCTTATTGGGGAAGAAGAGCTCAAGCCCAAGGGAGAGGAATTGTCCAAATGCTACAATTATTTGGTGGCCCAAATTCAAGCCCAAGATGAGGAATTTTAAGGTCCAATTTCGTGCAAAAAAGGTCAAGAAGAGTCCAAGAATCAGCCACAACAAGAGTTGCTTTCTGCCCAAGTTTTGAGAGAAGACTAGTCAAACTTTCCAAGATTGTCAAGATTCTTTTCCTAGTTGGGATTTACCTTATTTATTTATTTATATATAGGTTATTAATATTTTCCTTAGTCTATTTATGGTCTCCTAAGTACCATTTAATTCTTTCCTAGAAGTACTAAATTTGTTCCTAGTTAGGTTACTTTATTTCCTTTCTAGAGTAGGATTCCTTGTAATTGTTTTTTTAGGGTTTGGCTTCTTGGACGTTTTTCCCTTCTCCTATATATAGGAGTCCTTTTCATTCATAAAAGACAATTTACATTGATATTAATAATATTTGAGAGAGTTCTTTGAACCTTTGTGACTTGTTCTTTGAGAATTTATCTTTAAACCTTTACTATTCATAGTTTAAGGTATAAAGTAACTTCTTCTTGTGATATCTTTGGTTTCTTTTTGGTATTCTTTAGAAGGTGATTAGTTTCTACATACTAATTATTGTCTTTAGTTACTCATAAAGCGGTCAAGATCCGAATCTATCGTTTTGATTCGTTTTCTCAAGTAAAGGCGTTAGATTTCTTCCATAAATCTATACGTTGTTACTTGGATCTTTTCAAGGCCTTAGAACATCTAATCCTTGGAAATTCGTGGATCTTTCCTTCGAATTTCCCATATCTTTAGTTAGTTTTTTTGTTTCTTTTCTTTGTGCTTCCGCATTCTAATATTCAATTCTCTATTTGTGATCTCCCTTAACTTGCTGTTATCAAGTGGTATCAGAGCGGTTCTATCAAGATTCCGTTCTTGATAAATCTTGGGATTTCTTCTTAGAGCAACAAAAAAAAAAAAAAAAAAAATAGCGTGAACAGTAGCGTCGTGAAAAAAAATAAAAATAAATAAATAAAAAAATATTATTACAGTTGCGTGAACAGAAAAAAAAAAAGTTATAACTTGCTCTCAAATAAATCTGATTACTTGTCCTCCAAGAAATTTGATTACTTGATACCCAAGAAAGCTTATTACTTGCTATTCAAGAAATCTTATTACTTGCTCTCCAAGTAAACTTATTACTTGCTCTCCAAGTTTTGCATTAATTTGTTTCCAAGCAAGAAGGTAGCAAGAAGAGGGGATTCTAGACCTTTAAGAATAAGAGGAATTTTTTTTTCTTGTTCTTATAATTCTAAAATAAGTTCCTTTTTATTCGCATTTTGTTTCAACTAAATCCTACTTGTTCTAGGACTAGTTCTTTACTTTCTTTTGTACCCCAAGATTCCATACTTTATTACTACGAACTTGATACACGTTTTGGTTTAATTATAAATCTACAAAGTATTCTCGTTCAAAGGTGATTTTGAGTGGAAAAAGGCAAGTGTGGGTGAGTTTAAAAGAGGGTAAAAGCCATATTAAAAGTGTGATACTTGATCATTTATTCTTTTTTTTTTAGATGTCTAATTCAGGTGGTGATGAGGAAAGGGCTCGTTTAGAAGCCGAGGTCAAAGGAAGGAACGACTTCACCCTTCAAGCTATGCACCAACAATTTGAGAGATGGACCCTTCAATTTCAAGAGATGAGGGATATGATTATCGAGCAGAATGACACCATAGCTGCAATTAGGAGGGAGAATAATGTTGTACCCCCAAATAATGTTAGACCCCAAGTTAGAAGGAATGTACCCCATATCCCTTTTGTAAATCCTGAATATGATAATGATGATTTTGATGTTGAATTTAATCTAGAAAGAAGAGATAGGAGGGGACAAAGAGGTAGAGTAGAAGATGATAATATAAATAGTATAAAGATGAAGATGCCATCTTTCAAGGGGACAAGGGATCCAGACTTGTACCTTGATTGGGAGAGACGAGTTGAAGCCATCTTTGATTGCCATAACTACTCTGAGGGTAAGAAAGTTAAACTTGCTATTGTTGAGTTTTCTGATTATGCTGCTTCTTGGTGGAAAAAGCTTGCTAGGGACAGATTGCAAGAGGAGTTACCACCTATTGCTACGTGGGCAGAGATGAAGAGGGTAATGAGGAAGCGATTTATTCCATCATACTTCCAAAGAGATCTACAATCTCGCCTTCAACGCTTGAAGCAAGGCTCCATGTCGGTGGATGAGTACTTCAAAAGCATGGATATGGCTATGATCCAAGCTAACTGCATGGAGGAAGAAGAGGCTACAATAGCTAGATTTTTAAATGGTTTAAATACAGAAATAGCTAATGTAGTAGAGATACAACAATATGTAACTTTAGATGAGTTAGTTGATTTGTCTGTAAAAGTTGAAAAACAAATTGAGAAAAAGCAGCAAAATAACTCATGGAGAAGTCGATCAAACACTATCTCTAAGAAGCCATGGTCAACTCAAGAGGGGAAAGCTCCTTCCATACCTCAAGATGATAGAGGTAAAGGTAAGGTTGAGGAGGGAGGTAAAACCTTTAATCCTAAATCTTCTAAACCTTCAAGTTCTATTCAATGTCACAAATGTCATGGAAGGGGGCATATGATGCATGAATGTCCAAGTAGAAGAAACATCCTACTTAGAGAGAATGGAGAATATGAGAGTGAAAAAAGTGAGGGGGAAGAAGAAGAGGGAGAAGGTGTAAGTGAGGAAGATGATTTGGAACTGCCTAATGATGGTATAATTGGGGTGGTTAGGAGAATTATGACTATCAATTTGGGTAGTGTTGATGAAGGGAAGAGAGAGAATTTGTTTCATACTAGGTGTGGGATAAAAGGGAAGACTTATTCTATGATTATTGATGGGGGAAGTTGTGCAAATGTGGTGAGTTCATACTTGGTGGATAAACTAGGAATTGCATGCATGAAGCGCTCTACCCCATATAGGCTCCAATGGTTGAATGATTGTGGAGAAGTAAAAGTAAACAAACAATGCATGATTTCATTCAATGTTGGTAGGTATGAAGATGAGATTCTTTGTGATGTAGTTCCAATGCAAGCATGTCATGTTTTACTTGGCCGACCTTGGCAGTATGATAGGGATACTACTCATGATGGGAGAAAGAATAGGTATAGTCTTCTGCATAATGGTAAGAAGTATACTCTTGCACCATTATCTCCTTCTCAAGTGTTTGAAGATCAAAAACGATTGAGGGAAACAATGGGAAAACAAAAGGGAGAGGTAAAAAGTGAGCTTGAGGGAAAAGAAAAAGGCCAAGAGATAGAAAAAAAGAGAGATGGCCGAGAGAAAGAGAGAGAGGGCAGCGATCTAAGTAAAGAGGTAAAAGAGGGTGTGAGTAAAAAAATAAAATGTTTTGGTGAGAGGAAAGAGGCTAAGGAAAAGAAAAAAGAGAGCCTTTATATAAAAGCCAAAGAGTGTTTGAATGCTAGGAGAGAGGGACTGCCCATAATACTACTTACTTACAAAGAAGTATTGATTAATTTTGAACAACTAACTCCTTCTTTGCCAAATAGTGTTTCTTCTCTTTTGCAGAATTTTGAAGATGTTTTTCCTGATGACACTCCAAAGGGATTGCCACCTTTGAGAGGGATTGAGCACCAAATAGACTTTGTGCCTGGGTCTCAACTTCCTAATAGGCCTGCCTATAGGAGCAATCCTGAAGAGACCAAAGAATTACAACGGCAAGTTGAAGAATTGCTTGTAAAGGGATTTGTTCGAGAGAGTATGAGCCCATGCTCTGTTCCAGTCCTATTGGTCCCCAAAAAGGATGGAACATGGAGGATGTGTGTAGATTGTCGAGCCATTAACAAGATAACGGTAAAGTATCGCCATCCTATCCTCGTCTTGATGACATGTTGGACCAACTGTATGGTTCCAAAATCTTTTCTAAAATTGATCTAAAGAGTGGTTACCATCAGATTCGTATGAATCCTGGAGATGAATGGAAAACTGCTTTTAAGACCAAATATGGACTTTATGAGTGGTTAGTTATGCCATTTGGCTTGACTAATGCACCAAGCACTTTTATGAGACTAATGAATCATGTTTTTAAAGATTTCCATGGAAAATTTATTGTGGTGTATTTTGATGACATCTTGATCTTTTCTCAAAATCTGGATGAACACCTAGAGCACTTAAAACAAGTTTTTGAAGTTCTTAGAAATCAGCGCTTATTTGCTAATCTCAAAAAGTGTACTTTCTGTGTGGATCGTGTGGTTTTCTTAGGTTTTGTGGTTAGTTCTAAGGGAGTTGAAGTAGATGATGAGAAAATCAAGGCAATAAAAGAATGGCCTAAACCTAATAGTGTAACTGAAGTTAGGAGTTTTCATGGACTTGCTAGTTTTTATAGGAGGTTTGTGCGAGACTTTAGCACCATTGCTGCTTCTTTGACTGAAGTTATTAAAAAAGATAAGGTTTTTACATGGGGAAAGGAACAAGATGATGCATTTAACTTGCTGAAGGATAAATTGTGTTCTGCGCCTCTTTTGCAATTGCCTGATTTTTCTAAGTCTTTTGAAGTTGAGTGTGATGCCTCTGGTAAGGGCATAGGTGCAGTTTTGATGCAAGACTCCAAGCCAATTGCCTACTTTAGTGAAAAGCTAAGTGGAGCAACATTGAACTACTCAACTTATGATAAGGAGCTATATGCCTTGGTGAGGGCGTTAGCTACATGGCAGCACTACTTGTGGCCTCGAGAATTTGTGGTCAAGACTGATCATGAGTCATTAAAATACTTGAAGAGCCAAGGTAAACTTAGTCGTAGGCATGCTAAATGGGTAGAGTTTATTGAAACTTTTCCTTATGTAATTGCTTACAAACAAGGAAAGGAGAATGTGGTTGCTGATGCACTCTCAAGAAGGTATGTTTTGATCTCTACTCTTACTTCAAAGTTATTGGGTTTTGACCAAATCAAGTTCCTCTATGCTAATGATTCTGATTTTGGTGAGATTTTTGCTGAATGTAAGTTAGGTCCTTTTGAGAAATTTAATCTTCAAGATGAATTTCTATTCAAGGAAAATAAATTATGTGTTCCTAACTGCTCGTTGCGTGAACTATTTGTTAGGGAAGCACATTGTGGAGGGCTAATGGGACATTTTGGTGTACCCAAAACACTGGAAATACTTTCTGAACATTTTTATTGGCCTAGCATGAGAAAGGATGTTGAAAAAGTGTGTTCTTATTGTCTTGAATGTAAACAGGCTAAGTCTAGAACATTGCCGCATGGTCTTTATACTCCTTTACCTGTTTCTAATTCCCCTTGGATTGATATTTCTATGGATTTCATATTGGGGCTGCCAAGGACTAAGTATGGTAAGGATAGTATATTTGTGGTAGTAGATAGATTTTCTAAAATGGCTCGTTTTATCCCATGTAAAAAGACTAATGATGCATCTCATGTGGCTGACTTGTTTGTAAAGGAAGTGGTTAAATTGCATGGAATACCTAGAACTATTGTTAGCGATAGGGATGCCAAGTTCTTAAGTCACTTTTGGAGAATTCTTTGGGGAAAGTTGGGAACTAAATTGCTATTTTCTACATCTTGTCACCCACAAACGGACGGGCAAACGGAAGTGGTTAATAGAACTTTAGGGAACATGTTGAGGGCTATTTTGAAAGGAAAGTTGACTTCTTGGGAAGATTACTTACCTATTGTAGAATTGCTTATAATAGGACCTTCCATTCTTCTACTGGTAAGACTCCTTTTGAAGTTGTATATGGATTCAACCCCCTTACCCCCCTTGATTTATTGCCTTTGCCTACTAATGATTTTGCTAATCTTGATGGTAAGAAGAAGGCTGATATGATGAAGAAAATTCATGAACAAACAAGGCTTGCAATTGAAAAGAAGAACAAGGAAGTTGCATTGCGAAGGAATAAGGGCAGAAAATATGTTGTTTTTAAACCTGGTGACTTGGTTTGGGTGCATATGCGAAAGGAAAGATTTCCTTCCAAAAGAAAGACCAAACTAGATCCTAGAGGAAGTGGGCCATACAAAGTCCTTGAAAGGATTGGAGACAATGCTTATAAACTTGATCTTCCTGGTGAGTTCCAAGTTAGTGCTACTTTTAATGTTTCTGATCTTTCCCATTTTGATGCAGATTTGAATTCGAGGACGAATTCTCTTCAAGAAGAGGGGAATGATAGCATCCAAGTAAGCTCTACTCCATTGAAGGACAAGGATGACGCTTTAGAAACTCCAAGGAGGCCCATAACAAGATCTCAAACCAAGGAGTTCAATGATAAGCTCAATGGGCTTCAATCGCTGATCCAAAGGTTTCTTATTGGGGAAGAAGAGCTCAAGCCCAAGGAGAGGAATTGTCCAAATGCTACAATTATTTGGTGGCCCAAATTCAAGCCCAAGATGAGGAATTTTAAGGTCCAATTTCGTGCAAAAAAGGTCAAGAAGAGTCCAAGAATCAGCCACAACAAGAGTTGCTTTCTGCCCAAGTTTTGAGAGAAGACTAGTCAAACTTTCCAAGATTGTCAAGATTCTTTTTCCTAGTTGGGATTTACCTTATTTATTTATTTATATATAGGTTATTAATATTTTCCTTAGTCTATTTATGGTCTCCTAAGTACCATTTAATTCTTTCCTAGAAGTACTAAATTTGTTCCTAGTTAGGTTACTTTATTTCCTTTCTAGAGTAGGATTCCTTGTAATTGTTTTTTTAGGGTTTGGCTTCTTGGACGTTTTCCCTTCTCCTATATATAGGAGTCCTTTTCATTCATAAAGACAATTTACATTGATATTAATAATATTTGAGAGAGTTCTTTGAACCTTTGTGACTTGTTCTTTGAGAATTTATCTTTAAACCTTTACTATTCATAGTTTAAGGTATAAAGTAACTTCTTCTTGTGATATCTTTGGTTTCTTTTTGGTATTCTTTAGAAGGTGATTAGTTTCTACATACTAATTATTGTCTTTAGTTACTCATAAAGCGGTCAAGATCCGAATCTATCGTTTTGATTCGTTTTCTCAAGTAAAGGCGTTAGATTTCTTCCATAAATCTATACGTTGTTACTTGGATCTTTTCAAGGCCTTAGAACATCTAATCCTTGGAAATTCGTGGATCTTTCCTTCGAATTTCCCATATCTTTAGTTAGTTTTTTTGTTTCTTTTCTTTGTGCTTCCGCATTCTAATATTCAATTCTCTATTTGTGATCTCCCTTAACCTTGCTGTTATCAAAACATTTGGCCCTTGGTGGAGCTACTCTGCGATGCGGACATGCCCCCTCCATGGGCAATGTCAAGCTGCCTTGCCAACTTGCTTGGCCAAGGTTAGGGTCCTCCTCAGGGACCTTTAGGGTGGCCCCCAGGGCATCGTATCTGAACGTTTTGACCCTAAAAACATTTATTATGACAATAGGGTCACCTTCACTGATTTTAGACTCCAAACAACGCATAAAAACATTAACAACATACTAGAACACACCAACACGTAAAAGACTTGTTTCTGAATGTCTTGGGTCGTCCCTTGATGTTCGACTTCCAAACACTTTAAAACTGACTTAAAAGGCTATTCTTCATTATTTTGACAAGTTATTAATGCATAAAACCCATGTGAGGCTATACTTTATCCTACTTTATTTTGAGGATCGTTACAGTAGAGAATTGCAGAATGCAGCGGTCTACCTAATACATTGTTTATATATTCGATGTTGCAATCCACATCCTTGCCTTGACCATAAATGACTTCACTGGTCTAAAGTCGCTTGCCTTCTTTTTTCTCTTCGCCACCAACTCCCCATAAGCTGTGTAACATTCCTTGACCCAGGAAGGAATGTAAGGGCCTCAGGGCCTTGTAAACTGCTCAAACTCATGGTAGCAGAGGGTGTCCATAACATCGAGATAATTTCCTTCTAGGGCCTCCATAGAATAATAGCTTCTCCTGTCCATCACCTTTCAATTTGTTCAGCAGTCTAGGTGGAGGAACGACGGGGAGTGTAGGGATGACTAGAGGTGTCTGAGCTGGAACAGAGTCTGTTGCCGGAGGAGTAGCAGCTGAGGGAATTCTGGTGGATGTGGAATGAGATATATCCCGGATCTCATCCATTCGGTTAATCAGAGGCTACTCATCTTCTGGTTCAAAAAAATTACCCTCAGTTTCAACAGCTACTCCTTTTGTAGCTATTTGCTTCTTTTTTTTGCCTTTGTCTCCTGGTGGGAATTCTTGCCTTCCCTTCTCTGGGAGATTTGATCCCCCATCATTTATATTTATGCCATGTGCTTTTATCTAGGGTGGCTTGGTTAGATTTGTACGTACCATATCTGCAAAAGATCGGGAGAAATTAGGAGAGAATCAAACACAAGCGCAAAAAATCTATTGCAGACAGGCTTATCAATTCGGTCGGTGAGTCGCCGAACCTCTTTGGCGAGCAAGATCAGGCTCGACGAAGGGATTGGCTTAAAAATTAAGGTAAGTCAGTGATCTGAAGGCCCTTTCGGCGAGCAAGGATTTGTCCGCCAAAATTGACAGTGCAACAAGAGTTTCGGGGGTGTAGACAAAGCCCAATTAATTAGACTTTCGGCGGATCGTCGAGTGCTTTGGGTACCACAAGCTTTCTCATCGAAAGTCCAAGAATCCAACAACACATATACCATTAGATTAAAGGCTATATGGGGTCATTAGATGAACCGCTGTGGTGTTCGACAAGCCTAACCTAGCTCACCGAACAGCCCAACGTTCCTATTTCCAACATACCTTCTAGAATTCAACCCCGTAAGCCCCGAAAACAAAATCAAAGCATGCTCTAATGGAATTCAATCAAGATCCATAATACCCATCACTCCGTAATACTCAGATTCTTCCTGGTTTTTCCAAATATGGCCATTTGATGATATTTGTTCTTAAGAATCGTGTCACTCGCTCTATCATTGAGCAATTCACGTCAATAAGTCCTAACACGGGCTACTCAGACTTTACCCAATCAATACAAACAACATGCAAGCAAAACCCAACAAAATTTCATTCATTTAAAAGCACAAATACACAAGCAATTTACGATCAACACTATACGGGCAAGATTTTCAAATTGAAATCGGCATGGAAACATTCTAATCCTATCAGAGAGGCCCAGCACACCACAATACGATATGATCATTGCAAATAAGTACAAAATTTTTGAAAGAAAACTCGGGATTCATAAACCAACCTTATATGTCGATTGAAATAGGATTGAAATTCTAGGCGGCAAAGAAATCATAGTTCCGAGCACCAATAAACAGCTAAAATACATTGGAAAGAAAGAATATTAAAAATACAACATTGGTGTGAGTTTATTAAATTTAATAGTGAGGGAGAGTGAAGAAGTTCAAATTTTGAGACCTTTGGCCATTATAAACCGTTCAGTTCACGTCCAATCGAAGATGTTAATCGCACTCGCCGATCCACTCGGCAACACTCCGAGTGGTCACTTGGCTCATTGAGTTTTACAAGACCATCAACTAAATTAAGGGTCCAAATGACGGTTTGAATCGTGGTCGCCGACATAGTCGGCGGCACGCCGAACTGCCTCTTAAGCTCACCTAGTTTTACAGGCTCTGAATTAAAATTATGTTGAGCCAAAAAGTGGGTCAAGTCGGGAACGCTGACATCTTCAGTGATACGCCGACTAACCATTCAACTCGCCGCTCTGCACTTTCCAAATACCCTCCGCATTTAAACCTGCACAACAAACACACCACTATTTATAAAAGCAAACTAAAGCATTTAGAGGGTTTTGGGTTGCCTCCCAAACAATGCCTTATTTAACGTTGTGGCATGACGCAAGTCCTCAATCATGTTCCAATTTTAGGGCCGACCTTAGTACCACTTGGTGACCCCTCTTGCGTTGTTGGGTCGGAATGAGGTACCACATGACCTATGAGTGTTTCAAATAGGTGGATGGATCTGAAGTGTGAACCAATCTTCTGATTTAACACTTCCACATTCCCCTTCATCTATTATAGTATTCTATCTTGCTCATTGAGCTTTTGGAGAATGATCAACAGCGTGTCCTCGACACATTTTCTCTCGTTGTCCATAAAATGTGTTTGCTCGTGAGGTGCTATGTATCTCCCTTGAGTTTTGCACTAGTTTTCCACCTCTGATATGTGGTGGCAAAGTCATTCACTTGAGTTGCCAGTGCGGTCAGGTTGAAGTCCCTTTTGACTTCTTGAATCATCTTAGCCAATTTGCTACCATTTCCCTCAGCCATGCTCAGGGTATCTGCCTAAAACAACAACTCAAATAAAAACAAAACTAAAAATAAAGTTAGTGAAACTACAACTAACAAGAAATGAAATTTTGTTGATTAAGAATTCTCAAATAACACATCCCCGGCAACGGCACCATTTTAATTTTGCGTAATCAAGACACAATTTCAAATGCAAGTGTCTACGATCGTACAATAGTAAAGTAACCTAACCAAGGTTGGGGTCGAGTCCCAAGGGAGTAGTTTCGAGAACTAATAGAGAAATAAAATTATGTTCTAATTAGTCATATCTAAAAACATTATCAAATATAAACATGTTAAATCTAAGGGGTGACGCAAGCGTCAATTATCAATGGGGATTTGTAACAAGTAAGCAAAAATAGCAAAAATGCAAAGAGTACTAAACAAAGAGATGGGATTTTTGGGATTTGATAGGTATACGGGATGAACTAAACTATTAGGTACATGCTTTCAATAATAAATTCATTCAGTATTTGTGACTTGGCTAGACTATAGTAGGGGTAAATTCTCTCTCGAGCAACTTACCTCGAATAAACTCAGTTTCTCTCGAACACCGTGTTACCGCAAGAAGAACAACTTCCGCCTTAGCCCACCGACCATCAATTAGGTAGTCTTAGTTTTACGACCTCTCTCTCGAGCAAGTTGAAAATACAAAGGTGAAATCGTATTTGCAACTACAATTTCATTAAGTTCAACCACAACTACTAAACGAAATCACAACTAAACAACAAATAAATCATCAACAAGCAAGACCCAACAGATAATCTAACCCATATTCACAAATCACACCCCAAGAATTGGGGTTTTTAGCTAAACAAGTAAAAAAGATAGAAATGTATACCAATATGAGTTTGCATTCAAATGGGTATGAAGATTTAAGTCTCAAAACAAGCAATGAGTGAAGAATCCACAAGACCCAAGTCCAAAATAATGGAGTGGAAACCCTTTGAATCTTCAAGTTCATCAAAACCCTCTCGAATCTTTGAACTCAAAATTCTATATTAAAAATTTGATATTAAGCGACAACTCTCAACGAGTATTTATAGTTTTCAAAAATTTGTGCTGCAGCGGATTATTCGACATCATTAGTCGAGATCGCCAATCAACTCGGTGATCTGCCCTGTGGTAGATTTTATTGTCGTCTTGCTCTATCCTTCAGCATCGTCGTGTTTTGGATCATTAGGCAACATAGTATGGCTTTTCGAAACTGCTCAGCAATATGCCGACAGCTCTTTTTCACCATCGATTTGATCCTTTCTTTCAGGACTCAGCATACTGGAACAAAAGGCGAGGATAAGACTTGTTGGCGACTAGCCGAACGGGTTTGGCGATTCTTAGATCTTCAGTTCTTCGTTCTTTCAGCTGCCTTTGTTCCTTTTTTCTAAGTAGTGTTCATGCTTTCCCTCCAACTCCAAATACCTAAAACTTAAGGGTTTTCATCGGATATTGAGACAAAATATGCATTTGAGGACACTAATATTATCAAAATGTTGTCCTAAATGAGTCCAATCTATGGACTCATCTAGGGACTCCATGGATGAAGACTATCTATGGATGAAGGACTGCCATACCTAAGTTATGAATCTGATGAAGACTATCTATGGATGAAGGACTGCCATACCTTAGTTATGAATCTCCAAAGAATTTGAGTAGAAAATCTTGCTCCTTCAGACCCTAGCTCCAACTTCCTTCTTCTTCTTCCTTGCTGTTTTAGAGAGAATTTTTTTGGAGAGGATGAGTTCTCTTGGAATTTTAGAAATAATGGCTTGGATGACTTAGTTTAGTGACATAAAATCCTTATACAGGTGATCTAATTTAGTGTAAAACGATGTCACTTAATATTAATTAAAACCGAAAAACCCCAAAATGCCCTACACCTAATTGCCAACAAGGAGTTTCCAGGTCTCACCCATGCCTTTCACCGACAGACTGTGGTTAGACTCATGGCATGTGCTGCTGACGTGGTCTGGGTGTCACGACCCGGGAGCACCCCCTAGTCGTAACCGGCGTACTCGACCTCGAAGAGGTCTAATACAAGCCTCTTAGCATTCATTCATCGCATAGACACTAAAACCATAAGGAATTTAAAACTTTCTTTACCAAGAAAACATTGCATAAAAAAAAAATAATAGCAAGCGGAAGACTTTCTAGACTTTATACATGATGTCTCAAACCATCTAATACTTTAGAGTACAAAATTCGGGACTAATCCCATACACAACTTAAACAATACTAAAAAGACATAAAAGAACATATTGGGTATTGTCCTCGAATCTATGAGGACTCACCAAGTCTTCATCTTCAACACTTAGAAACCTATCAAAGCCATGACATGTCATCATCTCCAAATCCCTACACTTTAGTCCAAAAAGGGAAAGAAAGGGGTTAGCACAATTAAGTACTAAGTATGGAGACCATGCAAAAAGGTTCCAAAAAGGACATTTTGAAAGAAGTAAATGCTTTCATATCATTTTGATAAAACCTTCACTTCACAAGTATAAGAGACATGATACAAGTCAACATTAACATATAAGACCATAGCCAACCATACATATACTCAACATATGTCCATATACAATCCATGCTTAACTTTAAAAGAACACATGTCATTTCATTACCATAGGACCTCTACCTAATATAATCTTAAGACACACTTGAGTGAGACAAGAAGTGACCGCCCATACAACCTCTTCAAGCACACTTAAGTGTTCCCCAAGATTACCTTAGATAAGGACATTTCCTTTACAACATAACATCAATAGACCAACATTCTTTAAGAAACCATTTTGGAGCCATTCATGTATTTGGAGGACTTTCATACATTAGCCATTAAGGCTTAGGGAACTCACTTTAACATCTTCAAAGCCTACTCGTGCCATGTGTAGATAGCATCCCATACTACTACCTACACGTTGTAGAACTTATCCAATAACTAGAGTGCACATCCCACATGATGGGAATAGGCATTAACCGACATAGACCATGCGAGCTAGACATGGAATCCGGTGTCATAAAACCCTACACCGTGGAAGGTGTTCTACTTGCCAAGGGTAGAACTAGGACACATCCCATGTAGGCACATGGTTTAGGGGATATCCAAAGATGTTCATTGTACTCTTGCCTTATACTCGGAAGAGCTACCATCTTAACCATATCCACTCGGTGCTTAGCCTTAGTTCCCATAGAGTAATTTCATTCACATGTATGTGCTAGAGAGGGCACCATCATTAGGTCTACCGACCCATAGCACATCTACCAAGAAGGGCACCACAAGGATCTACCGATCAAGGTTCAATAAGGATAGCTCATTAAATCCCCCTGGAAGGGTGCCTTAGGCCTACCGGTCCAAGGTTCATAATTTCACACATGAGAAGGGCTACCACCATTCGGTCTACCGATTTCATGGTTTTACATTCACATAGGGTTCTAGAATTCATCATGAAGGGGCACCAACTTTAGGTCTACCGGTTCAAGTCATAGTCTAAAATGCCCCATTAGTTATTCATAGAAAGGGCACCATGCTTAGGTCTCACCGATTCTAGACATTCATTCATTTATGAAGAGGCACCAACTCAAGGTCTACCAATTCAATACAATAAGACTTCAAGTCAAGATACATTCATTTCTCAAGAGAAGGATGCCTAAGCCTACCAAGTCAAGAGATCACATTCCATAGCTTTCATGTATCAAGAAGAGGCACCTAAGTCTACCAATTCAAGACACACATTTTCATTTAAGGATACTTCATAATCCAACATCATTTCATATATACATCATGAGAAATCATACTTTAACTCACAATGCTATCCACTTTACATAGGATCATCACAAGATCACATAAAACTCATTCACATCATACCTTCACATATAACTTCACATAAAACTCATTCACATCATACCTTCACATATAGCTTCACATAAAACTCATTCACATCATACCTTCACATATAGCTTCACATAAAACTTTACATATAGCTTCATATAGGACTTTACATATAGCCTCATTCATATATAATAATATAACAATACAATAACACTTATATAATGCCCTTCATGGCCTCAATCATAATACATTCCATAAGTAGACACCTGCACCATAAGTGGATCACACATCAATCTATCAAAATTCTATATCAATTCTACATTAACAATGAAGTTAGACCAACTTACCCTTTTCCAAAGCCACAATCACCATTCCTCAACTCTCCAATAATTCACAATAGATAAACATAGATAATAATAGAAATCAACTATTCAACTCAATTTAAGCATAATTCTATCATCATTCAATCATAAACAATAACCCCACTTCATAAGCCAACTTTTGGAATTTTGCAAAGACATGGGTTCATGGAATTTCCTTTCTTAAAACCATCAATAATAACATAAATCATCAATAAAAAAAATATTTAATGCAAGAACCCATGCTAGAATCGAAATTAGGATTTTGAGTTTTTGAACAACTTTTGAAATCTTTTGGATTGACTCTTTGATTGAAGAAGGAATCAAAGATGAAGAGTCCCCATACCTTATTCTTCAAGAACCAAACGAAATTAGAGAAGAAATCAGCAGCCACCATCCACCCTAGCTCCATCTTTCACCTTGAGCTTCCATGGGGTTTTGAGAGAGTTTTTTTGAGAGAGGGAGGGTTTCTTTTTTCTTCCTAATTGGAGTGATTTAAATGGAAGAATTTTGGTCAAAAGGATTTTATAATTGCTAGGAAATAATATATGTCCTTTGGAAAAAATGGTCCAACACTTAGAAAAAAAATGAGGCGGGTGAACAGTAATTTCGGTCACTGGAAATTTGCATTTCCTGCCGGACAGATTTTAGGAAAATGGGCATAACTTCTTCGCCCGAACTCCGAATGAAGTGAAACGAAGTGAGTTAGGTAGCTAACTCAAAGGGCTTTCCATGGATATATTATGCGCCACCCAATTATTTGTGTGCTAGGAGATATGACCCTCCAAAGTAGACCCTCGAAAAAGGCTTCACTTGAAAATTTTGGATTTTGATACGGTTGCTCTAAAATTTGGGTTAGACCCATTTCTCACTCAATTTGACCCCCTAAACAAGAATATGAAGTCGGATTTTCGAAAAACGAAATGGATCTTTTTATATACAGCTAAACAAGTTTCCGATAACTTCCGAAACACATTTTAAGAACTTTTGGGTCAAATTCAATTATAACCATTTCATTAAGTTCTCGACTCCAAACTCACATGTGAGGCTCTAGTTTCACTCTATCATTTTTCGGGTCGTTACACTGGGTTCAAACACCTAGTTTTCAGGGTTTGACCTATGGCCCCCTTCAGCCACGATCGTGGGCTGACCCACTAGGCGTAGGTCACCTTCGTTGGTCATTGTCTAGGAAGATTTTTGGGGTCCTTCTCAAGGACCCATGTTTGATCCTTGGCGGTTATACCTTGATGTTCTAACATGAAATCCTATATTTTTAGGTACAAAGAGGTACATTCATCACTCTAACCCTCACGTTAAATTCTAATATTGCCTATTAGTTTTCGGAATGTTACACAAAATCAAGTGGCTGACCATTTTTCGAGATTTGAAGTCTATGCCAGATTGCCTGAAGAGAACAACATTGATGATGCCTTCCAAGATGAATTGGTAATGGTAATTTCTACACCCTTTGTTCCTTGGTATGCTGATTTTGCAAAATTTATTATATGCGGATTGTTACCTGATTATTTGAGTAGCCACCGAGGAAGGAAATTCCTACTTTATGTGAAGAATTATATATGGGATGCAACTTTCTCTTTTAGGGAGTGTGTCAATAATATCTTTTGGTTTTGTGTGCCGGAAGTGGAAGTGAATGAAATCCTTGAAGCATGCCATTCCTCACCAGCTGGTAGTTATCATGGGGGCATATAACCTCCAAGTTTTCAAATGTTTCAATTATTATCCTACGATATGTAAGGATGCTCATGCATTTTGCAAGTGTGGTGTTCAATGTCAATTACAAGGTAGTATATGTAGGAGACATGAACTACCACTTTCACAAATCCTTGAGATTGAATTGTTCAACGTTTTAGGGATTGGTTTCATGGGTCCTTTCCCTAGATCTTTTGGAAACTAGTACATCCTTGTAGCAATTCACTATGTATTTAAGTGGCTTAAAGCAATAGAATTACCTAATAATGAAGCACAAAGTGTTATAAAGTATCCCAAAAAAATCTCTTCAAAAGGTTTGATACCCCAACGGCCATTATAAGTGATGGCGGATAACATTTTTACAACCGTCAGTTTGCAACCTCCTCTCAAAATATGGGTTCAAGGAAAAGATGGCAACACCATAGCATCCCCAATCAAGCGGAAAGTTGAGGTGTCTAATTGAGTAATAAAGAGCATCTTCACCAAAACTGGGAATGTCCATTATACTGATTGGTCTAGAGAGCATGATGATGCATTATGTTCTTATTGTACGACATTCAAATCTCCCATTTGTATGTGATGTTAAAGGATGTAATAAATTGACACCAGTTTGGTTCAACTGCGATACGATCGCGTGTAGTGATATAACCCAACCAGGGGTTAGGATCATTCCCACAAGGATTGGTTTTGAGAATTAACAGAAAAACTAAATTTAGTTCTAATTAGTCATATCTAAAGATATTAACGATTAAAAACATATTAAATCTAATGGGGTGACACAAGCGTCAATTATCAATGGGATGTTTGTATTAATTAACAACTAAAAAAATAAGCAAAAATATAAGAAAACGAGATATAGAGACGGGGTTCTTGGGATGTTATAGGAATACGGGATAGACTAGACTACCAGGTACATGCTTTTGATAGTAAATTCGTTGGGTATTTGTGACTAGGCTAGACTATAGTGGAGGTAAATTCTCTCTCGAACAACATACCCCGAATCAACTCGGTTTCTCTTGAACACGGAGTTGCCGCAGTAAGCATAACCTCCGCCTTAGCCCATTTACTCTCTCGAGCTGAATGTGTGGGAGAAGGACTAGGATTCACTCTCTCAAGCTTAACCCATGTCGCCCCAATACCAGCGGCCATCAATTTAGTAGTCTTAGTTTTACGACCTCTCTCGAGCAAGCCAAAAACACTAAGATGAAATCATATTTTCAAGTACAATTCCATTAAGTTCATACACAACTACTAAACGAAATGATATTTAAACAACAAACAAACCATCAACAAGCAAGACCCAATGGATAATCTAACCCATATTCCTAAAATAACACCCAAAGAATTAGGGGTTTAGCTAGACATGTAAAAGAGATAAAAATCAATACCAATATCAGTTTCCATCAAGTGGGTATGAAGAATTAAGTCTTAAAGCATGTTAAGAGTGAAGAATCTTCGAGACCCACGTCCAATTTCTTGGAGTTTGAAACCCATTGAATCTTCAAGGTCATTGAACAAAGTCTCCAAAACCCTCTAAAACATGAAAGTGAAAATATTCTAAGTCTGAATAAAAATTGTCTATGACTTGATTTCTTCTTTTTATACTAAGCTAACAATTTCAACAAGTATTTATAGTGTTTGAAAATTTGTGTTGCAGCGGATCACTCGGCACAGTTAGTCGTGATCACTGATACAGTCAACGATCCACTTTTTGGTTGATTTCGTCGCCTTCTTGCTTTAGCCTTCAGCCTCTTCACGCTTTGAGTCGTTAGGCGATATGGTACTGCTTCGCGAAACTACTCAGCGATTTGCCGACTACTCCATTTCATCGCCAACTTGATCTTTCCCTTTAGGGCCCAACACAGTTGAACAGAAAGTAATCTCCAGGCCGATCCGCGACTTGCCTACTGGGCTCGGCGATCCTCAGGCCTTCATTTCTTCGTTCCTTTCAGCCGCTTTGTTCCTTCTTTCCTATTAGTGTCCATGCTTTGCCTCAAACTCTAAACACCTGAAATTTAAGGGTTTTAATAAGATATTTAGACAAAATATGCATTTGAGGACACTAATTCTATCAAAATATAGCCCTAAATGAGTCCAATTTGTGGACTTATCAACACCCCCAAGTTAAACTTTTGCTTGTCCTTGAGTAAAACTCAAGTTCAGCCGTTCAAAAAGAATGTCTCAAACAGTTCTACATAAAACTCGATCATGAATGTACACAACAAGACTCATTTACTTTTAATAGGATCAACTGTGTACCCAAAGATTCAAGTTGTAACACACCATTACCAAAGATTCTCACGCTCGCAAAACTTGCTTCAAACGCAAGTTCAAGCTCAACAAAAGTATTCAAAAGCCCTCACACAAAGGATTTTTCCATACTCACACACAATGGTTTAATCATATAAAGCTTCATAATCAAATGCAACGCTCGCACTCAAAAAGAAGAAAACTACGCATGCTTTCACCTATAGGTTTGCCCGTATTTTCTAATCGACATTTGTTTCAGCTCACAAGATAAAAAAAGGTCTTTACAGGGGTTGTAATGGGGCAGAGTGCACATGTATGGTCATTTAGGCTCAGTGACTTTCATCATCATGAAATGTGGTGCTCACAACACTTTCTTTCCTCTTCCTTCATCATTTTCTTTAGTGCTCATAAGTCATCCTATTATTCACTTCCCATGGATTGTTTGGGAATCCCATTTCTTTTGTACTTTATTCCAAAACATTTCTTTTTCATTCTTTTATTCTCGTTTTCTCACTTTTTTTGTATGGAGGGGTTCCATTTTTCTCAACAACAGGGGTTAAAAGAAACATTCTTTGCACTTCTTGACTTTCCCTTTTCTTTTCACCACACCCCCAACTTAGGCTTTTGGCCTAAGTTGGATATTCAATCAACCACAATTCACGAGCATTAAGGGTAATGGCTCAAAAAAGTTCATGTTGTCATCAAGTTTCTAACAAAGAAAGGTACGGTTCAAGGGGTGTTCAAGAGAGGCTCACACACTCACAAGGTAGGCGACAAAAAAATTATATGTCAAATTGGCTCACAGTCTTCAAAGTTGCCTAAGATCATATCAAGAGATAGTCTTACTTAGTTGACCAGACCAACGGAGAAAATTGTAGGTGTTATCATGCAAGGTTCATAGTAAGCTCATCACACAAGGCATCGACACTAAAGTCAAACAAGACTCCACACTTTCCCTAGTGTGCAACGTTCATCGCAAGAGAATTAATTTGATACATGGGTAATCACAACGAGATGCAAAGATTTCACATATTGTCTATGCAACTTCATTTGGTCTCATCGTAGCCATAGATTCATGTTCGTTCAATTATGAGCACTATTCAAGTCGTCGGTATTGATAAAAAATGAGACTTCAATTTGCTAATGAATAACCACTATCAAGTACATACAAGAGGTGGCAGAAAAATGCGAAAAAAATTAGGAAGGGTCAAAATCATTTGCAATTTAAACCAAAATGAGTCACCAGCTCAAACATCCACGAAAAGCAGTGTATAGCATAATTATAGATTTCAACCCAAAAATAACAAAACAATTATGAACAAAGGTAGGCCTCATCCCACCACAAACAAAAATCATTTGTCCTCAAATGCAAATGACACAAAATCCAAAAGTCAAAATAAAGTAAGATAGAGAGGGAGGTAAAGAGAGGATCCTGTCTATGCAGTCGCTCCATCTATCGGGGCTTCAGTGCCCGGTGTATCAATCTGGACTTGGGCTTCAATGCCCGGAGTAACCTCAGAATGAATAGCAATGCTAGATCCATTAGGAGCTGCTGTGGACGTCTCAGTCGGCAATGTCTGGATCACTGGCTGCACAATCGCCTCCACCAGATCTGGAAAATCTCTAAATATACTCTCCTATTGGCTCTCTATCATCTCATTATCATGCACCACCATTTGATCCTCGTTGGTCTCTGCATCCGACTCCTCATCTGATATGCCATCCCTTTGTACTTCTCCGGTGGTGGCCGGAGGATTCACTGAAGTCTCTGGGTATCTTCATCATCAACAACCCCTATTAATGAATTGAAGTCCGTAGATTTTAGATAGTCTACGTCCTTCCTCAGATCTTCTACTTCGGCTTTCAAAGGCGTCACCTCAGAGGCCTCCCACTGTTTGCTCTCACAAGCTGTGATTCTCAAAGTCAACTCTTCAATAGAAGTCTGGATGGGGGTGACTGCAGCAAGTATGGCTCTCTTGATCATCCTAGGCATGGATCTCTCGAGTCGAGTTACCCGCATATCAGCTAATTGGACCAAATTCTCCATCTTCAAGATCATGGCTTAAGTAATCCTTGGAGGCTGGGAGGAAGAGGAGGAAGCACCTGGGACCTGTGAAGAAGAGGAAGGAGCAGGTGTACCTGAAGGCTCAGAGGCCGGAGTAAGCGAAGATGCCTCTGCAGGTAACGAGTCAACATCAACATCAGGAGAAATGTCTGCCGGAGCTACTCTCCCTCTATCCACCTACTCTCGTGTATACTCAGCGTCAATACGCCGTATGTCAGTGGAGGATGAAGGGGTGACCTTAATATCTCTCACAGTGTCCAAGGGTACTCCAGCACAGCTCAGCGATTAGGACTGGGAATGGCAGAGATATTTGTTTATGTTTGTCTCTGATGGCCATCTCCTGTGAAGTCAGTAGTCCCAGGTCGATGCGTCTCCTAGACATGATAGAACCAAGGCAAGCTGCTTTTAGATGGGGCAAAATAGACTCGTTCTGGGATGGCATTATGGTGCTGCTGATAATGCCAAACCAGAACCTAGCAGCAATTCTCAAGTCCCTATTCTCAATAGGGGCCCCTGCATCAATCCACCTCGAGGTGGTGTCCAAAATCATAGGAGCCAACCAACCCTTCAGGTCATTGAGGGACTGACCAATGGGCAACCCCTCATAAGGAAGTGCAAAGTGCAACAGTCTATTCAAAACATAGTTAATATATTCACTACCGCACCCAACTTCCTTGCCTATGATCATGACCGACTTCACCGGTCTGAATTCGCTCGCCTTTTTCATGCTCTTGGCCACCAACTCCCCATAAGCTATATAAAATTCTCGGAAGCAGGTAGGTAAGGGCCTCTAGGCCTGGTGAACTTCTCAAACTCATGGTAATGGAGGGTCTCACTCACTTCTAATTAATTTTCGTCTAAACCTTCTGTTGAAAGTAGCTTTTTATCAAGGATGGTTTGTAAACCATCACTTTTCAATCTGTTCAGCAATGTAGGTGGATGAGTGATAGGGAGTGCAGGGGTCACTGGAGGTGCCTGAGTTGGCACAGAGTTTGTTGCCGAATGAGTGATAGTTGCGGAAACCCTGGTGGATGTGTATTGAGGTCTAGTTCGGAGTTCATTTCTTTGGTTAATTAATGGTTGCTTGTCTTCAGGTTCAAACAACTCATCCTGGTTGTCAGAGGCTCCTTTCTTAGGTTTGTACTTCTTTCTTTTGCCTTTGTCTCCCGGTGGGAGTTCTTGCCTTTTCTTCTTTGGAAGACATAATCCCCCTTCATTTATAGTGATGCACCAAGCTTTCTTCTGGGGTGGCGTGGTTAGATTAGTCTGAACCATATCTGCAAAACATTAAAGGCAGGTTCAATAATAAGCATATTGAAGTACAAAAAATTGATTTCAGACAGACTCACCGATCCAGTCGGTGAGTTGTAGAACCTCTTTGGTGAGCAAGATTGGGCTCGCCAAATGGATTGGTTCAATAATTATTGCAAGTCTGCGATGGGAAGTCTCTTTCGGGGGTGTAGATAAAGGGCAATTAACAATACTTTTGGCGAGTCGCTGAGTGCTTTTGGCGACCTCAGGATTCTTGCCGAAAGTTACAAAATCAATCAACACATATAGAATTAAATTTAAGGCGATAAGGGGTGATTTGGTGAACCGCCGAGTGGTTCGGCGAGCTCGACCCAGCTCGTCAAACGGCCCAAGGTGCCTTTTCAATCCACCTTCTCGAATTCAACCACGCAACCCCCAAAAAAAAATCAAAACATGCATTATATAAATTAGGCTAAGACCCATGGCACCCATCACCCCAAAACACTCAAACTTCTTCCGGTTGTGCCAAATTTGGCAATTTGACGACAATTGCCCTTAAAAAGGTTGTCACCCGTTCTTTCATTGAGCAATATACGTCAATCAGCGCAAACACAGGATAGTTAGCCTTCACCCAACCTGTAACACCCCGGAAACTAGTAGACCAAACTAGGGCCACAAGCTACGGTTCAAAGATTTGATGTATGGGAAATAGAGTCGTAGATGAGACATTATTTGTTTAGAATGAGGAATTTAGCGTATGAACATCAATATATGTATTAGACCTAGTAGCCTATATGACCTTTAAGAGTTTGGTTGTGCATGGGAAGGGAAACTACCAAGGCAAAAAGGGCAAGCCTAAGCCAAAGGGCCTACGCTGCCCAACTTTGGCAGCTACTGCCAAAGAGTTCACGACCAGTAGTGTAGACCAAGGTCTGTGAAGGGGTTCGTGAAAATGCCTTAGGTTTTGGAAGTTTGGGAGGTTGAGGGAAGCTACTTCCTAGAGTACCATGGGCACCATCACGGGCCGTGATGCCCTTCCACGGTCCGTACAGGTGGGCTTGACCACTGGACGGGGCTGCCTAGTTTAGGGGTTTTTAAGTAAAATCCTATTAGACTAGTTTTAAGTGGGCGCCATTTTGTAAGGGTTTTATACACCTATATATATACTTTTAAGTCTTTAGCCACCTCATGTAGGTCATTTAGAATCAAAACCCCCAATCACTCCTCTCTCAAATATTTCTCTCTAAGAAGAACCTCCATTGAAGAAGAAGCTAGGGTTGAAGCTAAGGTCAAGAACAAAGGCTCCATTGCTAAAGGCTTGTGATAGGGCTTTGATTAAGGTATGTTTATATTTTCAACTATGGGTTCTTCCACCCATAGAGTCCCATAGAATTTCCCCTAATTTGTGAAGTAAAACCCCAATGAACTTAGGGTTACTTCCAATGTATGGGTTTTAGGTGGGTATGATTCCAAATGGTTGGATACTACTGATATATGTTTATTTTAGTGTTTAATCATGATATTATGAAGAATTTATTAGAATTCCTTGATTAACCCTAGTTTTCAAAGTATATGGGTTTGTGTCTTTTGATGAGGAATTGATGATTCTTGCCACATTCTCTTGGGTTGTTATAATGTATAGAGATTATCCAATAATGTGAATATGAAATCATGAATTGAACTATACTTATGTATGAATGATAGAAAATGAATCGAAAAGGCTAGATTTGGGACTTTGATGAATTATTCTTCGAATTAGCTTTGCCTAAGGCTTGTGACTAGTATGTATTGTGATCTAGACTAGTATGATGATTGTGGAGTAAAGCTTGAATGTAGGGCTTGAAGTCATAATGTTTATTACTAGGGCTTAAAGAGTGAGTCTTCTATGATGAGATATCTTACATATATGTAGAATGTGAAAGGTTAATCACCTAAAATGAACCATGCTTGTTACAATAGAATAGCTTGAGGTTGAGTCTTATGATTCCTTCATGGAGAGTTGAATTATGTCGCTTGGGATGGTAGATCTCATGGTAGCTTTGGATTGAGGAATTTAGCTCCCCTAAGGCTAGCTTGAACTAGCATTGATAGGGTGCTTTCCATGGTACATTAGTATAGGAATTGTAGCCTGGGATTGAGGATCTATGATCTCCTATGGGTAGCTTGAACTAGCATGGTTAGAATGCTCTTCGTGATCGCTTGACTTGGTTAGGCCAAGACCGTTTCATTGTAGCTTAGGATTGAGACACCATACTCTCCGAAGGATAGCAGAGGGTTGATGATTCATAATCCCTTAAGGATAGCTTGTATCTTATTGAATGGTTTCATGGTGGCTAGGATGGTATACTTGTATCCTTCCTTTGATAGGTTGGATTGTATGATAGGATGTTTTCCACGGTAGTTAGGTCTAGCATGGTAGTGTGATATTCATTGATAGACTAGAATTAAAGATAGTAAGCATGAATAAGCTAGCCTAAAGGAGTACTTAGTGTTAGTGGTAGTATGGGATGCGTTTCATAAGAGGCACAAGTATGAGTTGAAGCTACTTGTGAAGTGTCCTCTTATGTGATGTATGCCTAGCTTAGAGTGTTGCTATAGTTGCCTTCCATGATATGAACTGACTTAAGATGATAGTTCCTTGTCAATGTGAAAGTAGGTCAATAGTGACACTTAAAAGTGATGAATATGAACATGGTGACTTAATGGACATTATTAGTGTGTGTGGCATTATGGGATGCCCTGCATGCATTGCACAATTATACCTTGAGGTTGCTTCGGGGTATAGTGCTCTTATGACATGAAAACCTAGGTCTTGACTATGAAGGTGGGCTATGACAAAGAATGACCAAAGAGAGGTACTTAGCTTGGATAGTATTATGGGATGCTATCTTTGCCTTGAATTAGTATACTTGGAGGTGGATTGTGAATTAGTTCTCTTGAATATGAAAGTCTAATGGTTGAAGTATGCAATTATGAATGTTTTATGTTGATTTGCTATGATATGATGCTTATGTTGGAATTATGTTATGACTTTGCTATTGTCTCTTATGCTTATGTCTTATGTTGACTAGCCATTTGAGATGCTTTATGATGTTGTGCTAACTTTCATACTTGGTAAATTCTGTACTAACGCATATTGCCTACATTCTAATCAAATGTAGGGTGTTGGGAGATTGAGTTGCTTGGAGGCTAGGTTTCTAAGTGCAAGAAAAGTTGAAGATTTGGTGAGTCCTCATAGCTTTGAGGAAAAACCAATTTATTTTCTTTTATGTCTTTTCTTATGTTTTAGACTTTATGTGGGCTGCGTCCCAATGACTTTTATTCATGTTATTCATAGATTTTTCGAGACAAAGATGTTAGAAAGCCTTCCGCTTTTATGAAATGCTTTCGATTGTATGTTTGCAAAATGTTTTAAATTGTCCCTACTTTTCTATGATCTTATATTATGATGATGCTAAGGGTTGCATGTAACCCCTTCGGGGTCAAGTACGCCAAGCTACGTCTCGAGGTACCCCTGGGTCGTGACAAACTTGGTAATCAGAGCAAAAGGTTTAGAATGGTTCTAGGATTGTCCCAAACCATTTCTAGTACTAGAGTTTTATTCATCAGTGTGATTCTCGACACATCTATGAATAGGAGGCTATGGGATGCTTAGGGAAAAAAAGTCTCACTACTTCATTCTCTTAGTCGTGCCATAGAGTTTGGCTTTAGTAGGCCCTTTTCTAATGTTTGCCTATGATTTTTTAGGTTATGTCTAATACTAGGGCTAATTCTAGGAGAGAAAGAGAAGACATTGGGGACCAAGTGATTCCTCCCCAAGTTCAAAATCAAGCTCCTCCTCAAGTTCCTAATGACCCTCCTATTGGAAATGTTAATTTAGCGGAGTTTAGGTCTTCTATGCAATTGTTGGCCCAAGCCTTGACGGCGCAAGCTAATAGAGAGTTGGTGGCTCCGGCAAACCCTATAGGGGGAATGAGTGCTTATAGGATTACGGAGTTCTTGAGGATGAACCCTAAGAAGTTTAGTGGCTCCAAGGTGGAGGAGGATCCAAATGGGTTCATAGATGAGGTTTATAAAACACTTGCTATCATGGGGTAACTTATAGAGAAAAAGCAGAACTAGCCTCTTACCAATTGAAAGATGTTACCCAAATTTTGTATGAGCAAAGGAAAGATTCTAGGCCGGTAGAGACGGGTCCCATAGAGTGGGAGACTTTTAAGTTGGCATTTCTAGATAGGTTCTTTTATTGGGAGTTGAGGGAGGCTAAGTTGAAGGAATTCATAAATCTTAAGCAAGGAAATATGAGTGTCAATGAGTATGCCTTGAAATTTAATCTTTTGTCTAAGTATGTTACATCCTTGGTAGCAAGTCCAAGGGATTTGATAAATAGGTTTATGATGGGTGCGCCCGAACTGGTAGAAGAAGAATGATGTAAGTCAATGCTTGTTGATGACATGGATATCTCATGCCTCATGGTTTCCCAACAAATAGAAGAGTCAAAACTCAAGAAGGAGAGGGCTAGGGAGAAAAAGAGGTCTAAGGTGGAAAATGATGGGTCAACCCCTAGGCCACAAGGGAAAGGTAATGAGTCCCTATGGCCCACTTGTTCTGAGTGTGGTAAGAGGCATGAGGGTAAATGTTTGGCCGGTAGAGATGGATGCTATGGATGAGGTCAGACTGGCCATATGAAGAAAGATTACCCTAAGGCAAAGGCTACTATAAGAGAGGGTAAGCAAGTTGCCCCTAGTGGAGGGGATGATGAGCCTCCAAAGAGGAATAGGTTTTATGCTCTCCAATCCAAGGATGATAAAGAGTGATCTCCTCATGTCCCTTTCCGGTATGTGCATCTTTCATGTTTCAGAAAATTTCCAGATTTCTTGTCTTTTATGACTTGTTATGTTGGACTTGATGTTGTCCTTGCCTTGATGGATGTTTAGAAAAGCATGCGTGGGCTTAATCCCAAGGGGGAGATAGTGTTTCTATTCCGTAATGTCCTCACATGATTTTGTGTTGCTATGATTTCTTTATGTATGTTTATGAAGTTGTGTAGGCCTTATTAGAATTGGTTTAATTGCATTGTGCTGCCTCATGTTGTAGCATCTTTGAGTCAATGTGCATTTTTAGGCTCCATGAATTTATGTTGAGCATGTTGTAGCAAGGAGATGTTAGTTCCTCCTTGGAAATGAGTAGATATGTCTCTTTCATGCATTTTGGCTTGCATTAGGTATGTTTAGCTTGGAATTGAAGTTTCATTGGTTGGTTGTGTGCATGTAGGTGTGTTGCATGCATGATGGGCTTCTAGTCTAGAGTCGTTTCCTTTAAGAAGTGTTTAGAAAGGTCATTCGAAGATGAATGTTTCCAAGGGGGAGATATTGTAACACCCCGGAAACTAGTAGACCAAACTAGGGCCACAAGCTAGGGTTCTAAGATTTGATTTATTGGAAATAGAGTCGTAGATGAAACATTATGTGCCTAAAATGAAGAATTTAGCGTTTGAAAATAAAGATATGTATTAGACCAAGTAGCCTATATGACCATTAAGAGTTTGGTTGTGCATGGAAGGGAAACTACCAAGGCAAAAAGGGCAAGCCTAAGCAAAAGGGGCAAGGCTGCCCAACCTTGGCAGCTACTGCCAAAGGGTTCATGACCAGTGGTGTGGACCACTGTCCGTGATTAGGTCGGTGAAGATGCCTTAGGTTTTGGAAGTTTGGGAGGTTGAGGGAAGCTACTGCATAGAGAACAACGGGCACCTTCACGGGCAGTGGACCCCTTTCACGGTCAGTACAAGTGGGCGTGACGACTGGACGGGGCTGCCTAGTTTAGGGGTTTTTAAGTAAAATCCTATTCGACTAGTTTTAAGTGGGGGTCATTTTGTAAGGGTTTTATACACCTATATAAATACTTTCAAGTCTTTAGCCACCCCATCAAGGTCATTTAGAATCAAAACCCAAAATTACTCCTCTCTCAAATATTTCTCTCTCTAAGAAGAACCTCCATTGAAGAAGAAGCTAGGGTTGAAGCTAAGGTCAAGAACAAAGACTCCATTGCTAAATGATTGTATGGGTTCTTCCACCCATAGAGTCCCTAGAATTTCCCCTAATTTGTAAAGAACCCCAATGAAGCTAGGGTTACTACCAATGTATGGGTTTTAGGTGGGTATGATTACAAATGGTTGGATATTACTCATATATGATTATTTTAGTGTTGATTCATGATAGTATGAATAATTTATGTGAATTCCTTGATTAGCCCTAGTTTTGAAAGTGTGTGGGTTTATGTCTTTTGATTAGGAATTGATGATTTTTGCCAGATTCTCTTTGGTTGTTATCATGTATAGATTCTCTTGGGTTTTTATCATGTATAGAGCTTATCTTTGATGAATTATGCTTAGAATTAGCTATGCCTAAGGCTTGTGACTTGTAACACCCCTAAAATACTAGACCAACTCTTGCATGTCGATGCCTCATTTCTTAATTACTACAATATGTTTTACTCTTATTTTGGGAACTTGAAATTTTGTTATATTTGCAACCTTGCTTAAAATAAATCGTGCTCGTAATTTAAGATATTGTATGGGTGTATTTACGTAATTTTTCTAATTAAAATTTCATATGAATTGAAAGTGTTGGTATCAATTATATACATATAGGTATATATGTATACATTTTGGGCAGCACCCTTTAGTGACAGTTGTATATGTGACTAAGCATCACTCTTAAGACTATAATATCACACATCTTCTTGTGATTTTCGTTTGGAACTGAAGTCCAAGAACCTAAGAACATTTTTCTAACCTGTTGTTCATCAAAATCACAAAAGAAAGCCTTGGTCCTTCTAACTGGAAGTTGAGATATCCTATCTTTTAGTGAGTAATCAAAACTTGTTTTTTTTTTAGCTGAGTAGTGTTTAGTACTCTTAGAATTTCTCATTCTGTATAACTCCTTTTTCACTGAATAAATATAATTTGGAAAGTTGATTCCTATATCTACAACTCTTCTGCTTATGGTGAACTCGAATTTAGCTTTTATGACTACGAAATAAGGGACACAATATATGACATGATCTGTCCAGATTCTGGAATTTGAAATCCTATATGTTCAACTGTTAGTGTTTTGATTATATATTTTTATACAAAGCGTATTTTGCGGTGATTCTTGATTATTTGAAAGCTTAAGAGATGTACCTACATCTTTTTATGAAGGATATAAATTTCATTTTCGCCGTTTTCTGTTTCAAATCTAAATTGGGACATGCAGTGCTTTAATTGGGCAGAATTTCTATTTTTGGAGTATAGTCATATTTGTACAAGCTAGGCTTACTTGTGATGAAAACCCTGTGTTACGCCATCATTATTGAGCTACTAGAAAGTAAATAAGATATTGAGTTCATTTTTTAAGGTTGTATATCCTCGGGTACAAGTTGGAGACTTTGATACGCTGGTTGGTCTACGATTTGAACTTGTGAAGTTGTGTTGGACTGTTTTTGTGCTAAAGAACTGAGGTTTGTGTATAAACTTATACTTGCACTCTTTTACCTGCTGGTATATCTGAAAGTTTACTTTGGTACCTTGGTTACCTCTTGTCACTTTGCATTGTCGTATTGGTATTCTTTAATACATTAAAGACGCTTGTTTAACTCGCCCACTTGTACGGATTGTTTGATCACTTGCCACACTTTTTGGGACCTTGTCCTTATTGTGGCTGTGACTTTTTCACTCTTGGCATGCCTCTTGTTTCGGATCATTTACCATCTTGACTCTAGATTTTTAGTTCGTCTTAAAAATGAAAGTTGTCCATTTTAAGTACGAACTAGAAAATCATTTTTAATATGGTTCTTGGTTCTCTTGATTATTGGTTTTGACCCTTCTTGATACCTGCTTGTTCTTGGTGTGACGACATGATGTATATATTGGGCGAGCCTTGTTGTTGAATATCTTGGAAAACTGTGCTATGAGCGTTCTTGACATTTGGATCTTGAAATATAAAACTTGATACTCTTTATATATTGTTTACTTGATTTATTTATTATGTTTAATTATGCTGCCCTTGACTTGAGAATGATAACTTGCTGAATTTGAGGGCACCAAACCTTTAGTTTTTACACCACTAAGCTATATGCTTAGCGATAGTTGTTTCTATCGTAGGGGCTGTTGGAGATGATGCTTGAGGTTAGCCATTGGAGATGGACGTTTTGAGAGCCTTAAGGAAGATCACATTTCCATATAGGCATCTATATTTTATATAAACCTTGGGACTTGTACATATTCTATGTGTTGTATATTTACATGCGATTTTGAGGACTGATTTGATCATGTAACCATGAGTTGTAATATAAATATGGCTATATGTTTTGTTCTTTTTGGGGTGTGTACACCCAAGTCCTGTAATATCCTAAATCTACTATTACTTTGGAATGTTTGTGTGAAGCATGAGCAGGCTGATTTCGGTACTCGGAAGCTTGTAATATTCCTGTTATTTCATCCTTGAGTGTGAGGATAATATATATACATGAAAAGCTTGTCGGTTATTTGCTTAAATTAGTTTTTGGATGTCTTTATGCATCTAATCTCTCTACTAGATTATAATCAGTATGCCCTCGTTAATCACTTTTGAGTGTCGCAGGTATAAGTAAGTGTCTTTAAAAAAGGGTTTCTTCAAGTGTTGGTATCAGAGCCTAGGTTTGTGGTTCTAGGAATTTTGATTTGAAATATTTGTATACTTGTTCCCTTTCAAGAAAGGTTCTATTTGTATTATTTGGTCAATTACGTGGTTTATAATGTTTTTATCGCATGTAGAGTGCATATGCATCAAGTACTTATCCCTAATGCAATGTGATCTTTCCATTTGATGGAATTAAGTCATGGCCACTTCTTCTGACCGACCTATGGAATCTTCTCGTGAAGGTTCTGGTGCCTCTGTTTCCCAACCTCATGCACTGGAAGGGGTTGGAGAACATATCTCGAATCAGTATGTTCCCCACACTAGTGGTTCTGAAGTGGGAAACCATCAAGGCGTAAGAGCTGGTCAACATCGTCATATGAGTCATGGAATTCAAACCATGAATCCTCATTTTCAACAAATGGCTGAATTCTTCCACCACATGACTGAATCGATGCATGATCCCCACGGGATTAACTTGGAGAAAATGAGGAAAATGGGTAGAATGGAGTTTGAAGACATTGTTGATCCCACTGATGTTAAACAATAGCTTGATCGCATGGAGAGGGTATTTGAGTAATTAGAGTGTTCAGATGTTGCAAAATTGAAGTATGCTATTTCACTATTACCAAATGATTCTTACGATTGGTGGGTAAGTGTTCTGAATGCCAAGGTAAAACCTCCTGTTCTTACTTGGTATGATTTTCTTAAGGAATTTCGTATGAAGTATGTACCACCTGCTTATTGTGATGCAAATTAAAAGGAGTTTTTGAATCTAAGGCAACGAGGCATGTCTATTGCTGAATACTAACAGGAGTTTCTAAGGTTCTCTCGGTATGCTAATCATACACTTTGCATGCATAATAAGATGTAATGGTGTATATAAGAGTTAACCTTTCAATAGACACCATATGTCACGACCCAAGCCTAGGGCCTAGACGTGACATGGCGAATGAGGAACCCGAAGGAACCCCAAACAAGCCTCTCAAACTTGTCATCACACTTCATCGGTCGCGGAAGTACATTCAACATTAATTAACGGGAAATAGGAACTAAGGGCAAACCATTTCAAAATGACATCATAGAACAAGAGTCAAGCTCATTTACAAAATACTTGTCCAACGCACACCTCTACATACATAGATAGGATGGGGCCATGACATACTACCGGCTCCCCTCATAGTCAAAATACAATTGCAAGCTAAAGTCTCAAAACATAGGAGTAGGAAACATAACATAGCCCTCGAATCATTGAGGACTCACCAACAACTCGGATAAGCACCGTACTAGCCACGTGAATGGAGAGAAGGATCAAGAGTAGCTCCGGTCCATACATGGTGACATCATGTAGGCAAAATATGCGTTAGTACTTGGAATGTACTAAGTATGCGGGGTGCAACACAACAATAGACAAGGACACAATCGAAATACAAGAAATAGTTTCATAGGCATTATGAATAACAATATGAGGATGCATGATCAAAGTGAAGTCAAAACATGTTTAAGTAAATCTATACTAATAGTAGATATCATATGTGTATGCATGATCCAACCAATCTATAACCCCAACTTAGGATGGGGGATGCCGTTCACACCCGGACACCCTGGTGGCAAGGTATAAACCCCTCACATGGTTGATGTTGGTCACACCCCAAGCATCCTAGGTGGTGAGATATAAATCTCTCACATGGTTGATGTTGGTCACACCCCAAACATCCTAGGTGGTGAGATATAAACCTCTCACGTGGTTGTCCGGTTCTTTTCCCCCGGACCAGGCATGGTCATACAACACTTTATATAGGAAATTCCCATTAGGCTCTAATGCAATCTCTCACGTGGTTGTCAAACACCTTGAAGGCATGTAATGGAATCAAAGAGCATGGAAAATAGGGTAGTAATTATGCAGCCAAACCAGTGAACAACCTACAACAACACCTTTTTAACACCCACAATACCACATGAAAATCTCTACATCCATTCCAAATTTAGGTTCAAGTTCTAGAGTCACAACATGCTCAAAACAATCACTTTTCATGTTTAAAATTCAATGTGCAGGAAATTATTACAAAGAACAAGACTAATTTATGAATCTTAACTTAAACCATGAATTAGTGAGTAGAATAGAGTCTAGGCACTATGGGTGGAAGGAATCATGAGTTCAACACCACATACCTTGAGTTTTTATGAAGGTCTTGAGAGTGTCTTCAATGGAAGCTTGGAACTTGGAGCAAGAGTCTCTTCAATCTTGAGGAAGGTTTTGGATTAGGGTTCTTGAGAGAACTTGAGAGAAAATGTGTCTAAGTATGGGAGAGGTGTTTTGGGAAATGTTTTAGAGATGAGAATTGAACTAATGGTATATAGGAAATAACATATGCCCTTTGGAAAAATGGTCCAACACTTAGAAAAAAAAAATGAGGCGGGTGAACAGTAAAAACACTCACTGTAAAATTGCCTTTCCTGCCGGACAGATTTTACGAAAATGGGCATAACTTCTTTGTCCGAACTCCGAATGAGGTGAAACGAAGTGCGTTAGGTAGCTAACTCAAAGGGCTTTCCATGGATATGTTATTGGCCACCCAATAATTTGTTTGCTAGGACATATGACCCTCCAAAGTAGACCCTCGAAAAAGGCTTCACTTGGAAATTTTGGATTTTGATACGGTTGCTCTAAAATTTGGGTTAGACCCATTCCCCACTCAATTTGACCCCCTCAACAAGAATATGAAGTCGGATTTTCGAAATATGAAACGGATTTTTTTTTCTTTATATATAGCTAAACAAGTTTCCGGTAACTTTCGAAGTACATTTTTAAGAAATTTTTGGGTCATTTCACCATACCACATCATATTCATAGCTATACGTGTATAGTGTGTGTGTGCGCATATTGGTCCTCATAGTGACATAATAGCAACAACATTGATATTGAGTGCACTTCCCTTCAAGGGATCACCACACATTCACAATGTCCCCAAATCATTAGCAATTCACATATAAAGCCCTTAGGGATTCTAGACCACACACCCACGCTTCATCATAGGAGACAAGGACACATTCAACATGGAATAGGTACTCCTAACATGTATATGATCAAACATTCATATGGGGGTCATATAGGTAGGGGTCATTCCACAATAGTACCTAACATAATCAATCATGTAGACCACATCTTATCCCTAACATTATCATTCATATTATACCCCTCATCATCAACACACTTTAAACATCATGCTAGCATTGAGGATTTCATACATAACTTTCATAGCACAACTTCATAAACATATGCATCATAATCATCAATTCACTTCACATCTATTGCCTTCAAGGCCATGATCTCAACATGCATAGATAGACAAGAAGTGAACACCTCCACCATAAGTGAATCAAACCACACAACATAAATTCTCATACTATAGACTAGAAGTTAGGTCAACTTACCAATTCTCCAAGCCATGATCACCATGGATCAATACTCAACAATTCATAATCAATTGGCATAGGTAGCAATAGGAATCAACAATGTAATACAATATCATAAACATAGTCTAAGTACAATTCCATAAACATAGTCTAAGTACAATTCCATAAACAAAGGGATCAACCCATAACTTTGCCCATAAGGCCATAATCCTCAACTCATCAATATACCAACAATTCAACATGAATTAGTATAGATAATCATAAGAAACATCAATACAATCTAATCTAAACATAATTTCACCAATAGAGATCATATTCACACAGACCCACATCATATGCCAATTTTGTGAATTTGGGGATCATGGGTTCTTTAGGAATTCCTTTGAAAATTATCTTAAAAACCATAATTCCACATTAAATAATCAATAGAATGATTTAGAAAATTGTTTGACAAGGAACCCATGTTAAGATTGAATATTGGGAATTTTGGTCTTTGAATCACTTTTGAAAATCTTTGATAGAACTCCTTGAATGAGAGGTTATTCAAGAATCTAGAGTTACCATACCTTAATTATTGAAGACCCATGAAATTGAAGACGAAATCAGTTGAAAACCCATCTTCTAGCTTGAGCTTCGTCAAGGTCTTCAATGGAGTTTTTGAGAGAATCTATTTTGAGAGGGAAGGGTTAATTTGAAGAATGGGGTCTAATTTTAGGTTTTAGCATTTTAACCAACTTAAAATACCCTAAAATATGTAGAATAACCGATTATAATAGTTCCCCAAAGTACCCAAACTACCCCTCACTTAGTTGGACCATTTAAGCAAGTCAAACTTTAGTTTTCTTTTCGCAGATTTCGTCGGGAAACAAGTTCGCGATACGGAGGTGTTCCCACAAGTTTCTGGAAATTAAATTTTGAGGCAGTAGAGTCCGCTACATGGACCAAACATGATAGCATCCAAGTAAGCTCTACTCCATTGAAGGACAAGGATGACGCTTTAGAAACTCCAAGGAGGCCCATAACAAGATCTCAAACCAAGGAGTTCAATGATAAGCTCAATGGGCTTCAATCGCTGATCCAAAGGTTTCTTATTGGGGAAGAAGAGCTCAAGCCCAAGGGAGAGGAATTGTCCAAATGCTACAATTATTTGGTGGCCCAAATTCAAGCCCAAGATGAGGAATTTTAAGGTCCAATTTCGTGCAAAAAAGGTCAAGAAGAGTCCAAGAATCAGCCACAACAAGAGTTGCTTTCTGCCCAAGTTTTGAGAGAAGACTAGTCAAACTTTCCAAGATTGTCAAGATTCTTTTCCTAGTTGGGATTTACCTTATTTATTTATTTATATATAGGTTATTAATATTTTCCTTAGTCTATTTATGGTCTCCTAAGTACCATTTAATTCTTTCCTAGAAGTACTAAATTTGTTCCTAGTTAGGTTACTTTATTTCCTTTCTAGAGTAGGATTCCTTGTAATTGTTTTTTTAGGGTTTGGCTTCTTGGACGTTTTTCCCTTCTCCTATATATAGGAGTCCTTTTCATTCATAAAAGACAATTTACATTGATATTAATAATATTTGAGAGAGTTCTTTGAACCTTTGTGACTTGTTCTTTGAGAATTTATCTTTAAACCTTTACTATTCATAGTTTAAGGTATAAAGTAACTTCTTCTTGTGATATCTTTGGTTTCTTTTTGGTATTCTTTAGAAGGTGATTAGTTTCTACATACTAATTATTGTCTTTAGTTACTCATAAAGCGGTCAAGATCCGAATCTATCGTTTTGATTCGTTTTCTCAAGTAAAGGCGTTAGATTTCTTCCATAAATCTATACGTTGTTACTTGGATCTTTTCAAGGCCTTAGAACATCTAATCCTTGGAAATTCGTGGATCTTTCCTTCGAATTTCCCATATCTTTAGTTAGTTTTTTTGTTTCTTTTCTTTGTGCTTCCGCATTCTAATATTCAATTCTCTATTTGTGATCTCCCTTAACCTTGCTGTTATCAAGTGGTATCAGAGCGGTTCTATCAAGATTCCGTTCTTGATAAATCTTGGGATTTCTTCTTAGAGCAACAAAAAAAAAAAAAAAAAAAAAAAATAGCGTGAACAGTAGCGTCGTGAAAAAAAATAAAATAAATAAATAAAAAAATATTATTACAGTTGCGTGAACAGAAAAAAAAAAAAGTTATAACTTGCTCTCAAATAAATCTGATTACTTGTCCTCCAAGAAATTTGATTACTTGATACCCAAGAAAGCTTATTACTTGCTATTCAAGAAATCTTATTACTTGCTCTCCAAGTAAACTTATTACTTGCTCTCCAAGTTTTGCATTAATTTGTTTCCAAGCAAGAAGGTAGCAAGAAGAGGGGATTCTAGACCTTTAAGAATAAGAGGAATTTTTTTTTTCTTGTTCTTATAATTCTAAAATAAGTTCCTTTTTATTCGCGTTTTGTTTCAACTAAATCCTACTTGTTCTAGGACTAGTTCTTTACTTTCTTTTGTACCCCAAGATTCCATACTTTATTACTACGAACTTGATACACGTTTTGGTTTAATTATAAATCTACAAAGTATTCTCGTTCAAAGGTGATTTTGAGTGGAAAAAGGCAAGTGTGGGTGAGTTTAAAAGAGGGTAAAAGCCATATTAAAAGTGTGATACTTGATCATTTATTCTTTTTTTTTTAGATGTCTAATTCAGGTGGTGATGAGGAAAGGGCTCGTTTAGAAGCCGAGGTCAAAGGAAGGAACGACTTCACCCTTCAAGCTATGCACCAACAATTTGAGAGATGGACCCTTCAATTTCAAGAGATGAGGGATATGATTATCGAGCAGAATGACACCATAGCTGCAATTAGGAGGGAGAATAATGTTGTACCCCCAAATAATGTTAGACCCCAAGTTAGAAGGAATGTACCCCATATCCCTTTTGTAAATCCTGAATATGATAATGATGATTTTGATGTTGAATTTAATCTAGAAAGAAGAGATAGGAGGGGACAAAGAGGTAGAGTAGAAGATGATAATATAAATAGTATAAAGATGAAGATGCCATCTTTCAAGGGGACAAGGGATCCAGACTTGTACCTTGATTGGGAGAGACGAGTTGAAGCCATCTTTGATTGCCATAACTACTCTGAGGGTAAGAAAGTTAAACTTGCTATTGTTGAGTTTTCTGATTATGCTGCTTCTTGGTGGAAAAAGCTTGCTAGGGACAGATTGCAAGAGGAGTTACCACCTATTGCTACGTGGGCAGAGATGAAGAGGGTAATGAGGAAGCGATTTATTCCATCATACTTCCAAAGAGATCTACAATCTCGCCTTCAACGCTTGAAGCAAGGCTCCATGTCGGTGGATGAGTACTTCAAAAGCATGGATATGGCTATGATCCAAGCTAACTGCATGGAGGAAGAAGAGGCTACAATAGCTAGATTTTTAAATGGTTTAAATACAGAAATAGCTAATGTAGTAGAGATACAACAATATGTAACTTTAGATGAGTTAGTTGATTTGTCTGTAAAAGTTGAAAAACAAATTGAGAAAAAGCAGCAAAATAACTCATGGAGAAGTCGATCAAACACTATCTCTAAGAAGCCATGGTCAACTCAAGAGGGGAAAACTCCTTCCATACCTCAAGATGATAGAGGTAAAGGTAGGTTGAGGAGGGAGGTAAAACCTTTAATCCTAAATCTTCTAAACCTTCAAGTTCTATTCAATGTCACAAATGTCATGGAAGGGGGCATATGATGCATGAATGTCCAAGTAGAAGAAACATCCTACTTAGAGAGAATGGAGAATATGAGAGTGAAAAAAGTGAGGGGGAAGAAGAAGAGGGAGAAGGTGTAAGTGAGGAAGATGATTTGGAACTGCCTAATGATGGTATAATTGGGGTGGTTAGGAGAATTATGACTATCAATTTGGGTAGTGTTGATGAAGGGCAGAGAGAGAATTTGTTTCATACTAGGTGTGGGATAAAAGGGAAGACTTATTCTATGATTATTGATGGGGGAAGTTGTGCAAATGTGGTGAGTTCATACTTGGTGGATAAACTAGGAATTGCATGCATGAAGCGCTCTACCCCATATAGGCTCCAATGGTTGAATGATTGTGGAGAAGTAAAAGTAAACAAACAATGCATGATTTCATTCAATGTTGGTAGGTATGAAGATGAGATTCTTTGTGATGTAGTTCCAATGCAAGCATGTCATGTTTTACTTGGCCGACCTTGGCAGTATGATAGGGATACTACTCATGATGGGAGAAAGAATAGGTATAGTCTTCTGCATAATGGTAAGAAGTATACTCTTGCACCATTATCTCCTTCTCAAGTGTTTGAAGATCAAAAACGATTGAGGGAAACAATGGGAAAACAAAAGGGAGAGGTAAAAAGTGAGCTTGAGGGAAAAGAAAAAGGCCAAGAGATAGAAAAAAAGAGAGATGGCCGAGAGAAAGAGAGAGAGGGCAGCGATCTAAGTAAAGAGGTAAAAGAGGGTGTGAGTAAAAAAATAAAATGTTTTGGTGAGAGGAAAGAGGCTAAGGAAAAGAAAAAAGAGAGCCTTTATATAAAAGCCAAAGAGTGTTTGAATGCTAGGAGAGAGGGACTGCCCATAATACTACTTACTTACAAAGAAGTATTGATTAATTTTGAACAACTAACTCCTTCTTTGCCAAATAGTGTTTCTTCTCTTTTGCAGAATTTTGAAGATGTTTTTCCTGATGACACTCCAAAGGGATTGCCACCTTTGAGAGGGATTGAGCACCAAATAGACTTTGTGCCTGGGTCTCAACTTCCTAATAGGCCTGCCTATAGGAGCAATCCTGAAGAGACCAAAGAATTACAACGGCAAGTTGAAGAATTGCTTGTAAAGGGATTTGTTCGAGAGAGTATGAGCCCATGCTCTGTTCCAGTCCTATTGGTCCCCAAAAAGGATGGAACATGGAGGATGTGTGTAGATTGTCGAGCCATTAACAAGATAACGGTAAAGTATCGCCATCCTATCCCTCGTCTTGATGACATGTTGGACCAACTGTATGGTTCCAAAATCTTTTCTAAAATTGATCTAAAGAGTGGTTACCATCAGATTCGTATGAATCCTGGAGATGAATGGAAAACTGCTTTTAAGACCAAATATGGACTTTATGAGTGGTTAGTTATGCCATTTGGCTTGACTAATGCACCAAGCACTTTTATGAGACTAATGAATCATGTTTTTAAAGATTTCCATGGAAAATTTATTGTGGTGTATTTTGATGACATCTTGATCTTTTCTCAAAATCTGGATGAACACCTAGACACTTAAAACAAGTTTTTGAAGTTCTTAGAAATCAGCGCTTATTTGCTAATCTCAAAAAGTGTACTTTCTGTGTGGATCGTGTGGTTTTCTTAGGTTTTGTGGTCAGTTCTAAGGGAGTTGAAGTAGATGATGAGAAAATCAAGGCAATAAAAGAATGGCCTAAACCTAATAGTGTAACTGAAGTTAGGAGTTTTCATGGACTTGCTAGTTTTTATAGGAGGTTTGTGCGAGACTTTAGCACCATTGCTGCTTCTTTAACTGAAGTTATTAAAAAAGATAAGGTTTTTACATGGGGAAAGGAACAAGATGATGCATTTAACTTGCTGAAGGATAAATTGTGTTCTGCGCCTCTTTTGCAATTGCCTGATTTTTCTAAGTCTTTTGAAGTTGAGTGTGATGCCTCTGGTAAGGGCATAGGTGCAGTTTTGATGCAAGACTCCAAGCCAATTGCCTACTTTAGTGAAAAGCTAAGTGGAGCAACATTGAACTACTCAACTTATGATAAGGAGCTATATGCCTTGGTGAGGGCGTTAGCTACATGGCAGCACTACTTGTGGCCTCGAGAATTTGTGGTCAAGACTGATCATGAGTCATTAAAATACTTGAAGAGCCAAGGTAAACTTAGTCGTAGGCATGCTAAATGGGTAGAGTTTATTGAAACTTTTCCTTATGTAATTGCTTACAAACAAGGAAAGGAGAATGTGGTTGCTGATGCACTCTCAAGAAGGTATGTTTTGATCTCTACTCTTACTTCAAAGTTATTGGGTTTTGACCAAATCAAGTTCCTCTATGCTAATGATTCTGATTTTGGTGAGATTTTTGCTGAATGTAAGTTAGGTCCTTTTGAGAAATTTAATCTTCAAGATGAATTTCTATTCAAGGAAAATAAATTATGTGTTCCTAACTGCTCGTTGCGTGAACTATTTGTTAGGGAAGCACATTGTGGAGGGCTAATGGGACATTTTGGTGTACCCAAAACACTGGAAATACTTTCTGAACATTTTTATTGGCCTAGCATGAGAAAGGATGTTGAAAAAGTGTGTTCTTATTGTCTTGAATGTAAACAGGCTAAGTCTAGAACATTGCCGCATGGTCTTTATACTCCTTTACCTGTTTCTAATTCCCCTTGGATTGATATTTCTATGGATTTCATATTGGGGCTGCCAAGGACTAAGTATGGTAAGGATAGTATATTTGTGGTAGTAGATAGATTTTCTAAAATGGCTCGTTTTATCCCATGTAAAAAGACTAATGATGCATCTCATGTGGCTGACTTGTTTGTAAAGGAAGTGGTTAAATTGCATGGAATACCTAGAACTATTGTTAGCGATAGGGATGCCAAGTTCTTAAGTCACTTTTGGAGAATTCTTTGGGGAAAGTTGGGAACTAAATTGCTATTTTCTACATCTTGTCACCCACAAACGGACGGGCAAACGGAAGTGGTTAATAGAACTTTAGGGAACATGTTGAGGGCTATTTTGAAAGGAAAGTTGACTTCTTGGGAAGATTACTTACCTATTGTAGAATTTGCTTATAATAGGACCTTCCATTCTTCTACTGGTAAGACTCCTTTTGAAGTTGTATATGGATTCAACCCCCTTACCCCCCTTGATTTATTGCCTTTGCCTACTAATGATTTTGCTAATCTTGATGGTAAGAAGAAGGCTGATATGATGAAGAAAATTCATGAACAAACAAGGCTTGCAATTGAAAAGAAGAACAAGGAAGTTGCATTGCGAAGGAATAAGGGCAGAAAATATGTTGTTTTTAAACCTGGTGACTTGGTTTGGGTGCATATGCGAAAGGAAAGATTTCCTTCCAAAAGAAAGACCAAACTAGATCCTAGAGGAAGTGGGCCATACAAAGTCCTTGAAAGGATTGGAGACAATGCTTATAAACTTGATCTTCCTGGTGAGTTCCAAGTTAGTGCTACTTTTAATGTTTCTGATCTTTCCCATTTTGATGCAGATTTGAATTCGAGGACGAATTCTCTTCAAGAAGAGGGGAATGATAGCATCCAAGTAAGCTCTACTCCATTGAAGGACAAGGATGACGCTTTAGAAACTCCAAGGAGGCCCATAACAAGATCTCAAACCAAGGAGTTCAATGATAAGCTCAATGGGCTTCAATCGCTGATCCAAAGGTTTCTTATTGGGGAAGAAGAGCTCAAGCCCAAGGGAGAGGAATTGTCCAAATGCTACAATTATTTGGTGGCCCAAATTCAAGCCCAAGATGAGGAATTTTAAGGTCCAATTTCGTGCAAAAAAGGTCAAGAAGAGTCCAAGAATCAGCCACAACAAGAGTTGCTTTCTGCCCAAGTTTTGAGAGAAGACTAGTCAAACTTTCCAAGATTGTCAAGATTCTTTTCCTAGTTGGGATTTACCTTATTTATTTATTTATATATAGGTTATTAATATTTTCCTTAGTCTATTTATGGTCTCCTAAGTACCATTTAATTCTTTCCTAGAAGTACTAAATTTGTTCCTAGTTAGGTTACTTTATTTCCTTTCTAGAGTAGGATTCCTTGTAATTGTTTTTTTAGGGTTTGGCTTCTTGGACGTTTTTCCCTTCTCCTATATATAGGAGTCCTTTTCATTCATAAAAGACAATTTACATTGATATTAATAATATTTGAGAGAGTTCTTTGAACCTTTGTGACTTGTTCTTTGAGAATTTATCTTTAAACCTTTACTATTCATAGTTTAAGGTATAAAGTAACTTCTTCTTGTGATATCTTTGGTTTCTTTTTGGTATTCTTTAGAAGGTGATTAGTTTCTACATACTAATTATTGTCTTTAGTTACTCATAAAGCGGTCAAGATCCGAATCTATCGTTTTGATTCGTTTTCTCAAGTAAAGGCGTTAGATTTCTTCCATAAATCTATACGTTGTTACTTGGATCTTTTCAAGGCCTTAGAACATCTAATCCTTGGAAATTCGTGGATCTTTCCTTCGAATTTCCCATATCTTTAGTTAGTTTTTTTGTTTCTTTTCTTTGTGCTTCCGCATTCTAATATTCAATTCTCTATTTGTGATCTCCCTTAACCTTGCTGTTATCAAAACATTTGGCCCTTGGTGGAGCTACTCTGCGATGCGGACATGCCCCCTCCATGGGCAATGTCAAGCTGCCTTGCCAACTTGCTTGGCCAAGGTTAGGGTCCTCCTCAGGGACCTTTAGGGTGGCCCCCAGGGCATCGTATCTGAACGTTTTGACCCTAAAAACATTTATTATGACAATAGGGTCACCTTCACTGATTTTAGACTCCAAACAACGCATAAAAACATTAACAACATACTAGAACACACCAACACGTAAAAGACTTGTTTCTGAATGTCTTGGTCGTCCCTTGATGTTCGACTTCCAAACACTTTAAAACTGACTTAAAAGGCTATTCTTCATTATTTTGACAAGTTATTAATGCATAAAACCCATGTGAGGCTATACTTTATCCTACTTTATTTTGAGGATCGTTACAGTAGAGAATTGCAGAATGCAGCGGTCTACCTAATACATTGTTTATATATTCGATGTTGCAATCCACATCCTTGCCTCTGACCATAAATGACTTCACTGGTCTAAAGTCGCTTGCCTTCTTTTTTCTCTTCGCCACCAACTCCCCATAAGCTGTGTAACATTCCTTGACCCAGGAAGGAATGTAAGGGCCTCAGGGCCTTGTAAACTGCTCAAACTCATGGTAGCAGAGGGTGTCCATAACATCGAGATAATTTCCTTCTAGGGCCTCCATAGATAATAGCTTCTCCTGTCCATCACCTTTCAATTTGTTCAGCAGTCTAGGTGGAGGAACGACGGGGAGTGTAGGGATGACTAGAGGTGTCTGAGCTGGAACAGAGTCTGTTGCCGGAGGAGTAGCAGCTGAGGGAATTCTGGTGGATGTGGAATGAGATATATCCCGGATCTCATCCATTCGGTTAATCAGAGGCTACTCATCTTCTGGTTCAAAAAAATTACCCTCAGTTTCAACAGCTACTCCTTTTGTAGCTATTTGCTTCTTTTTTTTGCCTTTGTCTCCTGGTGGGAATTCTTGCCTTCCCTTCTCTGGGAGATTTGATCCCCCATCATTTATATTTATGCCATGTGCTTTTATCTAGGGTGGCTTGGTTAGATTTGTACGTACCATATCTGCAAAAGATCGGGAGAAATTAGGAGAGAATCAAACACAAGCGCAAAAAATCTATTGCAGACAGGCTTATCAATTCGGTCGGTGAGTCGCCGAACCTCTTTGGCGAGCAAGATCAGGCTCGACGAAGGGATTGGCTTAAAAATTAAGGTAAGTCAGTGATCTGAAGGCCCTTTCGGCGAGCAAGGATTTGTCCGCCAAAATTGACAGTGCAACAAGAGTTTCGGGGGTGTAGACAAAGCCCAATTAATTAGACTTTCGGCGGATCGTCGAGTGCTTTGGGTACCACAAGCTTTCTCATCGAAAGTCCAAGAATCCAACAACACATATACCATTAGATTAAAGGCTATATGGGGTCATTAGATGAACCGCTGTGGTGTTCGACAAGCCTAACCTAGCTCACCGAACAGCCCAACGTTCCTATTTCCAACATACCTTCTAGAATTCAACCCCGTAAGCCCCGAAAACAAAATCAAAGCATGCTCTAATGGAATTCAATCAAGATCCATAATACCCATCACTCCGTAATACTCAGATTCTTCCTGGTTTTTCCAAATATGGCCATTTGATGATATTTGTTCTTAAGAATCGTGTCACTCGCTCTATCATTGAGCAATTCACGTCAATAAGTCCTAACACGGGCTACTCAGACTTTACCCAATCAATACAAACAACATGCAAGCAAAACCCAACAAAATTTCATTCATTTAAAAGCACAAATACACAAGCAATTTACGATCAACACTATACGGGCAAGATTTTCAAATTGAAATCGGCATGGAAACATTCTAATCCTATCAGAGAGGCCCAGCACACCACAATACGATATGATCATTGCAAATAAGTACAAAATTTTTGAAAGAAAACTCGGGATTCATAAACCAACCTTATATGTCGATTGAAATAGGATTGAAATTCTAGGCGGCAAAGAAATCATAGTTCCGAGCACCAATAAACAGCTAAAATACATTGGAAAGAAAGAATATTAAAAATACAACATTGGTGTGAGTTTATTAAATTTAATAGTGAGGGAGAGTGAAGAAGTTCAAATTTTGAGACCTTTGGCCATTATAAACCGTTCAGTTCACGTCCAATCGAAGATGTTAATCGCACTCGCCGATCCACTCGGCAACACTCCGAGTGGTCACTTGGCTCATTGAGTTTTACAAGACCATCAACTAAATTAAGGGTCCAAATGACGGTTTGAATCGTGGTCGCCGACATAGTCGGCGGCACGCCGAACTGCCTCTTAAGCTCACCTAGTTTTACAGGCTCTGAATTAAAATTGTGTTGAGCCAAAAAGTGGGTCAAGTCGGGAACGCTGACATCTTCAGTGATACGCCGACTAACCATTCAACTCGCCGCTCTGCACTTTCCAAATACCCTCCGCATTTAAACCTGCACAACAAACACACCACTATTTATAAAAGCAAACTAAAGCATTTAGAGGGTTTTGGGTTGCCTCCCAAACAATGCCTTATTTAACGTTGTGGCATGACGCAAGTCCTCAATCACGTTCCAATTTTAGGGCCGACCTTAGTACCACTTGGTGACCCCTCTTGCGTTGTTGGGTCGGAATGAGGTACCACATGACCTATGAGTGTTTCAAATAGGTGGATGGATCTGAAGTGTGAACCAATCTTCTGATTTAACACTTCCACATTCCCCTTCATCTATTATAGTATTCTATCTTGCTCATTGAGCTTTTGGAGAATGATCAACAGCGTGTCCTCGACACATTTACTCTCGTTGTCCATAAATTGTGTTTGCTCGTGAGGTGCTATGTATCTCCCTTGAGTTTTGCACTAGTTTTCCACCTCTGATATGTGGTGGCAAAGTCATTCACTTGAGTTGCCAGTGCGGTCAGGTTGAAGTCCCTTTTGACTTCTTGAATCATCTTAGCCAATTTGCTACCATTTCCCTCAGCCATGCTCAGGGTATCTGCCTAAAACAACAACTCAAATAAAAACAAAACTAAAAATAAAGTTAGTGAAACTACAACTAACAAGAAATGAAATTTTGTTGATTAAGAATTCTCAAATAACACATCCCCGGCAACGGCACCATTTTAATTTTGCGTAATCAAGACACAACATCAAATGCAAGTGTCTACGATCGTACAATAGTAAAGTAACCTAACCAAGGTTGGGGTCGAGTCCCAAGGGAGTAGTTTCGAGAACTAATAGAGAAATAAAATTATGTTCTAGTTAGTCATAGCTAAAAACATTATCAAATATAAACATGTTAAATCTAAGGGGTGACGCAAGCGTCAATTATCAATGGGGATTTGTAACAAGTAAGCAAAAATAGCAAAAATGCAAAGAGTACTAAACAAGGAGATGGGATTTGATAGGTATACGGGATGAACTAAACTATTAGGTACATGCTTTCAATAATAAATTCATTCAATATTTGTGACTTGGCTAGACTATAGTAGGGGTAAATTCTCTCTCGAGCAACTTACCTCGAATAAACTCAGTTTCTCTCGAACACCGTGTTACCGCAAGAAGAACAACTTCCGCCTTAGCCCACTCACTCTCTTGAGCGGAGTGTGTGGGAGAAGGTCTAGGGTTCACTCTCTCGAGATGAACCTCATGTCGACCCAATCCCACCGGCCATCAATTAGGTAGTCTTAGTTTTACGACCTCTCTCTCGAGCAAGTTGAAAATACAAAGGTGAAATCGTATTTGCAACTACAATTTCATTAAGTTCAACCACAACTACTAAACGAAATCACAACTAAACAACAAATAAATCATCAACAAGCAAGACCCAACAGATAATCTAACCCATATTCACAAATCACACCCCAAGAATTGGGGTTTTTAGCTAAACAAGTAAAACAGATAGAAATGTATACCAATATGAGTTTGCATTCAAATGGGTATGAAGATTAAGTCTCAAAACAAGAAATGAGTGAAGAATCCACAAGACCCAAGTCCAAAATAATGGAGTGGAAACCCTTTGAATCTTCAAGTTCATCAAAACCCTCTCGAATCTTTGAACTCAAAATTCTATATTAAAAATTTGATATTAAGCGACAACTCTCAACGAGTATTTTTAGTTTTCAAAAATTTGTGCTGCAGCGGATTATTCGACATCGTTAGTCGAGATCGCCAATCAACTCGGTGATCTGCCCTGTGGTAGATTTTATTGCCGCCTTGCTCTATCCTTCAGCATCGTCGTGTTTTGGATCATTAGGCAACATAGTATGGCTTTTCGAAACTGCTCAGCAATACGCCGACAGCTCTTTTTCACCATCGATTTGATCCTTTCTTTCAGAACTCAGCACACTGGAACAAAAGGCGAGGATAAGACCTGTTGGCGACTAGCCAAACGGGTTTGGCGATTCTTAGATCTTCAGTTCTTCGTTCTTTCAGCTGCCTTTGTTCCTTTTTTCTAAGTAGTGTTCATGCTTTCCCTCCAACTCCAAATACCTAAAACTTAAGGGTTTTCATCGGATATTGAGACAAAATATACATTTGAGGACACTAATATTATCAAAATGTTGTCCTAAATGAGTCCAATCTGTGGACTCATCTAGGGACTCCATGGATGAAGACTATCTATGGATGAAGGACTGCCATACCTTAGTTATGAATCTGATGAAGACTATCTATCGATGAAGGACTGCCATACCTTAGTTATGAATCTCCAAAGAATTTGAGTAGAAAATCTTGCTCCTTCAGACCCTAGCTCCAACTTCCTTCTTCTTCTTCCTTGCCGTTTTAGAGAGAATTTTTTTGGAGAGGATGAGTTCTCTTGGAATTTTAGAAATAATGGCTTGGATGACTTAGTTTAGTGACATAAAATCCTTATACAGGTGATCTAATTTAGTGTAAAACGATGTCACTTAATATTAATTAAAACCGGAAAACCCCAAAATGCCCTACACCTAATTGCCAACAAGGAGTTTCCAGGTCTCACCCATGCCTTTCACCGACAGACTGTGGTTAGACTCATGGCATGTGCTGCTGAAGTGGTCTGGGTTCAGACACCTAGTTTTCAGGGTTTGACCTATGGCCCCCTTCAGCCACGATCGTGGGCTGACCCACTAGGCGTAGGTCACCTTCGTTGGTCATTGTCTAGGAAGATTTTTGGGGTCCTTCTCAAGGACCCATGTTTGATCCTTGGCGGTTATACCTTGATGTTCTAACATGAAATCCTATATTTTTAGGTACAAAGAGGTACATTCATCACTCTAACCCTCACGTTAAACTCTAATATTGCCTATTAGTTTTTGGAATGTTACACAAAACCAAGTGGCTGACCATTTTTCGAGGTTTGAAGTCTATGCCAGATTGCCTGAAGAGAACAACATTGATGATGCCTTCCAAGATGAATTGGTAATGGTAATTTCTACACCCTTTGTTCCTTGGTATGCTGATTTTGCAAAATTTATTATATGCGGATTGTTACCTGATTATTTGAGTAGCCACCGAGGAAGGAAATTCCTACTCTATGTGAAGAATTATATATGGGATGCAACTTTCTCTTTTAGGGAGTGTGTCAATAATATCTTTTGGTTTTGTGTGCCGGAAGTGGAAGTGAATGAAATCCTTGAAGCATGCCATTCCTCACCAGCTGGTAGTTAACATGGGGGCATATAACCTCCATGTTTTCAAATGTGGCAATTATTATCCTACGATATGTAAGGATGCTCATGCATTTTGCAAGTGTGGTGTTCAATGTCAATTACAAGGTAGTATATCTAGGAGACATGAACTACCACTTTCACAAATCCTTGAGATTGAATTGTTCAACGTTTTAGGGATTGGTTTCATGGGTCCTTTCCCTAGATCTTTTGGAAACTAGTACATCCTTGTAGCAATTCACTATGTATTTAAGTGGCTTAAAGCAATAGAATTACCTAATAATGAAGCACAAAGTGTTATAAAGTATCCCAAAAAAATCTCTTCAAAAGGTTTGATACCCCAACGGCCATTATAAGTGATGGCGGATAACATTTTTACAACCGTCAGTTTGCAACCTCCTCTCAAAATATGGGTTCAAGGAAAAGATGGCAACACCATAGCATCCCGAATCAAGCGGAAAGTTGAGGTGTCTAATTGAGTAATAAAGAGCATCTTCACCAAAACTGGGAATGTCCATTATACTGATTGGTCTAGAGAGCTTGATGATGCATTATGTTCTTATTGTACGACATTCAAATCTCCCATTTGTATGTGATGTTAAAGGATGTAATAAATTGACACCAGTTCGGTTCAACTGCGATACGATCGCGTGTAGTGATATAACCCAACCAGGGGTTAGGATCATTCCCACAAGGAGTGGTTTTGAGAATTAACAGAAAAACTAAATTTAGTTCTAATTAGTCATATCTAAAGATATTAACGATTAAAAACATATTAAATCTAATGGGGTGACACAAGCGTCAATTATCAATGGGATGTTTGTATTAATTAACAACTAAAAAAGAAGCAAAAATATAAGAAAACGAGATATAGAGACGGGGTTCTTGGGATGTTATAGGAATACGGGATAGACTAGACTACCAGGTACATGCTTTTGATAGTAAATTCGTTGGGTATTTGTGACTAGGCTAGACTATAGTAGAGGTAAATTCTCTCTCGAACAACATACCCCGAATCAACTCGGTTTCTCTTGAACACGGAGTTGCCGCAGTAAGCATAACCTCCGCCTTAGCTCATTTACTCTCTCGAGCTCAATGTGTGGGAGAAGGACTAGGATTCACTCTCTCAAGCTTAACCCATGTTGCCCCAATACCAGCGGCCATCAATTTAGTAGTCTTAGTTTTACGACCTCTCTCGAGCAAGCCAAAAACGCTAAGATGAAATCATATTTTCAAGTACAATTCCATTAAGTTCATACACAACTACTAAACGAAATGATATTTAAACAACAAACAAACCATCAACATGCAAGACCCAATGGATAATCTAACCCATATTCCTAAAATAACACCCAAAGAATTAGGGGTTTAGCTAGACATGTAAAAGAGATAAAAATCAATACCAATATCAGTTTCCATCAAGTGGGTATGTAGAATTAAGTCTTAAAACATGTTAAGAGTGAAGAATCTTCGAGACCCACGTCCAATTTCTTGGAGTTTGAAACCCATTGAATCTTCAAGGTCATTGAACAAAGTCTCCAAAACCCTCTAAAACATGAAAGTGAAAATATTCTAAGTCTGAATAAAAATTGTCTATGACTTGATTTCTTCTTTTTATACTAAGCTAACAATTTCAACAAGTATTTATAGTGTTTGAAAATTTGTGTTGCAACGGATCACTCGGCACAGTTAGTCGTGATCACTGATACAGTCAACGATCCACTTTTTGGTTGATTTCATCGCCTTCTTGCTTTAGCCTTCAGCCTCTTCACGCTTTGAGTCATTAGGCGATATGGTACTGCTTCGCGAAACTACTCAGCGATTTGCCGACTACTCCATTTCATCGCCAACTTGATCTTTCCCTTTAGGGCCCAACACAGTTGAACATAAAGTAATCTCCAGGCCGATCCGCGACTTGCCTACTGGGCTCGGCGATCCTCAGGCCTTCATTTCTTCGTTCTTTTCAGCCGCTTTGTTCCTTCTTTCCTATTAGTGTCCATGCTTTGCCTCAAACTCTAAATACCTGAAACTTAAGGGTTTTAATAAGATATTTAGACAAAATATGCATTTGAGGACACTAATTCTATCAAAATATAGCCCTAAATGAGTCCAATTTGTGGACTTATCAACACCCCCAAGTTAAACTTTTGCTTGTCCTTGAGTAAAACTCAAGTTCAGCCGTTCAAAAAGAATGTCTCAAACAGTTCTACATAAAACTCGATCATGAATGTACACAACAAGACTCAGTTACTTTTAATAGGATCAACTGTGTACCCAAAGATTCAAGTTGTAACACACCATTACCAAAGATTCTCACGCTCGCAAAACTTGCTTCAAACGCAAGTTCAAGCTCAACAAAAGTATTCAAAAGCCCTCACACAAAGGATTTTTCCATACTCACACACAATGGTTTAATCATATAAAGCTTCATAATCAAATGCAACGCTCGCACTCAAAAAGAAGAACACTACGCATGCTTTCACCTATAGGTTTGCCCGTATTTTCTAATCGACATTTGTTTCAGCTCACAAGATAAAAAAAAAAGGTCTTTACAGGGGTTGTAATGGGGCAGAGTGCACATGTATGGTCATTTAGGCTCAGTGACTTTGATCATCATGAAATGTGGTGCTCACAACACTTTCTTTCCTCTTCCTTCATCATTTTCTTTAGTGCTCATAAGTCATCCTATTATTCACTTCCCATGGATTGTTTGGGAATCCCATTTCTTTTGTACTTTATTCCAAAACATTTCTTTTTCATTCTTTTATTCTCGTTTTCTCACTTTTTTTGTATGGAGGGGTTCCATTTTTCTCAACAACAAGGGTTAAAAGAGACATTCTTTGCACTTCTTGACTTTCCCTTTTCTTTTCACCACACCCCCAACTTAGGCTTTTGGCCTAAGTTGGATATTCAATCAACCACAATTCACGAGCATTAAGGGTAATGGCTCAAAAAAGTTCATGTTGTCATCAAGTTTCTAACAAAGAAAGGTACGGTTCAAGGGGTGTTCAAGAGAGGCTCACACACTCACAAGGTAGGTGACAAAAAAATTATATGTCAAATTGGCTCACAGTCTTCAAAGTTGCCTAAGATCATATCAAGAGATAGTCTTACTTAGTTGACCAGACCAACGGAGAAAATTGTAGGTGTTATCATGCAAGGTTCACAGTAAGCTCATCACACAAGGCATCGACACTAAAGTCAAACAAGACTCCACACTTTCCCTAGTGTGCAACGTTCATCGCAAGAGAATTAATTTGATACATGGGTAATCACAACGAGATGCAAAGATTTCACATATTGTCTATGCAACTTCATTTGGTCTCATCGTAGCCATAGATTCATGTTCGTTCAATTATGAGCACTATTCAAGTCGTCGGTATTGATAAAAAATGAGACTTCAATTTGATAATGAACAACCACTATCAAGTACATACAAGAGGTGGCGGAAAAATGCGAAAAAAATTAGGAAGGGTCAAAATCATTTGCAATTTAAACCAAAATGAGTCACCAGCTCAAACATCCACGAAAAGCAGTGTATAGCATAATTATAGATTTCAACCCAAAAATAACAAAACAATTCTGCACAAAGGTAGGCCTCACCCCACCACAAACAAAAATCATTTGTCCTCAAATGCAAATGACACAAAATCCAAAAGTCAAAATAAAGTAAGATAGAGAAGGAGGTAAATAGAGGATCCTGTCTATGCAGTCGCTCCATCTATCGGGGCTTCAGTGCCCAGTGTATCAATCTGGACTTGGGCTTCAATGCCCAGAGTAACCTCAGAATGAATAGCAATGCTAGATCCATTAGGAGCTGCTGTGGACGTCTCAGTCGGCAATGTCTGGATCACTGGCTGCACAATCGCCTCCATCTAAACCTTCTGTTGAAAGTAGCTTTTTATCAAGGATGGTTCGTAAACCATCACTTTTCAATCTGTTCAGCAATCTAGGTGGATGAGTGATAGGGAGTGCAGGGGTCACTGGAGGTGCCTGAGTTGGCACAGAGTTTGTTGCCGAATGAGTGATAGTTGCGAAAACCCTGGTGGATGTGTATTGAGGTCTAGTTCGGAGTTCATTTCTTTGGTTAATTAATGGTTGCTTGTCTTCAGGTTCAAACAACTCATCCTGGTTGTCAGAGGCTCCTTTCTTAGGTTTGTGCTTCTTTCTTTTGCCTTTGTCTCCCGGTGGGAGTTCTTGCCTTTTCTTCTTTGGAAGACATAATCCCCCTTCATTTATAGTGATGCACCAAGCTTTCTTCTGGGGTGGCGTGGTTAGATTAGTCTGAACCATATCTGCAAAACATTAAAGGCAGGTTCAATAATAAGCATATTGAAGTACAAAAAATTGATTTCAGACAGACTCACCGATCCAGTCGGTGAGTTGTAGAACCTCTTTGGTGAGCAAGATTGGGCTCGCCAAATGGATTGGTTCAATAATTATTGCAAGTCTGCGATGGGAAGTCTCTTTCGGGGGTGTAGATAAAGGGCAATTAACAATACTTTTGGCGAGTCGTTGAGTGCTTTTGGCGACCTCAGGATTCTTGCCGAAAGTTACAAAATCAATCAACACATATAGAATTAAATTTAAGGCGATAAGGGGTGATTTGGTGAACCGCCGAGTGGTTCGGCGAGCTCGACCCAGCTCGTCAAACGGCCCAAGGTGCCTTTTCAATCCACCTTCTCGAATTCAACCACGCAACCCCCAAAAAAAAATCAAAACATGCATTATATAAATTAGGCTAAGACCCATGGCACCCATCACCCCGAAACACTCAAACTTCTTCCGGTTGTGCCAAATTTGGCAATTTGACGACAATTGCCCTTAAAAAGGTTGTCACCCGTTCTTTCATTGAGCAATATACGTCAATCAGCGCAAACACAGGATAGTTAGCCTTCACCCAACCTGTAACACCCCGGAAACTAGTAGACCAAACTAGGGCCACATGCTACGGTTCAAAGATTTGATGTATGGGAAATAGAGTCGTAGATGAGACTTTATTTTTTTAGAATGAGGAATTTAGCGTATGAACATCAATATATGTATTAGACCTAGTAGCCTATATGACCTTTAAGAGTTTGGTTGTGCATGGGAAGGGAAACTACCAAGGCAAAAAGGGCAAGCCTAAGCCAAAGGGCCTAGGCTGCCCAACTTTGGCAGCTACTGCCAAAGAGTTCACGACCAGTAGTGTAGACCAAGGTCTGTGAAGGGGTTCGTGAAGATGCCTTAGGTTTTGGAAGTTTGGGAGGTTGAGGGAAGCTACTTCCTAGAGTACCATGGGCACCATCACGGGCCGTGATGCCCTTCCACGGTCTGTACAGGTGGGCTTGACCACTGGACGGGGCTGCCTAGTTTAGGGGTTTTTAAGTAAAATCCTATTAGACTAGTTTTAAGTGGGCGCCATTTTGTAAGGGTTTTATACACCTATATATATACTTTTAAGTCTTTAGCCACCTCATGTAGGTCATTTAGAATCAAAACCCCCAATCACTCCTCTCTCAAATATTTCTCTCTAAGAAGAACCTCCATTGAAGAAGAAGCTAGGGTTGAAGCTAAGGTCAAGAACAAAGGCTCCATTGCTAAAGGCTTGTGATAGGGCTTTGATTAAGGTATGTTTATATTTTCAACTATGGGTTCTTCCACCCATAGAGTCCCATAGAATTTCCCCTAATTTGTGAAGTAAAACCCCAATGAACTTAGGGTTACTTCCAATGTATGGGTTTTAGGTGGGTATGATTCCAAATGGTTGGATACTACTGATATATGTTTATTTTAGTGTTTAATCATGATATTATGAAGAATTTATTAGAATTCCTTGATTAACCCTAGTTTTCAAAGTATATGGGTTTGTGTCTTTTGATGAGGAATTGATGATTCTTGCCACATTCTCTTTGGTTGTTATAATGTATAGAGATTATCCAATAATGTGAATATGAAATCATGAATTGAACTATACTTATGTATGAATGATAGAAAATGAATCGAAAAGGCTAGATTTGGGACTTTGATGAATTATTCTTCGAATTAGCTTTGCCTAAGGCTTGTGACTAGTATGTATTGTGATCTAGACTAGTATGATGATTGTGGAGTAAAGCTTGAATGTAGGGCTTGAAGTCATAATGTTTATTACTAGGGCTTAAATAGTGAGTCTTCTATGATGAGATATCTTACATATATGTAGAATGTGAAAGGTTAATCACCTAAAATGAACCATGCTTGTTACAATAGAATAGCTTGAGGTTGAGTCTTATGATTCCTTCATGGAGAGTTGAATTATGTCGCTTGGGATGGTAGATCTCATGGTAGCTTTGGATTGAGGAATTTAGCTCCCCTAAGGCTAGCTTGAACTAGCATTGATAGGGTGCTTTCCATGGTACATTAGTATAGGAATTGTAGCCTGGGATTGAGGATCTATGATCTCCTATGGGTAGCTTGAACTAGCATGGTTAGAATGCTCTTCGTGATCGCTTGACTTGGTTAGGCCAAGACCGTTTCATTGTAGCTTAGGATTGAGACACCATACTCTCCGAAGGATAGCAGAGGGTTGATGATTCATAATCCCTTAAGGATAGCTTGTATCTTATTGAATGGTTTCATGGTGGCTAGGATGGTATACTTGTATCCTTCCTTTGATAGGTTGGATTGTATGATAGGATGTTTTCCACGGTAGTTAGGTCTAGCATGGTAGTGTGATATTCATTGATAGACTAGAATTAAAGATAGTAAGCATGAATAAGCTAGCCTAAAGGAGTACTTAGTGTTAGTGGTAGTATGTGATGCGTTTCATAAGAGGCACAGGTATGAGTTGAAGCTACTTGTGAAGTGTCCTCTTATGTGATGTATGCCTAGCTTGGAGTGTTGCTATAGTTGCCTTCCATGATATGAACTGACTTAAGATGATAGTTCCTTGTCAATGTGAAAGTAGGTCAATAGTGACACTTAAAAGTGATGAATATGAACATGGTGACTTAATGGACATTATTAGTGTGTGTGGCATTATGGGATGCCCTGCATGCATTGCACAATTATACCTTGAGGTTGCTTCGGGGTATAGTGCTCTTATGACATGAAAATCTAGGTCTTGACTATGAAGGTGGGCTATGACAAAGAATGACCAAAGAGAGGTACTTAGCTTGGATAGTATTATGGGATGCTATCTTTGCCTTGAATTAGTATACTTGGAGGTGGATTGTGAATTAGTTCTCTTGAATATGAAAGGCTAATGGTTGAAGTATGCAATTATGAATGTCTTATGTTGATTTTCTATGATATGATGCTTATGTTGGAATTATGTTATGACTTTGTTATTGTCTCTTATGCTTATGTCTTATGTTGACTAGCCATTTGAGATGCTTTATGATGTTGTGCTAACTTTCATACTTGGTAAATTCTGTACTAACGCATATTGCCTACATTCTAATCAAATGTAGGGTGTTGGGAGATTGAGTTGCTTGGAGGCTAGGTTCCTAAGTGCAACAAAAGTTGAAGATTTGGTGAGTCCTCATAGCTTTGAGGAAAAACCAATTTATTTTCTTTTATGTCTTTTCTTATGTTTTAGACTTTATGTGGGCTGCGTCCCAATGACTTTTATTCATGTTATTCATAGATTTTTCGAGACAAAGATGTTAGAAAGCCTTCCCCTTTTATGAAATGCTTTCGATTGTATGTTTGCAAAATGTTTTAAATTGTCCCTACTTTTCTATGATCTTATATTATGATGATGCTAAGGGTTGCATGTGACCCCTTCGGGGTCAAGTACGCCAAGCTACGTCTCGAGGTACCCCTGGGTCGTGACAAACTTAGTAATCAGAGCAAAAGGTTTAGAATGGTTCTAGGATTGTCCCAAACCATTTCTAGTACTAGGGTCTTATTCATCAGTGTGAGTCTCGACACATCTATGAATAGGAGGCTATGGGATGCTTAGGGAAAAAAAGTCTCACTACTTCATTCTCTTAGTCGTGCCATAGAGTTTGGCTTTAGTAGGCCCTTTTCTAATGTTTGCCTATGATTTTTTAGGTTATGTCTAATACTAGGGCTAATTCTAGGAGAGAAAGAGAAGACATTGGGGACCAAGTGATTCCTCCCCAAGTTCAAAATCAAGCTCCTCCTCAAGTTCCTAATGACCCTCCTATTGGAAATGTTAATTTAGCGGAGCTTAGGTCTTCTATGCAATTATTGGCCCAAGCCTTGACGGCGCAAGCTAATAGAGAGTTGGTGGCTCCGGCAAACCCTATAGGGGGAATGAGTGCTTATAGGATTACAGAGTTCTTGAGGATGAACCCTAAGAAGTTTAGTGGCTCCAAGGTGGAGGAGGATCCAAATGGGTTCATAGATGAGGTTTATAAAACACTTGCTATCATGGGGTAACTTATAGAGAAAAAGCAGAACTAGCCTCTTACCAATTGAAAGATGTTACCCAAATTTTGTATGAGCAAAGGAAAGATTCTAGGCCGGTAGAGACGGGTCCCATAGAGTGGGAGACTTTTAAGTTGACATTTCTAGATAGGTTCTTTTATCGGGAGTTGAGGGAGGCTAAGTTGAAGGAATTCATAAATCTTAAGCAAGGAAATATGAGTGTCAATGAGTATGCCTTGAAATTTAATCTTTTGTCTAAGTATGCTACATCCTTGGTAGCAAGTCCAAGGGATTTGATAAATAGGTTTATGATGGGTGTGCCCGAACTGGTAGAAGAAGAATGATGTATGTCAATGCTTGTTGATGACATGGATATCTCATGCCTCATGGTTTCCCAACAAATAGAAGAGTCAAAACTCAAGAAGGAGAGGGCTAGGGAGAAAAAGAGGTCTAGGGTGGAAAATGATGGGTCTACCCCTAGGCCACAAGGGAAAGGTAATGAGTCCCTATGGCCCACTTGTTCTGAGTGTGGTAAGAGGCATGAGGGTAAATGTTTGGCCGGTAGAGATGGATGCTATGGATGAGGTCAGACTGGCCATATGAAGAAAGATTACCCTAAGGCAAAGGCTACTATAAGAGAGGGTAAGCAAGTTGCCCCTAGTGGAGGGGATGATGAGCCTCCAAAGAGGAATAGGTTTTATGCTCTCCAATCCAAGGATGATAAAGAGTGATCTCCTCATGTCCCTTTCCGGTATGTGCATCTTTCATGTTTCAAAAAATTTCCAGATTTCTTGTCTTTTATGACTTGTTATGTTGGACTTGATGTTGTCCTTGCCTTGATGGATGTTTAGAAAAGCATGCGTGGGCTTAATCCCAAGGGGGAGATAGTGTTTCTATTCCGTAATGTCCTCACATGATTTTGTGTTGCTATGATTTCTTTATGTAAGTTTATGAAGTTGTGTAGGCCTTGTTAGAATTGGTTTAATTGCATTGTGCTGCCTCATGTTGAAGCATCTTTGAGTCAATGTGCATTTTTAGGCTCCATGAATTTATGTTGAGCATGTTGTAGCAAGGAGATGTTAGTTCCTCCTTGGAAATGAGTAGATATGTCTCTTTCATGCATTTTGGCTTGCATTAGGTATGTTTAGCTTGGAATTGAAGTTTCATTGGTTGGTTGTGTGCATGTAGGTGTGTTGCATGCATGATGGGCTTCTAGTCTAGAGTCGTTTCCTTTAAGAAGTGTTTAGAAAGGTCATTCGAAGATGAATGTTTCCAAGGGGGAGATATTGTAACACCCCGGAAACTAGTAGACCAAACTAGGGCCACAAGCTAGGGTTCTAAGATTTGATTTATTGGAAATAGAGTCGTAGATGAAACATTATGTGCCTAAAATGAAGAATTTAGCGTTTGAAAATAAAGATATGTATTAGACCAAGTAGCCTATATGACCATTAAGAGTTTGGTTGTGCATGGGAAGGGAAACTACCAAGGCAAAAAGGGCAAGCCTAAGCAAAAGGGGCAAGGCTGCCCAACCTTGGCAGCTACTGCCAAAGGGTTCATGACCAGTGGTTTGGACCACTGTCCGTGATTAGGTCGGTGAAGATGCCTTAGGTTTTGGAAGTTTGGGAGGTTGAGGGAAGCTACTGCATAGAGAACAACGGGCACCTTCACGGGCAGTGGACCCCTTTCACGGTCAGTACAAGTGGGCGTGACGACTGGACGGGGCTGCCTAGTTTAGGGGTTTTTAAGTAAAATCCTATTCGACTAGTTTTAAGTGGGGGTCATTTTGTAAGGGTTTTATACACCTATATAAATACTTTCAAGTCTTTAGCCACCCCATCAAAGGTCATTTAGAACCAAAACCCAAAATCACTCCTCTCTCAAATATTTCTCTCTCTAAGAAGAACCTCCATTGAAGAAGAAGCTAGGGTTGAAGCTAAGGTCAAGAACAAAGACTCCATTGCTAAATGATTGTATGGGTTCTTCCACCCATAGAGTCCCTAGAATTTCCCCTAATTTGTAAAGAACCCCAATGAAGCTAGGGTTACTACCAATGTATGGGTTTTAGGTGGGTATGATTACAAATGGTTGGATATTACTCATATATGATTATTTTAGTGTTGATTCATGATAGTATGAATAATTTATGTGAATTCCTTGATTAGCCCTAGTTTTGAAAGTGTGTGGGTTTATGTCTTTTGATTAGGAATTGATGATTTTTGCCAGATTCTCTTTGGTTGTTATCATGTATAGATTCTCTTGGGTTTTTATCATGTATAGAGCTTATCTTTGATGAATTATGCTTAGAATTAGCTATGCCTAAGGCTTGTGACTTGTAACACCCCTAAAATACTAGACCAACTCTTGCATGTCGATGCCTCATTTCTTAATTACTACAATATGTTTTACTCTTATTTTGGGAACTTGAAATTTTGTTATATTTGCAACCTTGCTTAAAATAAATCGTGCTCGTAATTTAAGATATTGTATGGGTGTATTTACGTAATTTTTCTAATTAAAATTTCATATGAATTGAAAGTGTTGGTATCAATTATATACATATAGGTATATATGTATACATTTTGGGCAGCACCCTTTAGTGACAGTTGTATATGTGACTAAGCATCACTCTTAAGACTATAATATCACACATCTTCTTGTGATTTTCGTTTGGAACTGAAGTCCAAGAACCTAAGAACATTTTCTAACCTGTTGTTCATCAAAATCACAAAAGAAAGCCTTGGTCCTTCTAGCTGGAAGTTGAGATATCCTATCTTTTAGTGAGTAATCAAAACTTGTTTTTTTTTTAGCTGAGTAGTGTTTAGTACTCTTAGAATTTCTCATTCTGTATAACTCCTTTTTCACTGAATAAATATAATTTGGAAAGTTGATTCCTATATCTACAACTCTTCTGCTTATGGTGAACTCGAATTTAGCTTTTATGACTACGAAATAAGGGACACAATATATGACATGATCTGTCCAGATTCTGGAATTTGAAATCCTATATGTTCAACTGTTAGTGTTTTGATTATATATTTTTATACAAAGCGTATTTTGCGGTGATTCTTGATTATTTGAAAGCTTAAGAGATGTACCTACATCTTTTTATGAAGGATATAAATTTCATTTTCGCCATTTTCTGTTTCAAATCTAAATTGGGACAAGCAGTGCTTTAATTGGGCAGAATTTCTATTTTTGGAGTATAGTCATATTTGTACAAGCTAGGCTTACTTGTGATGAAAACCCTGTGTTACGCCATCATTATTGAGCTACTAGAAAGTAAATAAGATATTGAGTTCATTTTTTAAGGTTGTATATCCTCGGGTACAAGTTGGAGACTTTGATACGCTGGTTGGTCTACGATTTGAACTTGTGAAGTTGTGTTGGACTGTTTTTGTGCTAAAGAACTGAGGTTTGTGTATAAACTTATACTTGCACTCTTTTTACCTGCTGGTATATCTGAAAGTTTACTTTGGTACCTTGGTTACCTCTTGTCACTTTGCATTGTCGTATTGGTATTCTTTAATACATTAAAGACGCTTGTTTAACTCGCCCACTTGTACGGATTGTTTGATCACTTGCCACACTTTTTGGGACCTTGTCCTTATTGTGGCTGTGACTTTTTCACTCTTGGCATGCCTCTTGTTTCGGATCATTTACCATCTTGACTCTAGATTTTTAGTTCGTCTTAAAAATGAAAGTTGTCCATTTTAAGTACGAACTAGAAAACCATTTTTAATATGGTTCTTGGTTCTCTTGATTATTGGTTTTGACCCTTCTTGATACCTGCTTGTTCTTGGTGTGACGACATGATGTATATATTGGGCGAGCCTTGTTGTTGAATATCTTGGAAAACTGTGCTATGAGCGTTCTTGACATTTGGATCTTGAAATATAAAACTTGATACTCTTTATATATTGTTTACTTGATTTATTTATTATGTTTAATTATGCTGCCCTTGACTTGAGAATGATAACTTGCTGAATTTGAGGGCACCAAACCTTTAGTTTTTACACCACTAAGCTATATGCTTAGCGATAGTTGTTTCTATCGTAGGGGCTGTTGGAGATGATGCTTGAGGCTAGCCATTGGAGATGGACGTTTTGAGAGCCTTAAGGAAGATCACATTTCCATATAGGCATCTATATTTTATATAAACCTTGGGACTTGTACATATTCTATGTGTTGTATATTTACATGCGATTTTGAGGACTGATTTGATCATGTAACCATGAGTTGTAATATAAATATGGCTATATGTTTTGTTCTTTTTGGGGTGTGTATACCCAAGTCCTGTAATATCCTAAATCTACTATTACTTTGGAATGTTTGTGTGAAGCATGAGCAGGCTGATTTCGGTACTCGGAAGCTTGTAATATTCCTGTTATTTCATCCTTGAGTGTGAGGATAATATATATACATGAAAAGCTTGTCGGTTATTTGCTTAAATTAGTTTTTGGATGTCTTTATGCATCTAATCTCTCTACTAGATTATAATCAGTATGCCCTCGTTAATCACTTTTGAGTGTCGCAGGTATAAGTAAGTGTCTTTAAAAAAGGGTTTCTTCAAGTGTTGGTATCAGAGCCTAGGTTTGTGGTTCTAGGAATTTTGATTTGAAATATTTGTTTACTTGTTCCCTTTCAAGAAAGGTTCTATTTGTATTATTTGGTCAATTACATGGTTTATAATGTTTTTATCGCATGTAGAGTGCATATGCATCAAGTACTTATCCCTAATGCAATGTGATCTTTCCATTTGATGGAATTAAGTCATGGCCACTTCTTCTGACCGACCTATGGAAGCTTCTCGTGAAGGTTCTGGTGCCTCTGTTTCCCAACCTCATGGACTGGAAGGGGTTGGAGAACATATCTCGAATCAGTATGTTCCCCACACTAGTGGTTCTGAAGTAGGAAACCATCAAGGCGTAAGAGCTGGTCAACATCCTCATATGAGTCATGGAATTCAAATCATGAATCCTCATTTTCAACAAATGGCTGAATTCTTCCACCACATGACTGAATCGATGCATGATCCCCACGGGATTAACTTGGAGAAAATGAGGAAAATGGGTGGAATGGAGTTTGAAGGCATTGTTGATCCCACTGATGTTAAACAATAGCTTGATCGCATGGAGAGGGTATTTGAGTAATTAGAGTGTTCAGATGTTGCAAAATTTAAGTATGCTATTTCACTATTACAAAATGATTCTTACGATTGGTGGGTAAGTGTTCTGAATGCCAAGGTAAAACCTCCTGTTCTTACTTGGTATGATTTTCTTAAGGAATTTCGTATGAAGTATGTACCACCTGCTTATTGTGATGCAAATTAAAAGGAGTTTTTGAATCTAAGGCAACGAGGCATGCCTATTGCTGAATACTAACAGGAGTTTCTAAGGCTCTCTCGATATGCTGGTGGTATTATTAAAGAGGAAAATGATAACTGTAGTAAGTTTGAAGACGGGTTAAATGATTTCAATAGGAAGAATGTGGCGATCCTGCAATATGAGAAATTTTGTAAGTTAGTGTCTGCTGCTTTTACTTGGGAACGACTTGATAAAGAAGAAGCTAGTAGATATGAAAACAAATTCTGAAAGCCTACACTAGATTTTGGGGCTCCATCCAAAAAGGGAAGGTTTGATAATTCTAAGGTTGGTACTGATAACATGCCACCTCAACAAAGGCAAAACATATCAGAATTTTCTATAGCTAACAATCCAAATTATGGCCAAGGCAAGCCTCGCGTTCCCACTTGTCTACAATGTGGGAAAAAATCATTATGGTACTTGCAGGAGAGCTTCTAGTGCATGTTTCAATAGTGGGAGCTTTGATCATAAAGTGAAGGTGTAACGACTCGAGAGCACCCCCTAGCCGTTACCAGCGTATTCAACCTCTCGGAGGTCTTATACAAGACCTTAGCATTCGTCATCGCATTTACCATAGAAAAATAGCGGAAAATTTAAAACTTTTTCATAATATAACAGAAGACTTAAATGTCACCTTCTTTAAACCTTTAATACAAAATCGAAGTACTACGTCTCAAGGTAGCCATCTTAAAACACGACTACAACACAAGAGGGACGCAACCCTTATAATACAAAAGAAACTACTATCTAGTACATAGAACTTAAGAAAACTCTTTAATATAAAGGTCCTTGAATCTTTAAGGGCACACCTGAACTTGGGAGTTGTAAGCCAAGCTCATCACTTTTAGGATAGACCATTTAGCCACCACCACCTACACTTGGGGTAAAAAGATGAAGAAGAATGGTGTTAGTACAAGAATGCACTATGTATGATAACCATGCAAAACATGCTTTTAAAAGGACATTTAGTTGGAAAGCATGCATCATGCCTTTTTAGAGAAACTTCAACAACATTTAGTACAATTGGAACAATATAAACCACATAAACTATCATACACATGGAAACCATTCATAATAGCACATAGAGGCACTTATAACATTTTAGGCACATTCAATGCATACAATACATTACCTTCCTCTTTATCTTAACTCCTTTCCTCAAGCAACCCTTAGGGAATACTTGGTGCAATGTATCACCTTAATGTTACCAAAGGTGAACTTACATATAACCTTCATCAATCCAACCACATATATTCATAGAGTCATAAGCACATCATAAGAAATAGTCTTCACATAGGAACCATCACCTAAGACAACCCCCAAGTCACACTAGTGCAATGTGCAAGTAGCATCCCATAATATTACTCACACCAAGTGTTCCTAAGAAGCCACCATAGACTAGGCACGTTATTCAACAAGTCATAACATCTTCATTTAACATTAGACATAAGACTAACATACTTCATAACATCATATATGGACTCATTCCTTTACTACATCATTAGTCATAACCCATTTAGTTCATATCATAGGTAAACCACCCTCAAAACCCCGTCACAAGCTCACTTGTGCAATTTACACATGGAGTCCCATAACCCCCACATATACTAGGCAAACCCATTAACATAAGTAAAGTCAACCTTAAAATGCTTTCATATTAACATACATAGACAATAGTCATCATTACATAAAGAGCCTAATCATAACCTGTCTTAGTGTCCGCTTGTGCAATGCATAAGTAGGGTCCATAGTCGTAACTACACTAAGTAACTCTTCAAGAAATCATGACTAGAGTTCATATTCTTATCTTAGTTCATTTCATAACTTTCGGGAGACATTGCCATAACCCACATAGACCATGTGAGCTACCTGGAATCCGGTGTTCTACTCCCACACTGAAAATAGAGGGTACTACTTGCCAAAGTAGGACCTACATACATAATAGCTATCTAGTGGATCCACTAAGCTAATACCTACGGGGGCACGTAGTTATGGAACAAGGAGATTGCTACGAGAAACCTTGACTTAGTAGGCGTGGAGGTTTCCATCTCATGAGACAACATCTATGTTGGGAACCTAGACTTGCTAAACATGAAGGTTCTCTTGTGGGAAGCCGGACTTGTTTAACGTGCAGCCCCCACTCTCATTTTTCATGTGCACTCAGTGCTAAGCTCGAACTCCCTTTTTAAACATATTTAAGCCTTTATTTAACATTAGTTCATAAAATAGGATTTAGGCACTTAATCCCTCATATCGTATAGCTCAAAGGTTTCTATGATGAGAATGACCTTTCATCATAGAACCTATATTATGTGAGAATGACCTTTCACATAATCATACCATATTCATAACATAGTCTACTTTAGAGTTTAATTGAGGAAACCTTTCAAGAGACTCACTTTTCACTAGATTATCATAAACCTTATTCATTCATTCATGTGTGTGTACATATGTGAGAAGGCCTTTCACATAAACACCTTTGTACAACACATATACATACCTTGCTAATTATACACTTTGCATGCATAATAAGATGTAAGGGTGCATATAAGAGTCAACCTTTCAATTGACACCATAACACATCATATTCATAGTTATACATGTAGAGTGTGTGTGTGTGCATATTGGTCCTCATAGTAACATAATAGCAACAACATTGATATTGAGTGCACTTCCCCTCAAGGGATCACAACACATTCACAATGTCCCCAAATCATGAGCAATTCACATATAAATCCTTTAGGGTTTCTAGACTACACACCCACACTTCATCATAGTAGACAAGGACACATTCAGCATTGAATTGGTACTCCTAATATTTATATGATCAAACATTCATATAGGGGTCATATGGGTAGGAGTCATTCTACAATAGTACTTAACATAATCAATAATGTAGACCACACCTTATTCCTATAATTATCATTCACATTATAATCCTGATCATCAACACACTTTAACCATCATAGTCATCAATTCACTTCACATCTATTGCCTTCAAGGACATGATCTTAAGATGCATAGATAGACAAGAAGTAAACACCGCCACCATAAGTGGACCAAACCACACAACATCAATTCTCATACTATAGACTAGAAGTTAGGTCAACTTACCAAATCTCCAAGCCATGATCACCATGGATCAATCCTCAATAATTAATAATCAATTGACATAAACATAATCTAAGTACAATTCTATAAACAAAGGGATCAACCCATAACTTTGCCCATAAGGCCATAATTCTCAACTCATCAATATACCAACAATTCAACATGAATAAGTATAAATAATCATAGGAAACATCAATACAATCTAATCTAAACATAATTTTACCAATAAAGATCATATTCACAATGACCCACATCATTGGCCAATTTTCAAGAATTTGGGGATCATGGGTTCTTCAAGAATTCCTTTGAAAACTGTCTTAAAAGCCTTAACTCCACATTAATTCATCAATATAATGATTTAGAAAATCATTTGACAAAGGACACATGTTTTGATTGAAAATTGGGAATTTTGGTCTTTGAATCACTTTTGAAAATCTTTGATAGAACTCCTTGAATGAGAGGTGATTCAAGAATCAAGAGTTACCATACCTTAATTATTATAGAACCATGAAATTGAAGAAGAAATCAGTCGAAAACCCATCTTCTAGCTTGAGCTTCATCAAGGTGTTCAATGCAATTTTTGAGAGAATCTATTTTGAGAGGGAATGGTCAATTTGAAGAATGGGGTCTAATTCTAGGTTTTGGGGTTTTAACCAACTTAACATACCCTAAAATAGGTAGAATAACCGTTTATAAGAATTCCCCTAAGTACCCAAACTAATCCTCACTTAGTTGGACCTTTTAAACAAGTGAAACTTGCGTTTTATTTTCGCAGATTTCGTCGGGAAACAAGTTCGCGACATGGAGGTGTTCCCACAAATTTCATAAATTAAATTTTGAGACAGTAGAGTCCGCGACATGTCCGCTACACGGACCAAACTTTTGGCCCTTGGTGGAGCTAGTCCGCGATGCGGACCTGCTCCCTCCATGAGCAACTTTAAGCTGCCTTGGCAGCTTGTTTGGCCAAGGGTTTGGGTCCTCCTCAGGGACCCTTAGGGTGGTCCCAGGGAGTCGTACCCCAACATTTTTACCCTAAGAACATTTATTAATATACTAGGGTCACCTCCACTAATTTTAGACTCCAAACAACACATTAAAACATGAATAACATACTAGAACACACCAACATGCAAAAGACTGGTTTCCGAACGTCTTGGTCGTCCTTTGAAGTTTGACTTCCAAACTCTTTAATACTAACTAAAAAGCCTATTCTTCACTATTTTAACAAGTTATTAATGTATAAAACCCATGTGAGGCTCTACTTTATCCTACTTCATTTTAAGGGTCGTTACAGAAGGATTGTCCTAATCCTAATAATGCTTCATCGCTGAAAACTGAAGGCTCAGTTCACAAGCCTTCTGTCAATCCCCCTCAAACTAATAGAGGTGCAAGACCTAAAAACACCGAGGCAGCAGGTACAAGTGGAGCTAATCAAGCTAGTGGGCAAAGGGCTACTGCACACTCTTATGCTATGAGGCAGAGGGATGATCAAGATGGACAAGATGTGGTTGGCGGTAAATTTCATTTATTTGGTTTATGTGTGTTTACATTATTTGATCCTGGTTCAACACATTCCTATATTTGTTCATCACTTGTTCTTCATGAAAATGTGAAATCTGTGAGACTTAATTACGATGTGCTGGTTGAAAGTCCTTTGGGTTATCAAGTTGTGTGTAATCAAGTATACCAAGATTGTCCCTTCGTGATTCAAAACATAGTCTTCCCTGCTGATTTGATTTAAATGCCCTTCAAGGATTTTGATGTTATTATCGGGATGGATTAGCTTTATAATATCATGCGGTGGTAGATTGTAGGTCTAAGCATGTGACTTTTAAAGATCCTATATTTTCACACATCATTGTACATGGTGAAAGATCAGTGACATCTAGTTTTATTTCTGCGGCCTTGGCAAGAAAGTTGATGTGTCAAGGTTGTTGGGCACACCTTGCTCACATAGTTGATTCATAGTTGAAGAGTCCTTGTATCAAGGACATACTTGTTGTGTGTGATTTTCCAGAAGTATTTCCACAAAACCTTCCGGGATTGCCCCCGGAAAGAGAGGTTGAATTTCCAATTGAGCTTATTCATGGATCTACTCCTATTTTGATTACCGCTTATAGAATGGCTCCAGCAGAGTTAAGAGAATTGAAAGCTCAATTGCAAGAACTACTTGACAAAGGTTTTATTCGACCTAGGTTTCTCCTTGGGGTGCCCTTGTTTTATTCGTAAAGAAGAAAGATGACACTCTTAGGCTTTGTATTGAGTAAAGACAATTGACCAGAATACAATGAAGATTAGATATCCACTACCAAGAATTGATGATTTGTTTTACCAACTTAAAGGTACTAAAGTATTCTCAAAAATTGATTTAAGGTCTATATATCACCAACTGCATGTTAGAGAGAAAGATATTCCTAAAAGTTCTTTTAGAACTCGATATGGTCATTATGAATTTTTGGTGATGCCATTTGGATTGACAAAAGCTCCTGCGATATTCATGGATCTAATGAATCGAGTATTCTAGCCTTATCTTGATCAGTTTGTGGTTATTTTTATAAATGATATTTTAATATTTTCCAGAAGTAGTGAAGGCCATGATAAACACCTCCAGATTATTTTGAAAATTTTGAAGGAGAAAGAACTTTATGCTAAATTTTCTAAGTCTGAATTTTGGCTTGATGAAGTAGCTTTTCTCGGATATGTTGTATCAACTGAAGGTGTGAAGGTGGATCCTAGTAAAATACAAGAAATTGTTGAATGGAAACCTCCCAAAAGTCCGACTGAGGTAAGAAGTTTCTTGGGTTTAGCAGGATACTACAGAAGATTTGTGAAAGGCTTTTCCATTATCGCCTCTCCTTTGACTAAGCTCTTGCAGAAGGAAGTAAAGTTTATTTGGGATGACAACTGTCAAGAGAGCTTTGAAACTCTCAAATCCTAGTTGACTCAAGCGCTGATACTTACTCTACCAATTGAAGGGAAAGAGTATGTAGTATACAATGATTGCTTCTCACAATGGTCTCGGATTCATTTTGATGCAAGAAGGGAAGGTAATTTCTTATGCCTCTTGGAAATTAAAAACATATGAATTGAATTATCCTACTCATGATCTTGAACATGCTGCTATAATGTTTGCTTTAAAAATATGGTGGCATTATTTATATGGAGAGAAATGTCATATCTTCACTAATCACAAGAACTTAAAGTACTTGGGTACTCAAAAGAAGCAAAACCTTCGACAACGTAGATCGCTTTAACTCATCAAAGATTATGACTGCACGATTGATTATCGTCCAGGTAAGCTAATGTGGTTGCAGATGCCTTAAGTCGGAAATCCTTCGCAAGCATTTCTTTTAGTCCTTTACCCTTGTTCCTTGAGTTAAGAGCCATGAATGTTTGTTTTACACTTGATTCAAATAGTTCAGCTATTGCTAACTTACAAGTAAAGCCAATATTATTTGAACAGGTGAAAGAAGCACAAATGTTAGATGAGAACCTTGTAAAATTGACCAGAGAAGTTCAAAGTGGGGTAAAACTTGATTTTACATTTACGGAGGATGGTGGCTTATTTTATAAAAACAGGTTATGTGTCCCTAATAATGACAAATTGAGGAGATAAATACTGGATGAAGCACATACTACACTATATGCAATGCATCCTGGAGGTACAAAGATGTACCGGACCATCAAAGAAAATTATTGGTGGAATGTTATGAAGAGAGACATTGCAGAGTTTGTCTCTAAATGTTTGGTTTGTCAACAAGTAAAGGCAAAACATCAAGTCCCAGTGGGTTTACTACAACCCTTGTCGATGCCGGAATGGAAATGGGAGAGAATAACTATGGGCTTTGTTACTGGACTTCCTCGCACTCAGAGAAATCACGATGCAATATGTGTGATTGTGGACAGGCTAACCAAGAGTGCTCACTTCTTAGCAATAAGAATGGATTACTCACTTGAGCGTTTAGCCGAGTTGTAAAATAATGAGATTGTAACACTACATGGGATCCCGGTGTCTATTGTATCAGACCGAGACCCAAGGTTTACATCTAGATTTTGGGGAAGCTTGCACGAAGTTTTGGGTACTAAGTTGAGGTTTAACACTTCGTTCCATCCTCAAACTGACGGCCAGCCAGAAAGGGTGATACAAAATTTGGAGGATATGCTTCAAGTTTGAATTATGGAGTTTGAAGGTAGTTGGGACAAATAGTTGGCTTTGATAGAATTTGCTTACAATAATAACTACCAATTGAGTATTGGAATGCCTCCCTATGAATCCTTATACGGAAGAAAATGTTGGACCCCTCTTTGTTGGAGTGAAATTGGTGAAAGAAAGCTTATTTGTCCTGAAATTGTGCAACAAATAGAGGACAAGGTAAAAATTATCAAAGATCGTCTAAAGATTTCTTCGGATAGACAAAAGTCGTAAGCTGATCTTAAAAGGGGTGATATTGAATATCAAGTTGGAGATAAAGTATTCTTAAAGGTGTCTCCATGGAAAAATATTATGAGATTTGACCAGAAAGGAAAACTTAGTCCCTGATTTATTGGACCTTATGAGATACTTGAAGGGGTTGGATCAGTTGCTTATAAATTGGCTTTGCCACCTGAGTTAGACAAAATCAACAATGTCTTCCATATTTCTATGCTCAGAAAATATCGTTCTGATCCATCTCATGTTCTTCTAGTTGAATATATTGAGGTTAATCCTGACTTTACGTATAATAAATAACCTATTCTAATTCAAGCTCGAGAAGTAAAGAAACTTAGGAACAAGAGAATCCCCTTAATAAAGGTACTTTGGAGGAACCATTCTGGAAAACAAAGCTACCTGGGAAAGAAAGAAGACATGAGGACCCTATATCCGCACTTGTTCCGAGACTAGTGTACGGTAAATTTCGAGATGAAATTTTTTAAGGGGAGAGAGTTGTAACACCCCTAAAATACTAGACCAACTCTTGCATGTCGATGCCTCATTTCTTAATTACCACAATATGTTTTACTCTTATTTTGGGAACTTGAAATTTTGTGATATTTGCAACCTTGATTAAAATAAATTGTTCTCGTAATTTAAGGTATTGTATGGGGGTATTTACGTAATTTTACTAATTAAAATTTCATATGAATTGAAAGTGTTGGAATCAATTAAATACATATAGGTGTATATGTATACATTTTGGGCAGCACACAATAAGTTGGAGAAGCACCCTTTAGTGACAGTTGTATATGTGACTAAGCATCACTCTTAAGACTATATTATCACACCTCCTCTTGTGATTTTTGTTTGGAACTGAAGTGCAAGAACTTAAGAACATTTTCTAACTTGTTGTTCATCAAAATCACAGGAGAAAACCTTGGTCATTCTAGCTGGAAGTCGAGACATCCTACCTTTTGATGAGTAATCAAAACTTGTTTTTTTTTAGCTGAGTAGTGTTTAGTATTTTAGAATTTCTCGTTCTGTATACCTCATTTTTTGGTGAATAAATATGATTTGGAAAGCTGATTCCTATATGTACAACTCTTCGGTATATGGTAAAATCTAATTTAGATTTTATGACTACGAAATAAGGGACGCAACATATTACATGCTCTGTCCTGATTCTGGAAATTGAAATCCTATACGTTCAACTGTTTGTGTTTTGGTTATATCTTTTTGTACAAAGCGTCTTTTGTGGGGATTCTTGATTATTTGCAAGCTTAAGAGATGTACCTACATCTTTTATGAATGATATAAATTCCATTTTGGCTGTTTTCTATTTCAAATATAAGTTGTGACATGTAGTGCCTTTATTGGGCAGAATTTCTATTTTTGAAGTATAGTCGTATTTGTACAGGCTAGGCTTACTTGTTATGATAACCCTGTGTTACGCCATCATTATTGAGCTACTAGAAAGTAAATAAGTTATTGAATTCATTTTTTTAAAGTTGTATATCCTCGTGTACGAGTTGAAGACTTTGATATGCTTGTTGGTCTACGATTTGAACTCATGAAGTTGTGTTGGACTTTTTTTGTGCTAAAGAACTGAGGTTTGTGTAGAAACTTATACTTGTACACTTTTACCTGGTAGTATATCTGAAAGTTTACTTTGGTACCTTGGTTACCTCTTGTCACTTTGCGTTGTCGTATTGGTAATCTAAAAATACATTAAAGACGCTTGTGTAACTCGCCCACTTGGATGGATTGTTTGATCACTTGGTACTGTTGTTGGGACCATGTCCTTCTTGTGGCTGTGACTTTGTCGCTGTTGGCATGCTTCTTGATTCGGATCATTTAACATCTTGACTCTAGATATTTAGTCCGTCTTAAGAGTGGAAGTTGTCCATTTTAAGTACTAACTAGAAAGGCATTGTTCATATGGTTCTTGGTTCTCTTGATTATTGAGTTTTGGCCCTTCTTGATACCTGCTTGTTCTTGGTGTGACGACATGATGTATATATTGGGCGAGCCTTGTTGTTGAATATCTTGGAAAACTGTGCTATGAGCGTTCTTGACATTTGGAACTTTACATATAAAACTTGATACTCTTTATATATTGTTTACTTGATTTATTTATTATGCTCAATGATGTTGCCCTTGACGTGAGAGTGATAATTTGCTGAATTTGAGGGCCCCAAACCTTTAGTTTTTACACCACTAAGCTATATGCTTAGCGATAGTTGTTTCTATTGTAGGGGCTGTTCGAGATGATGCTTGAAGCTGGCCATTGCAGATCAATGTTTTGAGAGCTTTAAGGAAGATCACATTTTTATATAAGCATCTATATTTTGTATAAACCTTGGGACATGTACATATTCTATGTGTTGTATATTTACATGGGATTTTGAGGGCTGATTTGATCATGTCACCATGAGTTGTAATATAAATCTGGCTATATATTTTATTCTTTTTTGTAGTTTGTAAACCCAAGTCCTGTAATATTCTAATTCTACTATTACTTTCGAATATTTGTGTGAAGCATGAGCACGCTGATTTCAGTACTCGGAAGCTTGTAATATTCTTGTTATTTCATTCTTCAGTGTGAGGATAATATATATACGTGAACAACTTGTTGGTTATTTGCTTAAATTACTTTTCGGAGGTCTTTATGCATCTAATCCCTCTACTAGACTATAATCCGTATGCCCTCGTTAATCGCTTTTGAGTGTCGCAAGTATAAGTTAAAATGATGTTTCTAAACCTAAATTAATGCAATTGACATTGTTTGGAAAAGTAAAAGTCTAAACGTCAAGAAACAACCAGGACGTACGGAAACTAGAGAAGAATGTGTTCTAGTGTGTCCTTAGGGTTGGGCAGGTTTGGGAGTGTCGTATGATGGTATAATCTTGTAAAAAGGTTTAAATTAGGTAAATATATGTTTATAGGGTCAAAATGTTTGAATACGACTCCCCAAGGCCACCCTAAGGGGACCCGAGGAGGACCCCAACCTTGGCCAAGCAAGCATACAAGGCAGCTTGCAAATTGCACTTGGTGGGAATAGCTCCGCGTCACCAACTAGCTCCCCCAAGGAGAAAAAAGTTAGTTCATGATGCGGTCGTGTCGTGGACTCTATTGTGTCAAAATTTAATTCCAAATATCTTCAGGGAATAACCCCGCGTTCCGCGACGAAAATGCAGAAATTCAGAAATCGATTTTTAATTTAGTAAATAGTCCAACTAAGTGAGGGGTATTGAGGGTACTTTAGGGGACGTTTATATAATGATTTTTAACTCAATTTACCTCACTTTTATCACTCTAACACAAAACCCCAAAGATCTAAACCTAAAGTTCCTCCTTCTATCTACTCTCTCTCTCTCCTCAAGAACTCCATTGAAGAAGATTGGAGCTTCAAGAAGAAGACCAACTCTCTAAGGTTTCAACCCCAATTTTCATGGTTAATTCGTCAATAAGGTATGGTTGCTTATCACTCTTGGGATTCCTTTCCCCAAGAGGCCCCTTCAAGATGAATTTCAAAATCTCCAATTTCTAGGTTTCGATCCAAAAACGTGGGTCTTCTTTCTAAAGTGAAATTAATGTTATAAACTAACTTTGATTGATGTTATATGAATAGTTCTGGATGAATTTATGTTTTATTGGTGGTTTCTTGAAGAATTCCCCATGAGACCCATGTTTCTCCTTCTTTTCCTAATTTTAATCCTAGTTTGTGTTCGATATTGATTGAAGTCTATGAATTGAATGTGATGTTAAGTAATTCATGTTTGTATGATGATTATACCCTAGATTATGTATAATCTCTATGAAATTACGTTGAGTCTTTCAATGAAGCCTTGAAGGCTATGAAGGGAATATGTTCATTACTTATATTTGATGTTGATTATGTTATTACTTCATTAATTACTTTGTATTATGTATTGGTTATGAATTGTTTGGTAATTGAAGTATGGATGTCCCATGAAGGGCAAGGAGGTATGAAGGTTGTTTCTTTTTGAACTCAAGTATGAAAGGTGAATAACTTAGATTGTAATGATGTTATTCCTAATGTGTTGTTGTGGTGTTGATGACCTAGTTTCCTCATCCTTAACCCTCTACACTTAATTAGCTATGAAGTATGTATGTATGTTATGGTATGATTTCTATATGATTGAAACGTAGTCCTCATGAATATAGTGTAATGTAAAGTTAAAGGTTTACTCAATTGCTAAGTGTTTCTAAAGTGAAAGGAATGTTACTCACTTATGAACACATATGAGCTATTATGGTAAGATGTCTACATAAGAGTCTAGTAAAGGCTAATGTGAACTTAGGTGATGACTAAAGATGATTACATAAGGGAATTAGATGCTTAGCACCGAAAGGGCATGTAAATGAGATGGGGGTCTCACGTTTTGTGAGTTCGGCTGCCCATATGGATTTCCTCACGTTTAGCAAGTCTGGATTACCCACGGTATGTGTTGTCTCATGAGATGGAAATCTCGACGTTTAGTAAGTTAGGGTTTCTAGAAGCAATCTCCTTGACCCTTAACTATATGCCCACATAGGAATCTAGCTTAGTGGATCCACCTAGATAGCTATGTATGAATGGTTACACATTAGGCAAGTGTTAACCCTCTCTTTTTGGTGTGGGAGTAGAACACCGGATTCCATGTAGCTCTCATGGTCTATGTCGGTTGTTGTAATATTTCCCTAATGTAAAAGTTAATGAAGGTATGAAAGGTGTGAACTCTTACTATGGCTTTCTTAAGGGTTTCTATATAGTGTAAGGGAGGGTATGGGACTTCTCTTGCACATTGCACTTGTGGGATACTAACAGATAGGCGTAGTGGTGTTCTCTTATGATTACGATGATTATGACTTATGTATGTTGGAGCTTTGTTCTGTATGATCATTATGAATATGGTAAGTTATGATGAAATATGATCTTATGAATGTATGCATGACGTAGGTTGATTAATGTGATACTTGGCTTTGAATAGGGTTATGGGGTTCTATTCTTTCCATTGCACTAGTATTGCTTGGGTTGTCTACACGTTGGGATGATATTATGTTGGTTTGGACTATGATGCTTACTTTATGTGCATATTGGATTTACTTGACAAAAAACATGTTTTGACTAATTGTCCTTTTATGCATGTTTCAATGGTTTTTATGCATAGTAGCCATACTTAGTACGTGTGTTGTACTAACCTATATTTTCCCCCTTTTCCCCAAACATTTAGGTTCGGGCCATTTAGGATTGAAACTTACTTCTCAAGACACTTGGAGTTGCTTCCCCAAGTTGGTGAGTCCTCAAGTCCGAGGACAAGACCCTATGATCTAGCTTCTATATTTAGTTATTTGCTTATGTTAAAAGACATTGTTGTACTTTCCTATTTCAATACTTCTTATTGATGTAAGGGATAAGTCCCATTTTCGATACTTCTATGTCTAGATGGTACATTTTCACAAAGTTAGATTATGTTTTTCATATATGAAGTGGAGTTGAAATTCCAAAGTAAAAGTTTTAAATTTTCCGTGATTTTATTCTATGATACATGTTATGACGAATGCTAAGGTCTTGTATAAGACCTCTTCGAAGTCAAATACGTCGGTAACTACTAGGGGTTGCTCTCAGGTCGTTACAAACTTGGTATCAGAGCAGAAGGTTGAGAATAATGTAGGAATGATGTCACAATATACCACGTCGAGTAGAGTCTTGTTCATGTGTGTGAAGTGCACCACACTTATGAATGAGAGGTTAAAGATGATTACAAAAGGGAATTAGATGCTTAGCACCGAAAGGGTATTTAATGAGATGGGGGTCTCACGTTTTGTGAGTCCGGCTGCCCACATGGGTTTCCTCACATTTAGCAAGTCTGGATTACCCACGGTATGTGTTGTCTCATGAGATGGATACCCCCACATTTAGTAAGTTAGGGTTTCTAGAAGAAATCTCCTTGACCCTTAATTATGTGCCCACATAGGACTCTAGCTTAGTGGATCCACCTAGATAGCTATGTACGAATGGTTACACCTTAGGCAAGTGTTAACCCTCTCTTTTCGGTGTGGGAGTAGAACACCGGATTCCATGTAGCTCTCATGGTCTATGTCGCTTAATGCAATATTTCCCTAATGTAAAAGTAAATGAAGGTATGAAAGGTGTGAACTCTTACTAGGGCTTTCTTAAGGGTTTCTACATAGTGTAAGGGAGGGTATGTGACTTCTCTTACACATTGCACTTGTGGGATCCTATGAGATGGTTGTAGTAGTGTTCTCTTATGATTATGATGATTATGACTTATGTATGTTAAAGCTATGCTATGTATGATCATTATGAATACGATAAGTTATGATGAAATATGATCTTATGAACGTATGCATGAAATAGGTTACTTAATGTGATACTTGGCTTTGAATAGGGTTATGGGGTTCTGTTCTTTGTATTGCACTAGTATTGCTTGGGTTGTCTACATATTGGGTGATATTATGTTGGTTTGGACTATGATGCTTAGTTTGTGTGCATATTGGATTTACTAGGTAAAAAGCATGTTTTGCCAAAATGTCCTTTTATGCATGTTTCAATGGTTTTTATGCATAGTAGCCATACTTAGTATGTGTTTTGTACTAACCCATATTTTCTTCCTTTTCCCCTAACATTTAGGTTCGGGCCGTTGAGGATTCAAGCTTACTTCACAACACACTTGGAGTTGCTTCCCCAAGTTGGTGAGTCCTCAAGTCTGAGGACTAGACCTTGTGATCTAGCTTCTATGTTTAGTTCTTTGCTTATGTTTAAAGACATTGGTTTACTTTCCTATTTGAAGACTTCTTATTGATGTAAGGGCTAAGTCCTATTTTCGATACTTTTATGTCTAGATGGTACATTGTGACGAAGTTATATTATGTTTTTCATATATCAAGTGGAGTTGAAATTCCAAATTAAAAGTTTTAAATTTTTCGTGATTTTATTCTATGATACATGTTATGACGAATGCTAAGGTCTTGTATAAGACCTCTTCGAGGTCAAATACGTCGGTAACTACTAGGGGGTGCTCTCAGATTGTTACAAACTTGGTATCAGAGCATAAGGTTGAGAATAATGTAGGAATGATGTCACAACATACCACGTCGAGTAGAGTCTTGTTCATGTGTGTGAAGTGCACCACACTTATGAATGAGAGGCTACGAGATGCTTAGGAACTTTCACTCTTTTGTTATTCCATAGTCATGCCTAAGAGTCTTAACTCTATTTAGTCCTTTTCTTCTAATCCTTCTCTAGTGCTTATAAGCAATGAATACAAGAAGGAACAATGCAAGGAGGGCCGGTGAGGAGAATATGAATGAGGCGGTTCCTTCTCAATCTCTTCAAAACCCTCAAGTTCCTATTGAAGAAGGGGCTATGCCTAATGTTGAGATAAGGTTGGCTATTCATAATATGACTCAAGTGTTGACCACTCAAGTTGCTAGGGATGCTAGGGTGCAATTGAACCCCAATGCTACCACAACCGCTTCTAGGATAAGGGACTTCACAAGGATGAATCCCCCTGCTTTCTTTTTCTCCAAACTGGAAGAAGATCCACAAGGGTTCATTGATGAATTGTTTAAGGTTCTAGAGGCTATGGGTGTGTCTTCTCAAGAAAAGGCGGAGTTAGCCGCCTATCAACTCAATGATGTGGAACAAGTGTGGTATGAACAATGGAAGGAGGGGAGACCTATTAGAGAGGGTCTGATAAGTTGGGCTACATTCAAGACAACTTTTCTTGATTGGTTTTTCCCCTTGGAATTAAAGGAGAGGAAAATGCAAGAATTCATCAACCTCCGTTAAGGGGGTATGAGTGTGAAGGATTATGGCCTCAAGTTCACTCAATTGTCCAAGCATGCTCCTACTTTGGTGTCGGACTCTAGAGCTACAATGAACAAATTTGTTATGGGTGTATCCGATCTTGTGGTGAATAAATGTTGGTCGGCAGTGCTAATCCCAAGCATGGATGTTTCTTGTCTTATGGTTCATGCCGAACAAATGGAAGAGGAAAAGCTTAATAAAGTTGGTAGAGAATTGAAGAGGTCAAGGGCAGATGATGGAAATTCTTCTAAGGTTAGGTTTGAAATCCAAGATAAGCCAAAGTTCAAAAGAGGTTTCCCAACCAAGGTCCTCCTAACACTCCAAGGGTTAACAAAGGTAAAGTGTCTACCGTCAAGCCTCAAGAAGCAAGAGGTGGTGGTCCTTATGTTGAGAAGCCTCTTTGTACAAAGTGTGGTCGAAAACATGAAGGCAAGTACCTCGTTGGCACGGGTAATTGCTATGGTTGTGGTAAGAGCGGCCATATGAGGAGGGACTACCCTATGCTAAAGGTTCGAGGAAGGGAAAATGCTCAAGCACAACCAAGTGGCCCAAATCCCGATGCTCCTAAGAAGAATCGCTTATATGTTCTCCAATCCCGTGGTGATCGATCAAGAGAGCTCTCCGGATATTTTGACCGGTATGTTACCAGTATTTTCAATTAATGTTTATGCATTGTTGGATCCCGATGCCAATTTGTCTTTTGTAACCCCTTTAGTGGCTATAAAGTTTGATATGCTTCTCGATGTCTTAGAAAAACCCTTTTCGGTTTCTACCCCAGTGGGTGATTCCATAGTTGCTAAAAGAGTTTATAGGGGTTGTCCATATCATTTCCCAATAGAGTCACTTTGGTTGATTTTGTGGAACTTGATATGTTAGACTTTGGAGTTATATTGGGGATGAATTGGCTTCATGTTTGTTTTGCGTCCATAGATTGTAGGACCCGAATTGTGAAGTTTCAATTTCTTAATGAACCCATTTTAGAATGGAAGGGAGGAAATTCCGCCCCTAGGGGAAGGATCATTTCATGTCTAAAAGCTTGTAAGTTGATTTCTAAGGGTTGTCTCTATCATATTGTGAGGGTCAAGGATCATGAGTCCGAGATTCCTCCTTTGGAGTCGGTCCCCATAGTGAAGGATTTTTCGAAAGTCTTTCCCGATGACTTACACAGGATTTCTCCCGAACGAGAAATAGATGTCGGCATAGATTTATTGTTGGATACACAACCCATTTCAATCCCTCCTTACCGGATGGCCCCGACGGAGTTGAAGGAATTTAATGCTCATATCAATGATTTGTTGCATAAGGGTTTCATCCAACATAGTAAATCTCCTTGGGGTGCACCGGTGTTATTTGTGAAGAACAAGGATGGATCTCTTCGTATGTGTATTAATTACCGACAATTAAATAAGGTGACCATTAAGAACAAGTATTCACTCGATAGGATTGATGACTTATTTGATCAACTTCTAGGAGCGAGTTACTTTTCAAAATTGATTTGAGGTCGGGTTACCACCAACTTAGTGTGAGAGGTGTTGATGTTCCGAAAATAGCCTTCCTAACAAGATTTGGTCATTTTGAGTTCTTAGTGATGTCCTTTGGTCTTAAAAATGCCCCGACGGTTTTCATGGACATTATGAATCGTGTGTTTAGAAATTATCTAGACACATTTGTTATTGCATTTATTTATGACATCTTGATATACTCTAAAAGTGAGGATGATCACATGAATCATTTGAGGATAGTATTGCAAGTCCTCAAAGATCACCAACTATACGCTAAGTTTAGCAAGTGCGAGTTTTGGCTAAGATCGGTTGATTTCCTTGGTCACATTGTTTCTAGTGAGGGTATAGAAGTTGATCCAAAGAAAACTGATGCGGTCAAAAGTTGGCCTAGACCTTTGAGTCCTTCCGACATTCAAAGCTTTTTGGGTTTGGCCGGTTACTACTGGATGTTTGTTGAAGGATTTTCATCTATTGCATCTCCATTAACGGCCTTAACTCAAAAGAAGTCCAAGTTTGAATGGTCAGAATCTTGTGAAAAGGGCTTCCAATTGTTGAAAGATAAGCTCACCTCTGCTCTGGTTTGACCTTACCAGACGACATCGAAGGGTTTGTAGTATATTGCGACGCTTCCCGAGTGGGTTTGGGTTGTGTCCTAATGCATCATTGTAAGGTTATAGCTTATGCCTCGAGACAACTCAAGGTTGAGCTAGCGGCCGTAGTCTTTGATATTATGTTGGTTTGGACTATGATGCCTACTTTGTGTGCATATTGGATTTACTTGGTAAAAAGCATGTTTTGACAAAATGTCCTTTTATGCAAGTTTCAATGGTTTTTATGCATAATAGCCATACTTAGTACGTGTGTTGTACTAACCCATATTTTCTCCCTTTTCCCCAAACATTTAGGTTCGGGCCGTTGTGGTTTCAAGCTTACTTTTTAAGACACTTGGAGTTGCTTCCCCAAGTTGGTCAGTCCCCACGTCCGAGGACAAGACCCTCTGATCTAGCTTCTCTATTTAGTTCTTTGCTTATGTTGAAAGACATTATTGTACTTTCCTTTTTCAAGACTTCTTATTAATGTAAGGGCTAAGTCCCATTTTCGATACTTCTATGTCTAAATGGTACATTGTGACGAAGTTAGATACTGTTTTTCATATATGAAGTTTCCAAAGTAAAAGTTTAAATTTTCTGTGGTTTTTATTCTATGATACATGTTATGACGAATGCTAAGGGCTTGTATAAGACCTCTTCGAGGTCGAATACGCGGGTAACGACTAGGGGTGCTCTCGGGTTGTTACCATGACGGAACGATTGATTATCATCCAGGTAAACCCAATGTGGTTGCATATGCCTTAGTCAGAAATCCTTTGCAAGCATTTCTTTAAGTACTTTACTATTGTTCCTTGAGTTAAGAACCATGAATGATTGTTTTACACTTGATTCAAATGGTTCAACTAATTCTAATTTACAAGTAAAGCCAATATTACTTGAACAGGTGAAAGAAGCACAAATGTTAGATGAGAAACTTGTAAAATTGACCAGAGCTGTTCAAAGTGGGGTAAAACTTGATTTTACATTTACTGAGGATGGTGGCTTGTTCTATCAAAACAGGTTATGTGTCCCTAATGATGACAAATTGAGGAGAGAAATATTGAATGAAGCACATACTTCACCATATGGAATGCATCCTGGAGGCACAAAGATGTTCCATACCATCAAATAAAATTATTGGTGGAATGCTATAAAGAGAGACATTGTGGAGTTCGTCTCTAAATATTTTGTTTGTCAACAAGTAAAGGCAGAACTTCAAGTCCCAGTGGGTTTACTACAACCCTTGTCGATGCCAAAATGGAAATGGGAGAGAATAACTATGGACTTAGTTTCTGGACTTACTTGCACTTAGAGAAATCATGATGCAATATGGGTGATTGTGGACAAGATAACCAAGAGTGCTCACTTCTTAGCAATCAGGATGGATTACTCACTTGAGAGTTTAACCGAGTTGTACATTAATAAAATTGTAAGAATACATGGATCCCTGTGTCTATTGTATCAGACCGGGACCCCAAGGTTTACATCTACAGTTTGGGGTAGCTTATAGGAAGTTTTGGGTACTAAGTTGAGGTTTAGCACTTCGTTCCATCCTCAAACTGATGGCCAATTGGAAAGAGTGATGCAAATTTTGGAGGATACGCTTCGAGCTTGCATTATGGAGTTTGAAGGTAGTTGGGATAAACACTTGGCTTTGATAGAATTTTCTTACAATAATAGCTACCAATCGAGTATTGGAATGCCTGCCTATGAAGCCTTATACGGAAGAAAATGTCGGACCCCTCTTTGTTGAAGTGAAATTGGTGAAAGAAAGCTTATTGGTCCTGAAATTGTGCAACAAACAGAGGACAAGGTAAAAATTATCAAATATCATCTAAAGATTTCTTCCGATAGACAAAAGTCGTACGCTGATCTTAAAAGGTGTGATATTGAATATCAAGTTGGAGATAAAGTATTCTTAAATGTGTCTCAATGGAAAGAGATTATGAGATTTGGACAGAAAAGAAAACTTAGTCCCTGAGTTATTGGACCTTATGAGATACTTCAAAAGGGTTGGACCAGTTGCATATAAATTGGCTTTGCCACCTGAGTTAAACAAAATCCACAATGTCTTCGATATTTCTATGCTCAGAAGATATCGGTCTGATCCATCTCATGTTCTTCCAGTTGAACCTATTGAGGTTAATCCTGACTTGACATATATTGAAGAACCAATTGTAATTCAAGATCGAGAAGTAAAGAAACTTAGGAACAAGAGAATCCCTTAGTAAAGGTACTTTGGAGGAACCATTCTAGAAAAGAAGCTACCTGGGAAAGAGAAGAGGACATGAGGATCCTATATCCGTACTTGTTCCGGGACTACTGTGAGGTAAATTCCGACACAGAATTTCTTTAAAAGGGAGAGAGTTGTAATACCCCTAAAATACTAGACCAACTCTTGCATGTCGATGACTCATTTCTTAATTACAACAATATGTTTTACACTTATATTGGGAACTTGAAATTTTGTGATATTTGCAACCTTGATTAAAATAAATTGTTCTCGTAATTTAAGGTATTGTATGGGGTTATTTACGTAATTTTTCTTATTAAAATCTAATATGAATTGAAAGTGTTGGTATCAATTATATACCTATAGGTGTATATGAATACGTTTTGTGCAGCACACAATAATTTGGGGCAGCACCCTTTAGTGACAGTTGTATATGTTAACAAACATCACTCATATGACTATATTATCACACCTCCTCTTGTGATTTTCGTTTGGAACTGATGTATAAGAACCTAAGAACATTTTCTAACCTATTGTTCATCAAAATCACAAGAGAAAACCTTGGTCCTTCTAGCTGGAAGTCGAGACATCCTACCTTTTGGTGAGTAATCAAAACTTGTTTTTTTTAGCTAAGTAGTGTTAAGTACTTTTAGAATTTCTTGTTCTGTATAACTCCTTTTTCGGTTAATAAATATGATTTAGAAATAAGGGACGCAACATATGACATGCTCTGTCTAGATTCTGGAATTTGAAATCCTGTATGTTCACCTGTTAGTGTCTTGATTATATCTTTTTGTACAAAGCGTCTTTTGCGGTGATTCTTGATTATTTGCAAGATTAAGAGATGTACCTACATATTTTATGAAGTATATAAATTCAATTTTGGCCGTTTTCTATTTCAAATCTAAGTTGCGACATCAAGTGCTTTTATTGGGCAGAATTTATGTGTTTGGATTATAGTCGTATTTGTACAAGCTAGGCTTACTTTGTTATGATAACCCTGTGTTACGCCATCATTATTGAGCTACTATAAAGTAAATAAGTCTTGAAATTCATTTTTTAAGGTTTTATATCCTTGTGTATGAGTTAAAGACTTTGATACGCTAGTTGGTCAACGATTTGAACTCGTAAAGTTCTGTTGGACTATTTTTGTGCTAAAGAACTGATGTTTGTGTATAAACTTATACTTGTACTCTTTTTACCTGCTGGTATATCTGAAAGTTTACTTTGGTACCTTGGTTACATCTTGTTAGTTTGCATTCTCGTATTGGTATTCTTTAATACATTAAAGACGCTTGTGTAACCCGCCCACTAGTACGTTTGATCACTTGGCACTCTTGTTGGGATCTTGTCTTTCTTGTGGCTGTGACTTTGTCACTCTTGGCATGCTTCTTGATTCGGATCATTTACCATCTTGACTCTAGATTTTTAGTCTGTCTTAAGAATGGAAGTTGTCCATTTTTAAGTATGAACTAGGAAGCCATTTTTAGTACGGTTCTTGGTTCTCTTCATTATTGGGTTTTGACCCTTCTTGATACCTGCTTGTGCTTGGTGTGACGACATGGTGTATATATTGGGCGAGCCTTGTTGTTGAATCTCTTGGAAAACTGTGCTATGAAAGTTCTTGACATTTGGATCTTTACATATAAAACTTTATACTATTTATATATTCTTTACTTGATTTATTTATTATATTCAATTATGCTACCCTTGATTTGAGAATGACAACTTGCTAAATTTGAGGGCTCCAAACTTTTAGTTTTTACACCACTAAGCTATATGCTTTGCAGTAGTTGTTTCTATCGTAGAGGCTGTTCGAGATGATGCTTGAAGCTGGCCATTGGAGATGGACGTTTTGAGAGCCTTAAGGAAGATCACTTTTGCATATAGGCATCTATTTTTTGTATAAACCTTGGGACTTGTACATATTCTATGTGTTTTATATTTACATGGGATTTTGAGGGCTGATTCTGATAGCATCCAAGGAAGCTCTACTCCATTGAAGGACAAGGATGACGCTTTAGAAACTCCAAGGAGGCCCATAACAAGATCTCAAACCAAGGAGTTCAATGATAAGCTCAATGGGCTTCAATCGCTGATCCAAAGGTTTCTTATTGGGGAAGAAGAGCTCAAGCCCAAGGGAGAGGAATTGTCCAAATGCTACAATTATTTGGTGGCCCAAATTCAAGCCCAAGATGAGGAATTTTAAGGTCCAATTTCGTGCAAAAAAGGTCAAGAAGAGTCCAAGAATCAGCCACAACAAGAGTTGCTTTCTGCCCAAGTTTTGAGAGAAGACTAGTCAAACTTTCCAAGATTGTCAAGATTCTTTTCCTAGTTGGGATTTACCTTATTTATTTATTTATATATAGGTTATTAATATTTCCCTTAGTCTATTTATGGTCTCCTAAGTACCATTTAATGCTTTCCTAGAAGTACTAAATGTGTTCCTAGTTAGGTTACTTTATTTCCTTTCTAGAGTAGGATTCCTTGTAATTGTTTTTTTTAGGGTTTGGCTTCTTGGACGTTTTTCCCTTCTCCTATATATAGGAGTCCTTTTCATTCATTAAAGACAATTTAGATTGATATTAATAATATTTGGGAGAGTTCTTTGAACCTTTGTGACTTGTTCTTTGAGAATTTATCTTTAAACCTTTACTAGTTTCATAGTTTAAGGTATAAAGTAACTTCTTCTTGTGATATCTTTGGTTTCTTTTTGGTATTCTTTAGAAGGTGATTAGTTTCTACATACTAATTATTGTCTTTAGTTACTCATAAAGCGGTCAAGATCCGAATCTATCGTTTTGATTCGTTTTCTCAAGTAAAGGCGTTAGATTTCTTCCATAAATCTATACGTTGTTACTTGGATCTTTTCAAGGCCTTAGAACATCTAATCTTTGGAAATTCGTGGATCTTTCCTTCGAATTTCCCATATCTTTATTTAGTTTTTTTTTGTTTCTTTTCTTTGTGCTTCCGCATTCTAATATTTAATTCTCTATTTGTGATCTCCCTTAACCTTGCTGTTATCAAGTGGTATCAGAGCGGTTCTATCAAGATTTCGTTCTTGATAAATCTTGGGATTTCTTCTTAGAGCAAAAAAAATCAAAAAAAAACTGTAGCGTGAACAGTAGCGTCGTGAAAAAAAAAAAAAAAAAAAAAAATTTTTTGGTAGCGTGAACAGTAGCGTGAACAGAAAATAATAATAAAAAAAAGTTATAGCTTGCTCTCCAAGAAATTTGATTACTTGATACCCAAGAAAGTTTATTACTTGCCATTCTAGAAATCTTATTACTTGATCTCCAAGTTTTGCATTAATTTGTTTCCAAGCAAGAAGGTAGCAAGAAGAGGGGATTCTAGACCTTTAAGAATAAGAGGAATTTTTTTTCTTGTTCTTATAATTCTAAAATAAGTTCCTTTTTATTCGCGTTTTGTTTCAACTAAATCCTACTTGTTCTAGGACTAGTTCTTTACTTTCTTTTGTACCCCAAGATTCCATACTTTATTACTACGAACTTGATACACGTTTTGGTTTAATTATAAATCTACAAAGTATTCTCGTTCAAAGGTGATTTTGAGTGGAAAAAGGCAAGTGTGGGTGAGTTTAAAAGAGGGTAAAAGCCATATTAAAAGTGTGATACTTGATCATTTATTCTTTTTTTTTTAGATGTCTAATTCAGGTGGTAATGAGGAAAGGGCTCGTTTAGAAGCCGAGGTCAAAGGAAGGAACGACTTCACCCTTCAAGCTATGCACCAACAATTTGAGAGATGGACCCTTCAATTTCAAGAGATGAGGGATATGATTATCGAACAGAATGACACCATAGCTGCAATTAGGAGGGAGAATAATGTTGTACCCCCAAATAATGTTAGACCCCAAGTTAGAAGGAATGTACCCCATATCCCTTTTGTAAATCCTGAATATGATAATGATGATTTTGATGTTGAATTTAATCTAGAAAGAAGAGATAGGAGGGGACAAAGAGGTAGAGTAGAAGATGATAATATAAATAGTATAAAGATGAAGATGCCATCTTTCAAGGGGACAAGGGATCCAGACTTGTACCTTGATTGGGAGAGACGAGTTGAAGCCATCTTTGATTGCCATAACTACTCTGAGGGTAAGAAAGTTAAACTTGCTATTGTTGAGTTTTCTGATTATGCTGCTTCTTGGTGGAAAAAGCTTGCTAGGGACAGATTGCAAGAGGAGTTACCACCTATTGCTACGTGGGCAAAGATGAAGAGGGTAATGAGGAAGCAGTTTATTCCATCATACTTCCAAAGAGATCTACAATCTCGCCTTCAACGCTTGAAGCAAGGCTCCATGTCGGTGGATGAGTACTTCAAAAGCATGGATATGGCTATGATCCAAGCTAACTGCATGGAGGAAGAAGAGGCTACAATAGCTAGATTTTTAAATGGTTTAAATACAGAAATAGCTAATGTAGTAGAGATACAACAATATGTAACTTTAGATGAGTTAGTTGATTTGTCTGTAAAAGTTGAAAAACAAATTGAGAAAAAGCAGCAAAATAACTCATGGAGAAGTCGATCAAACACTATCTCTAAGAAGCCATGGTCAACTCAAGAGGGGAAACTCCTTCCATACCTCAAGATGATAGAGGTAAAGGTAGGGTTGAGGAGGGAGGTAAAACCTTTAATCCTAAATCTTCTAAACCTTCAAGTTCTATTCAATGTCACAAATGTCATGGAAGGGGGCATATGATGCATGAATGTCCAAGTAGAAGAAACATCCTACTTAGAGAGAATGGAGAATATGAGAGTGAAAAAAGTGAGGGGGAAGAAGAAGAGGGAGAAGGTGTAAGTGAGGAAGATGATTTGGAACTGCCTAATGATGGTATAATTGGGGTGGTTAGGAGAATTATGACTATCAATTTGGGTAGTGTTGATGAAGGGCAGAGAGAGAATTTGTTTCATACTAGGTGTGGGATAAAAGGGAAGACTTATTCTATGATTATTGATGGGGGAAGTTGTGCAAATGTGGTGAGTTCATACTTGGTGGATAAACTAGGAATTGCATGCATGAAGCGCTCTACCCCATATAGGCTCCAATGGTTGAATGATTGTGGAGAAGTAAAAGTAAACAAACAATGCATGATTTCATTCAATGTTGGTAGGTATGAAGATGAGATTCTTTGTGATGTAGTTCCAATGCAAGCATGTCATGTTTTACTTGGCCGACCTTGGCAGTATGATAGGGATACTACTCATCATGGGAGAAAGAATAGGTATAGTCTTCTGCATAATGGTAAGAAGTATACTATTGCACCATTATCTCCTTCTCAAGTGTTTGAAGATCAAAAACGATTAAGGGAAACAATGGGAAAACAAAAGGGAGAGGTAAAAAGTGAGCTTGAGGGAAAAGAAAAAGGCCAAGAGATAGAAAAAAAGAGAGATGGCCGAGAGAAAGAGAGAGAGGGCAGCGATCTAAGTAAAGAGGTAAAAGAGGGTGTGAGTAAAAAAATAAAATGTTTTGGTGAGAGGAAAGAGGCTAAGGAAAAGAAAAATGAGAGCCTTTATATAAAAGCCAAAGAGTGTTTGAATGCTAGGAGAGAGGGACTGCCCATAATACTACTTACTTACAAAGAAGTATTGATTAATTTTGAACAACTAACTCCTTCTTTGCCAAATAGTGTTTCTTCTCTTTTGCAGAATTTTGAAGATGTTTTTCCTGATGACACTCCAAAGGGATTGCCACCTTTGAGAGGGATTGAGCACCAAATAGACTTTGTGTCTGGGTCTCAACTTCCTAATAGGCCTGCCTATAGGAGCAATCCTGAAGAGACCAAAGAATTACAACGGCAAGTTGAAGAATTGCTTGTAAAGGGATTTGTTCGAGAGAGTATGAGCCCATGCTCTGTTCCAGTCCTATTGGTCCCCAAAAAGGATGGAACATGGAGGATGTGTGTAGATTGTCGAGCCATCAACAAGATAACGGTAAAGTATCGCCATCCTATCCCTCGTCTTGATGACATGTTGGACCAACTGTATGGTTCCAAAATCTTTTCTAAAATTGATCTAAAGAGTGGTTACCATCAGATTCGTATGAATCCTGGAGATGAATGGAAAACTGCTTTTAAGACCAAATATGGACTTTATGAGTGGTTAGTTATGCCCTTTGGCTTGACTAATGCACCAAGCACTTTTATGAGACTAATGAATCATGTTTTTAAAGATTTCCATGGAAAATTTATTGTGGTGTATTTTGATGACATCTTGATCTTTTCTCAAAATCTGGATGAACACCTAAAGCACTTAAAACAAGTTTTTGAAGTTCTTAGAAATCAGCGCTTATTTGCTAATCTCAAAAAGTGTACTTTCTGTGTGGATCGTGTGGTTTTCTTAGGTTTTGTGGTCAGTTCTAAGGGAGTTGAAGTAGATGATGAGAAAATCAAGGCAATAAAAGAATGGCCTAAACCTAATAGTGTAACTGAAGTTAGGAGTTTTCATGGACTTGCTAGTTTTTATAGGAGGTTTGTGCGAGACTTTAGCACCATTGCTGCTCCTTTAACTGAAGTTATAAAAAAAGATAAGGTTTTTACATGGGGAAAGGAACAAGATGATGCATTTAACTTGCTGAACGATAAATTGTGTTCTGCGCCTCTTTTGCAATTGCCTGATTTTTCTAAGTCTTTTGAAGTTGAGTGTGATGCCTCTGGTAAGGGCATAGGTGCAGTTTTGATGCAAGACTCCAAGCCAATTGCCTACTTTAGTGAAAAGCTAAGTGGAGCAACATTGAACTACTCAACTTATGATAAGGAGCTATATGCCTTGGTGAGGGCGTTAGCTACATGGCAGCACTACTTGTGGCCTCGAGAATTTGTGGTCAAGACTGATCATGAGTCATTAAAATACTTGAAGAGCCAAGGTAAACTTAGTCGTAGGCATGCTAAATGGGTAGAGTTTATTGAAACTTTTCCTTATGTAATTGCTTACAAACAAGGAAAGGAGAATGTGGTTGCTGATGCACTCTCAAGAAGGTATGTTTTGATCTCTACTCTTACTTCAAAGTTATTGGGTTTTGACCAAATCAAGTTCCTCTATGCTAATGATTCTGATTTTGGTGAGATTTTTGCTGAATGTAAGTTAGGTCCTTTTGAGAAATTTAATCTTCAAGATGAATTTCTATTCAAGGAAAATAAATTATGTGTTCCTAACTGCTCGTTGCGTGAACTATTTGTTAGGGAAGCACATTGTGGAGGGCTAATGGGACATTTTGGTGTACCCAAAACACTGGAAATACTTTCTGAACATTTTTATTGGCCTAGCATGAGAAAGGATGTTGAAAAAGTGTGTTCTTATTGTCTTGAATGTAAACAGGCTAAGTCTAGAACATTGCCGCATGGTCTTTATACTCCTTTACCTGTTTCTAATTCCCCTTGGATTGATATTTCTATGGATTTCATATTGGGGCTGCCAAGGACTAAGTATGGTAAGGATAGTATATTTGTGGTAGTAGATAGATTTTCTAAAATGGCTCGTTTTATCCCATGTAAAAAGACTAATGATGCATCTCATGTGGCTGACTTGTTTGTAAAGGAAGTGGTTAAATTGCATGGAATACCTAGAACTATTGTTAGCGATAGGGATGCCAAGTTCTTAAGTCACTTTTGGAGAATTCTTTGGGGAAAGTTGGGAACTAAATTGCTATTTTCTACATCTTGTCACCCACAAACGGACGGGCAAACGGAAGTGGTTAATAGAACTTTAGGGAACATGTTGAGGGCTATTTTGAAAGGAAAGTTGACTTCTTGGGAAGATTACTTACCTATTGTAGAATTTGCTTATAATAGAACATTCCATTCTTCTACTGGTAAGACTCCTTTTGAAGTTGTATATGGATTCAACCCCCTTACCCCCCTTGATTTATTGCCTTTGCCTACTAATGATTTTGCTAATCTTGATGGTAAGAAGAAGGCTGATATGATGAAGAAAATTCATGAACAAACAAGGCTTGCAATTGAAAAGAAGAACAAGGAAGTTGCATTGCGAAGGAATAAGGGCAGAAAATATGTTGTTTTTAAACCTGGTGACTTGGTTTGGGTGCATATGCGAAAGGAAAGATTTCCTTCCAAAAGAAAGACCAAACTAGATCCTAGAGGAAGTGGGCCATACAAAGTCCTTGAAAGGATTGGAGACAATGCTTATAAACTTGATCTTCCTGGTGAGTTCCAAGTTAGTGCTACTTTTAATGTTTCTGATCTTTCCCATTTTGATGCAGATTTGAATTCGAGGACGAATTCTCTTCAAGAAGAGGGGAATGATAGCATCCAAGGAAGCTCTACTCCATTGAAGGACAAGGATGACGCTTTAGAAACTCCAAGGAGGCCCATAACAAGATCTCAAACCAAGGAGTTCAATGATAAGCTCAATGGGCTTCAATCGCTGATCCAAAGGTTTCTTATTGGGGAAGAAGAGCTCAAGCCCAAGGGAGAGGAATTGTCCAAATGCTACAATTATTTGGTGGCCCAAATTCAAGCCCAAGATGAGGAATTTTAAGGTCCAATTTCGTGCAAAAAAGGTCAAGAAGAGTCCAAGAATCAGCCACAACAAGAGTTGCTTTCTGCCCAAGTTTTGAGAGAAGACTAGTCAAACTTTCCAAGATTGTCAAGATTCTTTTCCTAGTTGGGATTTACCTTATTTACTTATTTATATATAGGTTATTAATATTTCCCTTAATCTATTTATGGTCTCCTAAGTACCATTTAATGCTTTCCTAGAAGTACTAAATGTGTTCCTAGTTAGGTTACTTTATTTCCTTTCTAGAGTAGGATTCCTTGTAATTGTTTTTTTTAGGGTTTGGCTTCTTGGACGTTTTTCCCTTCTCCTATATATAGGAGTCCTTTTCATTCATTAAAGACAATTTAGATTGATATTAATAATATTTGGGAGAGTTCTTTGAACCTTTGTGACTTGTTCTTTGAGAATTTATCTTTAAACCTTTACTAGTTTCATAGTTTAAGGTATAAAGTAACTTCTTCTTGTGATATCTTTGGTTTCTTTTTGGTATTCTTTAGAAGGTGATTAGTTTCTACATACTAATTATTGTCTTTAGTTACTCATAAAGCGGTCAAGATCCGAATCTATCGTTTTGATTCGTTTTCTCAAGTAAAGGCGTTAGATTTCTTCCATAAATCTATACGTTGTTACTTGGATCTTTTCAAGGCCTTAGAACATCTAATCTTTGGAAATTCGTGGATCTTTCCTTCGAATTTCCCATATCTTTATTTAGTTTTTTTTTTGTTTCTTTTCTTTGTGCTTCCGCATTCTAATATTTAATTCTCTATTTGTGATCTCCCTTAACCTTGCTGTTATCAGATTCGATCATGTCACCATGAGCTGTAATATAAATATGGCTATATGTTTTGTTCTCTTTGGGGTGTGTAAAACCAAGTCCTTTAATATCCTAAATGTACTATTACATTCGAATATTTGTGTGAAGCATGAGCAGGCTGATTTCGGTACTCGGAAGCTTGTAATATTCTTCTTATTTCATCCTTGAGCGTGAGGATAATATATATTAATGAAAAGCTCCTCTGTTATTTTCTTAAATTACTTTTTGAAGGTGATTATGCATCTAATCCCTCTACTAGATTATAATCAGTATGCCCTCGTTAATCATTTTTTATTGTCACAAGTATAAGTTAAGTCTCTTTAAAAAGGGTCGCTTCATGACTAGTACGTATTGTGCTCTAGACTAGTATGATGACTGTGAAGTAAAGCTTGAATGTAGAGTTTGAAGTCATAATGTTGATCACTAGGGCTTAAAGTGTGAGTCTTCTATGGTGACATATCTTGCATATATGCAGAATGTGAAAAGTTAATCACCTAAAATAAATCATGCTTGTTACAATAGAATAGCTTGAGGTTGAGCCTTATCATTCCTTAATTGATAGTTGAATTATGTAGCTTGGGATGGTAGATCTCATGGTAGCTTGGGATTGAGGAATTAGCTCTCCTAAGATTAGCTTGAACTAGCATTGATTGGGTGCTTTTCATGGCAGATTGCATTAGTATAGGCATGGTAGCCTAGGATTGAGGATCGATGCTCTCCTACGGGTAGCTTGAACTAGCATGGTTAGAATGCTCTTCATTGTAGCTTGACTTGGTTAGGCCAAGACCATTTCATGGTAGCTTAGGATTGAGACACCATACGCTCCTAAGGATAGCTTAGGGTTGAGGATTCATACTCCTTTAAGGATAGTTTGCATCTTATTGAATGGTTGCATGGTGGCTAGACTGGTATACTTGTATTCTTCCTTTGATAGCTTGGATTGTATGATAGGATTTTTTCAATGGTAGTTAGGTCTAGCATGGTAGTGTGCTATTCTTTGATAGACTAGAATGAAAGATATTTAGCATGGAATAAGCTAGCCTAAACGAGTACTTAGTATGAGTGGCAGTATGAGATGCAATTCATACGTGGCACAAGTATGACTTGAAGCTACTTATGAAGTGTCCTCTTATGTGATGTATGCCTAGGTTGGAGTATTGCTATAGTTGCCTTCCATGATATGAATTGGTTGAAGATGATAGTTCCTTGTCAATGTGAAAGTAGGTCAATAGTGACTCATAGAAGTGATGAATATGATCATGGTGACTTAATGGACATGCTTAGTGTGTGTGGTATTATGGGATTCCCCACATGCATTGCACAAGTGTGCCTTGAGGTTGCTTAGGGGTATAGTGCTCTTATGACATGAAAACCTAGGTCTTGTCTATGAAGGTGCGCTATGACCAAGAATAACCAAAGAGAGGTACTTAGCTTGGATAGTATTATGGGATGCTATCTTTGCCTTGCACTAGTATACTTGGAGGTGGCTTGTGAAGTAGTTCTCTTGAATATGAAAGGCTAATGGTTGAAGTATGTAATTATGAATGTCTTATGTTTATTTGCTATGATATGATGCTTATGTTGGAATTATGTTATGATTTTGTTATTGTCTCTTATGCTTATGTCTTATGTTGACTGGCCATTTGATATGCTTTATGATGTTGTGCTAGCTTTCATACTTGGTACATTTTGTACTAACGCATATTGCCTACATTCTAATCAAATGTAGGGTGTTGGGAGATTGAGTTTCTTGGAGTCTAGCTTCCTAAGTAAGAGTTGAAGATTTGGTGAGTCCTCATAGCTTCGAGGACAAACCCATTTATGTTCTTTTAATGCTTTTCTTATGTTTTAGACTTTATGTGGGCTGCCTCCTAATGACTTTTATGGATGTTATTCATAGATTGTTCGAGACAAGATGTTAGAAAGACTTCCGCCTTTATGAAACGCCTTCGATTTTATGTTTAAAGAAAGTTTTAAATTCTCCCTACTTTTCTATGATATTATGTTATGATGATGCGAAAGGTTGTATGCGATCCTTTCGGGGACAAGTATGGTGCGTTACGTCTAGGGGGTACCCTTGGTTCATGACACAACCAATCTAAACAACATTCAAGCACGACAAGATTATTAACTTAAAATTGGCATTTAAACAATCTAATACTATCAGAGAGGGCCTGCATACGACAAGATGATATGATCATTGTAAATGAGTACAACATTTTTTAAAGTAAACTCGGGATTCGGAAACAAACCTTAGATGCTGATTAAAATAGGATTGAAATGCTAGGCAGCAAAGAAATCCTAGTTCCGAGCACCAATCAACAACTAAAATACTTATTGAAAGCGAGAATATTGAAAATACTAACTTGGTGAGAGATTGTGAAGCGAGGGAAAGTGTAGAGTTTGAAACTTTAAAACCTTTGGCCATATATAACCGCCCAGTTCGCGTCCACTCGGCGACATTAGTCGCGTCTGCCGATCCACTCAGCGACGCGCCGAATGGTCACTTACCCCGCCGATTTCTATAGGACCTTCATTTAAGAAGGCAGTCTTAATCGTGGTCCCTGACCTGGTCGGCAATTCGCTGAATGGACTTTTAGTTCGCTAAACATAATTTCCACACACTCTCCACACTTTGACGTGAACAATCAACACACCATTATTTCTATAACATTAACAAAGCATTTAAGACCTTGGGTTGCCTCCCAAGTACCGCCTTAGAACGTCGTGGCCCGACGCAAGTCTTTCCTCACTCTCCATCATTAGGGTTGACCTTAGTGTTACCAGGTAACCCCAATAGATCATTTGAGTGTAGAGGAGGCACTGCATAACTCATGAGTGTCCTGATCAGCTGGATAGATCTAGAATGAGAGCCAATCAATTGATTCAACACTTCAATATTTTCCTTCATCTCTTCCAGCACTCGATCTTGTTCAGTGTTCTTTTGGAGAAACTATTGTTCTACCCGTCTCTAGACCTTTTCCTCTCATGAGCGGGTATGTACCTCCCTTGACTTTTGCACTAGTCTTCCACCTCTTATATTTTGGTGGCCAAATCGTTCAGCTGAGTTACCAGTGTAGTTAATTTGAAGTCCCTCTCTGCTTCTTGATTCACCTCAGCCAATTTTGCTACCCTTTCCCTCAGCCATGCTTAGGGTATCTGCCTACAACAACAACTCAAAGAAAAAGAAAACTAAAAATAAAGTTAGTAAACTACGACGGACAAGAAAACTCAAATAACACCACTCTCCGGCAGCAGTGCCATTTTGATGCTTAAGGACGTAATCAATTAACACTAGTTTGATTCAAGTGCCATCAGATCACATGTAGTGATATAACCCAACCAAGGGTTAGGATCATTCCCACATGGAGTGGTTTTGAGAATTAATAGAAAAATAAAATTTAGTTTAATTATTCATAGTTATAGATATTGACGATTAAAAACATATTAAATCTAATGGAGTGATGCAAGCATCAATTATCAATGGGGGTTTGTATTAGTTAACAACTAAAAGAGAAGCAAAAATATAAGAAAATGAGATATGGAGATGGGATTCTTGGGATGTGATAGGACTACGGGATAGACTAGACTATCGGGTACATGCTTTTGATAGTAAATTCGTTGAGTATTTGTGACTAGGCTAGACTATAGTGGGGGTAAATTCTCTCTCAAGCAACTTACCCCGAATCAACTAGGTTTCTCTCGAACACCTAGTTGTTGCATTAAGTACAGCCTCTGCTTTAGCCCATTCACTCTCTCAAGTTGAATTTGCGGGAGAAGGACTAGGATTCACTCTATCGAGATGAACCCATATCACTCAATACCACTAACTATCAATTTAGTAGTCTTAGTTTTACGACCTCTCCCTCGAGCAAGCCAAAAATACTAAGATGAAATTGTATTTGCAACTATAATACTATTAAGTTCGTAGACAACTACCAAATGAAATCACATTTAAATAACAAATAAACTATCAACAAGCAATACCAAATAGATAATCTAACCCATATTCAGAAAATCACACCCTAAGAATTGGGGTTTTAGCTAGACATGTAATAGAGATAAAATCAATACCAATATTAGTTTCCATCAACTGGGTATGCAGAATTATTTATTAAAACACGTCAAGAGTGAAGAATCTTTGAGACCCACGTCCAATTATTTGGGGTTGAAACCCTTTGTATCTTCAAGGTCTTAGAACAAAGTCTCTGAAATCCTCTAAAACATGAAACTGAAAATATTCTATTTGTGAATAAAAATGTCTATGACTTGATTTCTTCTTTTTATACTAAGCTAACAATTTCAACAAGTATTTATAGTGTTTGAAAATTTGTGCTGCCGTGGATCACTCGGCGCAGTTAGTGGGAATCGCTGATACACTTGGCGATCCATCTTTTGGTCGATTTCATCGCCTTCTTGCTTTATCCTTCAGCCTCTTCGCGCTTTGATTCATTGGGTGATATGGTAGTGCTACGCAAAATTACTCGATGACACACCGACTACTCTATTTCATCACCAACTTGATCTTTCCCATAAGGGGTCAGCACATTGGAACAAAAGGTGATCTCCAGGCCGATCGACGACTCACCAACTGGTCTCGGCGATCCTCACACCTACATTTCTTCATTCTTTTGAGCCGATTTGTTCCCTTTTGCCAAGTAGTGTCCATGATTTGCCTTAAACTGTAAATACCTGAAACTAAGGGTTTTCAGTAGATATTGAGACGAAATATGCATTTGAGGACACTAATTCTATCAAAATATAGCCCTAAATTAGTTCAATTTGTGGACTCATGAGTATGTCTCCCTACTAATTGGTGTTTGGGAAAGCTTGTCATATCTTGAATGAATTAAAACATAAAGCTTTATGGGCCTTGAAGAAGATAAATCTCAATTGGGATGTAGCCTCCAGAGATCGTGCACACCCAATCGTTGAGTTGGATTAATATCATTTGCAAGACTAAGAAAGTTCCACCCAATATAAGGAAAAGGTTAAATGATGGATTGATGCTTAGATATTACCTTATTTCATGTAAGGGACTTGGTCCTACTCTTCAATTCAAGGTTGAAATTCTTCCAAGGCTTACAAATCCAAGTGGGTTAGTCCACACACTATCACACGGGTGTATGGCAATGGAGTGACAGAAATTGAAGATGCAAAGGGGTTTGATTCAAAATCAATGAACAAAGGTTGAAAGAATAATTTGTTGATGGTCATGACGTGAGAGTTGTTGATGTCGTGTATTTGGATGATATTTGAAATATATATCCACATCGGGTCTCGACGTTAAATTAGGTGCTTCTTGGGAGGCAACCCAAGTGTTAAATATTTTCAATAACATGGGTGTCACAATGTGCAGGTATTGTGAAGAGCAATGGGCGATGAGAAAGGCAACTAGCGATACTGCGAGTATAGTAACTGAACCTCCAATAAGTTTGCCTAATCAGAGGCTCAACTTTAGGTGCTTACTGTTTATTTCAGCGATGAGCAACACCTATTAGGTGATGCACCTAGTTCGTTTAGAAGACTCGCTATAATCCGCTTAATCATACAGGTAAAATTAGAGGAACACTGGTATGTTCGGCGCATCTATGGAAAGAACAATTATTCACCCAGGTGTTTTGGGGGATGATGGTAAAGTCCATCAAATAATGCCCCAAACCACTGTCCTCATCTATGATCTAATCTTACTCGGAGATTCGCTGAAAAAGTTGGTTAATGACGATTTTAAGTGACTGCTTAGGGAGTGATTTAAGTGTCATCTCTATCTGTGATTTTTGTGCATTGAGAACACTGCATTTTACTTTTGTTGGGGTGAGAGCCTTCGTGCGAATATTCCCCTTTTGATTATATTTTGAGTTTTGAATATTTTTAATACTACTTTTGTTTAAATAAGAGTGATCTTTTAGATTAACGGTTGTCTCATTATTTTTGTTTCATTTTGTAACACCTCGGACTTAAAAAAAAGGCTAAAAAAGGGCAAACGGGAAAGTCCACAAACCCAAAATGAATAATGGACCGTTCAAGACACCCTAGACAGATCATTTAAGGGTCCACGTCCCGTTTAGGGTATCTTTAATGACCATCCAAGTCATCCTGGGTCGAGGTAACCTTGACTGGACCTTAGACGGCCCATAGTGACTTGGACGGCCCATCAAGGGGTTTGTACAAGTAACCCATTAGTTTTATAATTTTTTCTTCTGAATAAAATGAATTAGGTGGTCCATAACCTATAAAATTAAAGTTATTGAGTCCTCTTTCCAATGCCACCATGCCTCATTTTTTCTTCGGAGTAAAAAGTTATGCCCGTTTTAGTAAAACCATGTTCTGTAGGTGAAGCTTAACGACCGGCTATACTGACTATGAAGCCTTAGAAGGCTCATGAAGCCTTCTTTTAAGTCACCTCGTCAGTTTTTAAGCTAGGGTCATTTTAATATTTTTCCAAAGTATTTGGTACCCAAAATAAGTCATTTTAAACCCTATTTCATGCACTATAAAAGTGAATTAAGTGATAAAACTATCAACTTCAATTCATCTCCTAAATTCCATAAATTTGACCAAATTCATCCTCTCCAAAAAGCTTCTCTCTAGACCAAGGAAGAAGAAGAAGTTAGGGTTCTTCAAGTTCAAGTCTCCTTTCTTTATCATTGTTAAGGACTTCAATCCAAGTATGTAGGGAGTTAGTCAATGGGTTCCAATCACCCATTAAGTCTCCAAAACTTCTTCAATTCTCCAATTCAATTTTCCAAGATTTGAATATGTTTTCACTCAAATCCTCATGGGTTCTATTTGTATGGATTCAATTAATTTATTATGATCTTATTTCGATGATTTGGATTTAATTACAGGCTTTTCAACAAATTCCATGTGAACCCATGCATTGATCTATAAGCTTTGACTATGAAGCCTAGTTTACATAAATTTTCAAAATAGCTTGAATCTATGAATGTGTTTTATGAAATTATGCATGTTTTTTTGAAAGCAAGGTTTATGACTCAAGTAAGCTTATAGATGAAGGTATCTGTATTTTCTTTGAAGCTTGGCCACATGACATGAATTACATCTAGATTTTCCTTCAATGATTTTCGGGCTATTTTCTTAAATTATGTCTCAATTAATATTGAATCTGAATATGACATCAATGATTATAGATCACGCTTGCAAAACTATTTCCATTACTAGTAGGGCATTTCTAGCTTGAAGTGGATGACTATGGGTCTTAAAAAGCTACTATGAAAATATCATGGATAGTGAAAGGTTTTCTCACGCACGGTGTAAGTAGATATCCTATGATGTTTCTAATTTGTATTAGTATCTTAATTATACTTTTCCATGTGTAATAAGATGAATATCATTAATGACAATTATCTGGGATTTATGCTTAGTACCGAGAGGATATTGAGATTGAAGTTCTGCTGTAGCTTGGGGCCGTGTGTCTAGTACGATCACATACATATATGCCACCATAGGATGATTGTCTTAGATATGCATTATCTAGTGTATCCACTTTAGGTCAGATTTATGGTCCTTACCTTCTCAAGTAGAATACCCCATTTTGGTGTGGGGTAGACACTTGATTCCATGTTTTAGCTCGTATGGTCTATATGTGGGTAAATGGTGAACTTCCAACAAAATGAACTCAGTAAATTTCTAATGTTTTATGAAGATTCCTTTTATGATTCAAATATGCATTGACCATGCTCATGATTTACGAATCTTCTGAAATGATTTTACTCTGTTTCGACTTGGTTATACATTCCATATTTTTTATTATGTCCCTTAATGATCACATCTCATGTTTTATTGTATTTCCCTCATACTTAGTACATTCAATGTACTAATGCATACTTCTGTTTACATTGTATCACAAATGTAGGGCTTGGCGAATCTTATCATTTTGTTCATGGGTAGTTGATTGCACTAAAGATTTGAAGACTTGTTGAGACCTCATATTTCGAGGACGATGTCACTTTTATAGCTTTATGTCATTTTAGTTTTAGACTTTGTATGTGATGTATGGGTTACGTCCCAATTACCTTCCTTATGATGTATTAGATGGCCTATTAAGAAAATGTTAAACTTCCGCTATGATTCAAAAACTCTTTTATATGAAAGGCAATCATTTGAACTCTTTAATTCTATTATCTTGTATGATGTATTCTAAGTGGCTTGTGTAAGGCTTCTGAGGTCTTATACACCATGTCTAATCTAGGGTGTACTTTGGGTAGTGATAAACTTAGTATCAAAACATGTTTTTTGAAAGGTCTTATGATGCCTTATAAGCAACGTCGAGTACAATCCTGTTCATGAGTGTGAATCGCGCCACAGTTATAATGACCATAAGATGTTTAGGAAACTTCACTTCTTTTACTTCTCTAAAGTCGTACCATCGAGCTCATTTATATAAAGGTCCTCCTTTCCTAACCCTTATTTATGATTTATAAAATATGCCTCTACGAAGGAATCTCGTAGGAAGGAATAGGAATGTTTGTGAAAAGATAGTGCCTGACGTTCCCCAAGTGCTAGTCGACCCTTTGGTCGAGAAAGTGACTATTGATTTGTTTTGACCCACATTTCATGCCAATGGTCCAAGCTATGACGTGTCAAGCAAATAGAGAGGTGGTGCCTCCCGTTAATCAAAGGTGGGTACGGCGGCAACAAGGGTGAGAGACTTTACTAGAATGAATCCTCTGAAATGTCATGGGTCTAAATTTGAGAAATATCTTCAAGAGTTCATTGATTAGGTTTATTAGATCATGAGATTTATGGGTGTCACTTTGGTTGAAAAGGTGGAATTAGCCGCTCATAAAGTTAAGGTTGTTGCTCAAGTTTTGCTTAACTAATAGAAGGAAGAGAGGGCAATAGATGCGGGTCCTATTAATTGGGAGAAATTTAAGATATGTTTTCTTTGTAGGTTCTTTCTCCTTGAGATAAGCGAGGCAAAAGTACTTGAGTTTATTAACCTTTGTCAAGGGAATATGAGTGTGAAGGATAGCTTCAGTTAAAGTTAGTCATGATAACTTGGGATTGATGACTCATAATCTCCTAAGGATAGCTTACAATTGAGAATCATACTCCCCTAAGGATAGCTTGATTTTGTATCATAGTATACTTGCAAGGGTAGCATGACTTATTTGGTCTAGGACTATTTCATGGTATCTAGGAGAGGACACTTGTACCTTTCCTAGAGTAGATTGGACTTGCATGTTAGTGTGTCTTCCAAGGTAGTTAGCTTAGCCTTATATATCTATGGTAGTAAGATGATAGCATTGTCTATCCTATAAGGTGGTTATTCGTTGGTAGCCTTGACTTGATAAATAGAGTTCATTTATGGGTTTTGACCTGCCTAGTACTAAATAGAGAAGTACCTTAAATGAATAGAGGCAAATAGTCAAGAAAGACTATTCCCCAATTAGTGAGCATTCATGAAAGTCTAAAGAAGTACTTAGTGTGGATAGTAGTATGGGATGACATCCATATATGGAACAAGTATGTCTTGAGACTATTGTGAAGGGTTCTCTTATGTAGTGTAGCTTAGCTTGGGTTGTTGCCATACTTGCCTTCCAAGATATGATTGACTATAGGTGATAGCTCCCTTGTCTATATAAAGTAAGCCAATAGTAAGAACAGAGGAGGGTGAATATGAATAGGATGACTTCGATGTTATGCTTAGTGTGAAGGGTAGTATGGGATTCCTTTCATGCATTGCACAAGTGTGCCTTAAGGTTACTACTTAGAAGTATCGTGCCTTACGGTAAGAAAAGCTTAAGTGTTGACCATGTATATATACTATGATTAAGATGACCAAAAAGGGATACTTGGCTTGGGTGGTATTATGGGATGCTATTAATGCTTTGCACATGTATGCTTTTGAGGTTCCTTGAGAATGGTTCTATTATGGTATATATGACTAAGAGTCAATTATGCTTATTATGATTATGACTTATCTCCTATGCTGATTAACTATGTCTTATGTTTACTTATGATTATATGATTCTTAAGTTGAAGATTATGCTATGACTATGTTATTATCTCTTATGCTTATGTCTTATGTTGACTAACTAGTTGAAATGATCTTATAATGTTGTGCTAGCTATCATACTTGGTAAATTTTGTACTACGCATACTTTTCCTACATTGTAATCAAATGTAAGGTTTCGGATATTGAGTTTCATTGGAGACTAGGTTTCTAAGGAGTAAGAAGAGTTGAAGATTTGGTGAGTCCTCATAGCTTCGAGGACAAACCCATTATTTCCTTTAAGTATTTTCTTTATGTTTAGAGACAATTATATGGGATATGTCCAAAGAGGTTAATCGAAAGGGTATTATATGCGTTGAGACAAAGTATAGAAAGGCTTCTGCTTGATATTAGGAAAATAAGTTTGATTGAAAAAGTTTTAAATTTTCCATACTTTTCTATTATCTTATGTAATGATTATGCTAAGGGATTGTATGAGACCCCTTCGGGGTCAAGTACACGATGTTACGTCTAGGGTTACCCCAGGGTCATGACACGTAGTCAGCCTATAAGTGGACACCATGGAGAACTGCCTAAGGCAGTAACCACGCCTGGACCCACGCCCAGTAGATGGTTACACGTCCCGTGGTTGGGAGAACCATAGGTGGCAAAGAATTCTCTCACCACGAAACACCATCAACGAGGAGAGATCGTAGGTCCATCCACGGTCCGTCATCATGGTCTTGTGGGTCAGGCTTGATCGGCTAATTAAGGGGTATAAAGGTCCTTCCAAGATTTAATTAGAATTAAGTGGTGTCGTTTTACCCTAACCTAGACCACCTATATAAGTATTTTAGACCCCTAATCTAGGTCATTAAAGTCATTCTCTGAACTCACCAAAAGAATTGGGTTCCTCTCTCAAGTAATTCTCTCTCTAGAAAGTCGAAGAAGAAGAAGAGGGTTCAAGCTAGGTCAGGTCAAGTCAAGTCTCCATTCTCCTAAGCTTGGTAGGCTCTGTAATCAAGGTATGATGGTTTATACATCCATGGATTCCATTCATCAATGGAGCCCCATGTTATCCCCAATTTGAAGAAGAATTATGTATGTCAAATAAGGGTTTCTTTTAATGTTATGGGTTATTATCCAATTGAGCGGATTCTGGTTGTTTATCATTATTTATGATGGAATTGTATGTTTTTAGTATGATTGTAGAGGTATCCATGCTTAGCCTATAATTCTAAGATTAATTTGATCTGGATGGGTTTTATTCCATGAAAAGGGAAATTGAGGATTGAGAAGTAATCTTCTAGGATTGATGATATACATTAATTTACTAAAATCAAAGTATATATGATGACCTATGACTTGTAGTTTTTGAGGATAGAATTTTCTTGAGATCAAGGCATATATGATGAGTTATGATGATTAGGCCTTTCAGAGTAAAGCTTGCATGATGAAGTATGTTTAGTAGGGCTTTGACTGTAAAACTTATATGTTGAATTATGTTTAGTAGGGCTTGAGAGTAAAGCTAATATGATGAGTTATGTCTAGTAAGGCTTTGAGAGAAAAGCTATATGATGATTATTGAATTGTAGATAGAATTGTTGTTGAAGGTTTACCCACATGCCTACTATATTAATGTATATATGTATAATGTGAAAGGTCTTCTCATATTGAATGATTCTAGGTTGAAAGGCTTGCTCACCTAAAATGAATACAAAGCATGTATGAATTATGATATCTTAAAGTAGTGATATGAAATCCCTTCATGAATAGCTTGACTTGGTAAGACAAGACCATTCATGGTAGATTGAGATAGTAGAACTCATGTATAGCCTTGAATTGAGCAATAGTACCCTTCAAATTGTTAGCTTAATCTAGCATGAGAGGATGCTTGCATGATAGCTTTATTTGGTGAGGCCACATCATTTCATGGTAGCTTGGATTGAGCTATAGTGCCCTTCCTTGAGTATCTTGTACTTGCATGAGAGTATTCTTTCCATGATAGATTGGTCTAGCATAATAAGTTGATATTCCTTGGTATCCTTGAATTGTTCAATTGTAAACATTCATGAGTCATTATATGTCTTGGACTAGTAAAATAGTACTCTTCCATAAATATTATGAATATGAGGAACTAATCCCTAATCAAGGTAGCATAGTTATGATGAAACAAGATTACTCCAAGGAGTATTATAAATATGTTTCTAGATGAGTTTAATTGTATGATAATATCTTAGCTTTGATTGTTAATTGAGTTGCTTTCCTTGACATGTATGATTAGAGGTGGATAACATAAGTATTGAGTAAGAACAAGTTGAGGTTACTTCAGAAGTGTTCCTCTTATGATATGATGACTTATGTGCATTGAATATGCCTATGAATTATGTTGTTGTCTCTTATGATTATGGTATATGTCTTGTGTTGACTAATTCTTATGATATGCTTATGTTGATGATTTTCTCTAGCCATCATATTTACTACATTTTTGTATTAACGCATACCCTTGCCTACATTCTTATGAAATGTAGGATCCGTCGATATTGACTTCCATCCTCGTGGCTAGGATCTTAGTAGATCAAGCAAGTGAAGATTTGGTGAGTCCGCATAGCATCGAGGATTTGATCACCTTTCCTTTATGTCTTTCATTTTATCTTTTGAACTTTGTATGGGTTGTGTCCCTAAGACATTCAAGTATTAATTGGTTTAAGACAAGTGTTAAAGACTTCCGCTTCGTTTTATGAAACTTGGATATTAATGAAAATGTTTTAATTTCCGCACCATTTTCTATTATCTCATGTTATGATATGCTAAGGGGCTTGTATGAGACTTCTCCGAGTCTTGTACGCCTTGTTACGTCTAGGGAGTACCCCTGGGTCACGACATTAGTCTACCTATCGATGCGATATGACGCACTTGATCAATGTTATTTAAGTTTCATAGTTCATTTTCATATATGTCTACGTGTCATATAGTCTACTTGCGTACATATTATATATTTCGTACATATAGTACTCATGCATCATGTGCTCATCTAGTCTATTTCCTATATGCCTTATAGATCATTCTTTCACACACTACTGTATAGTTCATATGCAGATGTACACCACATATTTCTATTGCTTAATGCATGTATATTATGTGCTCTCTATTGTGCTAGTCTGGCTACGTGTCATACCTAATCTGACTTATTTATTGGTATACTATGCCCCTCTGTGCTTATTGACTTGAGTTTTGAACATTTTGGAAAAATGTTTACTTGTATCATTATGTAGTGAAGATTTAGACTAGAAAAGGTTGGGCGTATATGTAAATTTTATCACAATCATAGATAAATAACTTAGCATAATGCATGATCTGAAGGTGCGACATAAAACTTTAGAGTTTATATTAACAGTTATGCATTCTTATAGGACTCACCTACGAAAAGTGTCATAAGATAAAAGAGAAGGAAAATTATAGAGCCCAATAGGTTAGGCCTATGATTTTATGTGTCTGTTCTATATAATAAAATTTGGGAGATACTATAGTTATTCTATATTGTAAGGTCCGGAAGCTAAGCACAAAAGGTGTAACCTTCATTGAAGTATTGTAGAAGGACTAGAATTTAACATAAGATATATGGAAATAGATGATGGTAGAGATCCTAAGTACCCCTTCTTATTCTAAACATCAACATAAGGATCTGAGATCATGTGGTCCCCTTAATAGATCATAAGTCCTACTAGAATTTGTTGTCATTTGCATGTCTTTTGTTTAGGTATATTAAATTCCTTCTTTGTTTGCGTTCTACTTGTGCATCTCCAGTGAATTACATGGTCAAGAAAGGAGTATAATTTTTCATAATCTTATTTCATGAACCATATCTATTGGGATATCATGCGAGACTTGTCTATATGTGTTTTAGGTTAGTCTATAAATTTTGGATAATCCTATTTACAAAGGAAACTCTCGCAAATCTCCAAATGAAATTCCAAGGTTAACAAAACTATCAGCTACACCTATCATTCAAAGATGAATGATCATAAGGGGGGAGGATGTAACACCCCGTATTCTATATGTACTAGTTCTATTTCTATGACGCTTATAAATTGCTTTGTAGTATAGTTATGGACTCAGTTTCCTATTCGACTACTGATAATTGAATAAATTTAAAGTGAATTATACGAAGATTTTAATGCGACCCAATTAAGTTGACATCGATGGAAGTATTTAAATTTGAGATGATAAAGTGGTATTTGAGGCTAAAGTTTAAATGACATAGTATATATATGTTGTAAGTTAACTTAAAGGTATTAAGGTCTGGAAATTGAATAAAATATTGAGGTTCTTACTTCACTTAACTAACCTAGTAGGTGACAAGTAGGTGCATCTGGAAATGGAATAAAATATTGAGGTGCTTGGTTGACTTAACAAATCTAGTAGGTGCATCACCTACTTTGACTTATTAACCAGCCCAAAGGACTAAGTAGGTGCATCACCTACAAGCACTCTTTTGACAATGTTATTGGGCCAAGTACACTACCACCTACTTGCATTAATCTGGCCCAAGTTGAGTAGAAGAATAAAGGGAAAATGGACAACCAAGGCCCAATATTCTTAAGTGCAAAAAGGCCCAAGTGAAAAGTCCAAAATAAGTGAGAAAGTTGGCCAAAGTAGGTCCTCTAAAAAGGGATTGATTTTACTTTGACAAAAATCTGTTTTCTTGAGCTTTCTCTCTTCTCTCTCTCTTAACTTCATACAGAATCCATAAATACCATTAGAGTTCTTGAATATTAGAAGGTATAAGTTAAGACAAGTTGAGGAGGACAACATTTACTTTGAAGAATCCAAGTCTTAGCAAGTGGTAGTTCAATCCACCAAGGTAAGGTACTGCAATTTTCTCCCTCATGTGCTTGAGTAAATTATTTCATATGTGTTAGTAAGTTGGAAATTGTTTCTTTTACATGGTGCATTATTGGGGAGGTTTTTCTGGTGGTTAGTGCATGTTGGGACAGCAATGGAAGGGAGTCCCCTTTAAATTCAATTATGAGCTCATTTTAAAAGTAATGTAAGCCATGATTCATATTGCTTCTGTTACATTATTATGTTTAAGGATTGTTTTATGTATGTTATGATACGGGATGTGACTGAGTGTGGTGAAATTGTGGAGACGTTAAAGGACTTAAATATTGGAGCGAGTTTTGGGGAGGACCTCATACAAAGGTTGTATATTATATAGACGTGATTAAAGGGAAGGGAAAAAACATTGGCTTGATAAATTGCATGCTTATTGCTTGGTTACTATTTTTGTGAGATCAAGTATATCAAATTGGTTGATTAGCTACTAATACTACTCTTACAACCTATTTTATTGTAGATTAGTAATCTGAAGAGAAGGACTTAAGGTCATACTTTTTGAATTGTATAGCAAGGTATGTAAGGCTATTCGATTCCATATTCGTTCGCATGAAATCAGATATTTGCCATTCATATCAATGAAGTGAATTTCCTAATAAAGGAAACATAGTGCATATTATCTTCAATATAGATAACAATATTTTCCCCTCTCCTTAACGTGTCAAATTACTTCATAATATGTTTATTACTCTACATTTGTGTAAATATCCTCCTCCTATGTGCTAGTATAGAAATGGTATTTGCAAAAGCAAGCTTGGTGAATTCTCCTCTTAGTCAATAGAAGTCAATTGTCTCATTTAAGCTCATAAGTAATGCATTGATGTTACATAGCTCCTTATGTCATTTTCACTATCTAAGTTATTATTCTCATGTATTCTAATACGTGTTCGTGGTTCAACTGCTCAATACAGATTATGACCACTAAAACAACAATCTCAAAGATAAAATAAACTAAGTTAAGCAATCGTATAAATGGGTGGAAGCTTAGGGGTGAAAGCCTAGCATGGGTCGATCGCAATTGGTATTGAAGGGTGACAACTTAGGGCCGAAACCCTAGCATGGGCCGATCCTAATTTGTGTAATTTTGAGGACAACATCTTAAAATTTCTGGCATGGGTCATCCTTTTCTACCACTGATCAGTTGGTCATTTGTATCACATGCCTTACAAATATTATTTACAGAAAACAAAAGAAAATAATGTAACATGCACGATTCCACAAGTATAACCAACGGTGGTGTCTAATCCTTATCTATTTGTATTTGGTTTCACTTGAGCTCTCATTTTATATATGGTTGTATTATGCATTACATATTAAGTACATTCGTTCATACTGTAGTCCCTTATTGGGGACGTTGGATTTCATAATGCAGGCACAAGTACTGAACTGGTAGATCTCCCGAATAGAAGCACATGATATTCAATGGTTGTTGATGAGCTCCACGTTGATTTGGGGCTTGGCTGAGTCATCACTATGCTTATTTTGATAGTTGTACAGTCATGGATTCCAATAGAAGATTTGCAGACATTGTAAAGCTATCATCTTTATTCATAGTTTTACTTGTCACATGTATTGGTTCAACTAGTCGACATATGTTGTATATGTAGCTTCTCATTAGTAAATCTATCTACATAGTAGTTCACTTTATCATTATAGGTCACTTGTAAATCATGTGTTCATATGGTACTTGTCCGGCTCACCTAAGTTTGGGGTGTGACAATGCAAAAACGGCCATACTAAACATCAGGCACCAAAATATCTCAACAAATCTTCGGGAATGGTTCAAAACCCTATACATGCAAATGAGATATGCCAACAACTCATATTTGACACTCCAAACACAATGGAGAAGTCAAAACTTCCTTACAAGGTCGTCTTGATAGAATTTGGGTCCCACACTGAATTCAATTTTAAGTCAAATTCCACAATGGCGCTCAAGATCAGTCTGGAAGTCTTGAGATCCAAACAAAGGGTCGTTTTAAACCAAACTCAATATTTCGAAGTTAACAGTGCTGATGGAATTCTCATTCAAGCTCATTTACTGAAAATGTTGACTAAAGTCAAATTTAGGCCTTAACTTGAAAGTTAAAACATCCAATTGCACTGACAAACACTGAAAACCTTGGGAGTCATGCCGACCATACTACTAGCCTAAAATGACCCTTCTTGAGCTAATAGGATTGTTAGAATTAAATTCTTATATCATCTTCAAAAAAACTGATCAAAACTGCCATTCAAGGATCAAAAGCTCCAAAACACTAAAACTCACATAAAAACTAAACAAAGGACCAAATGACCAACCTGTCAGTCCCAAAAGCCAAAAATGCTTTTGAGCCGCTTCAGGAAAGCTTTAATAACAAACATGAGGCATAAATACAGAAATGTTATGGTGGTCATTATAACATCCAATACTAAAAAGGACTTCCATCCACGAAAGTAAGAGTCAAGAAGTACCTGAAGGCTCAAACAAGCCATGAAACTACTCTGTAACATCCTGTATCAAAAAAGAGACTGAACTAGTAGATTTCTAGAAGTTGTTGGTGCAACCCACGGACCTAGGGTGACCCACGATCCATCCTGGTGGTCCGTGGATGGCCACCTACAACCCTCCTAAAAATCATCCCAAAAGGTTTCTCCGTGAATTTCTTCACCAGGTATGTGGGATTTCACTAGTGGGTTCCTTTCATCCACTAGGTCCGTAGAATCCAGTCAGATTCTTGGTTCTCTCTATCATGTTTAGATCTAGGGTATCTTAAACCTTGGAGAATTGTTGTGAATTATATATTATAGTATTCCTAATCAGATTATCATGTACTCATGAAATCGTTACGTTCTTTGCGTGAATTTTAGAACCCTAGTTGTGTAGATTCTTTTAGTTCATGAATTACACTTTCTAGGCCAGTTTAAAAAGATATACATGCTCCAGTTAAGAATGTTTCATTGTTAGTATTTAAATGTTGGATTCTCAGATTTGCATGTCAGAAAATTGAGCTATCTAGTATTTCAATTTTGTTGTGTCATACGCATTCCAGTTGGGGGTTGTCTTAGACCGAGTTGGACTACGGTTCAACATACCATCATAGTCCCAGAACTACATGTCCTCGTAGGTTTGTTAGTCCCCTCTGTTGGGCATCAGCTTTAGTGATCCCGCTATTCATGCTTGTATACCCCTGGCAAGGTATATTGGGTCCTATCGATAGGGCGTATACATCGAAGATCCTTGCCTTTATTCCCCTGGCAAGGTATATTGGGTCCTCTCGATGAGGCGTATACATCGAACTCCACATTTAGCTCATGTAGTTTTATATCAGTTAATCGTAGTTCCCATAGTCAGATTCGAGTGCATTGAACGTGTTATCAGTTACAAATCCGTATTCAGTCTCAGCATGTTATAAACTTGGTCATTTCCTTTAGTTAGTTCAAGTTCAGTATGTTCAATATAGTATAATGCTTATCCCTTATCACTGCTCAGATATATTTTTTGGGTTCACTATGTTTATTGTTAATCTATAGTTTATCATGCATGCTCAGTACTTTTCAAGTACTGATGCGTACTTTACGCTACATACTCTTGTGATGTAGGTTCAGGTTCTCAGCTTCCAGATCACGCATAGATCGGCTCCTGATCTTCAGCTCAACAACATCAATGGTGAGTCCTTATTCTCCTAGGACGACATAAATGTTTTCTTGTCTTTTAGTGTTAGTTTCACTTTTTTTGTCCCAACACATCTAGTCAGTTAGAGTCTTATTTCAGACATAGTTAGATTCAATTGTAGCATTTGAGTTTTGTTTCAGTATATTAAACCCTAGTTGTGTATATTCTTTTACTTCATGACTTACACTTGCTAGGTCAGTTTAAACAGATATACATGCTCCAGTTAAGAATGTTTTATTAATAGTATTCAAATGTTGCATTCTCACATTTGCATGTCAGAACATCGAGTTATCTAGTATTTCAGTTTGGTTGTGTAATACGCATACCACTTGGGAGTAGGCTTAGACCGAGTTGGACTAGGGTTCACATACCCTGATAGTCCCAGTACTACGTGCCCGCATAGGTTTATCAGTCCTCTCTATTGGGTATCAGCTTTAGTGATCACGCCATTCATCCCTTTATAGCCCAGGCAATGCATATTAGGTTCTATCGATGGGTCGTATATATCGAACAATAATGCCTTTATACCCCTGGCAATGTATATTGGGTCCTCTCAATGGGGCGTATACATCGGACTCCATGTTTAACTCACGTGGTTTTATGTCAGTTAATAGTAGTTCCCACAGTCATATTCAAGTGCATTGACCAGGTTATCAGTTATAGATCAGTATTCAGTCTCAACACTTTATAAACTTGCTCATTACATTCAGTTAGTTCACGTTTAGTATTCTTAGTATAGTATCATGATTATCTCTTATCATTGCTCATATATATGTTTTGCGTTTAGTTATGTTTATTGTTTAACTTTATTCTACCATGCATGCTCGGTACCTTTCAAGTACTGATGCATACTCTATGCTACATATTCTCATGATGTAGGTTCAAGTTCTCAACTTCCAGATCATGCATAGATCGGTTCCCGATCTTTAGTTCAACAACATCAGTGGTGATTCCTCATTCTCTGAGGACAACAAATATGTTTCCTTTGCTTTTAGTCTTAGTTTCAATTTTTGTTACTTTTAGCTGGGGCATGTCCCAGCACTTCTAGTCAGTTAGAGACTTATTTCAGAAATAGTTAGATTCAGTTTTAGCATTTCTGTTTTATTTCAGTATCTTAAACACTTTTCAGTTTCATATATGTTCAAACTTAGAATGGGTATTCCCCATCATTTAAGATTATCTTGTGATTAATCTTCTACATAGTATTTCCTTATTTCAGTTTATTTAGTATGCTTATGATATGCTAGCAGGGTTAGCTTGGGGTCACTCGTGATCCTAGGTCCCGTGTTTGCAACCTGGGGGTAGCTTCGGGGCATGACATACTCCCTCATGTCATGCTCGGTCTCCTATGTAGCCTCCTCAACTAGGCGATTCCGCCAATGTACCTGAACAACAAGAATGGATTTCGAACGTAACCATCGCACATCCCTGGTGAAAATGGAAACGATCTCATCCACAAAGGTTATGAGGTCAGTTAACTATACTACATCATACTAAAACACATGAGACTCATTCGAAACATACTAGTGCAGAATAAAAACATGAAATACTGGGTGGATAGTTGAGAACATCAGAGGTAGAGCTATCTCATAAAAAACATTCCTAATTGTTTGAAGGATATCAAAAGGTCCAATAGACATGGGGCTAAGATTACCCTGCCTCTCAAATCTCATCTTTCCCTTCATGAGCGACACATACAGGAATCATATATTACCACCTGAGAACCACAATGGACGCCACATACAATCAGCGTAACTCCTTTACCTACTTTGATCTGCACGATGTCTATCGTGAATCACCCTGACTTGGTCCAAAACTTCCTACGTAAAGTTTGTACCACACAATCTAGGCTTTCCAGACTCAAACCGACCAACCAGAGAGCGATAATGCTTACCATATAAGGCCTCAAATGGGATCATGTAAATGGTAAAATTGTAGTTGTTGTGTTATGCAAACTCCGCCCATGGCAAGAATTATTTCCACTAACCTCCAAATTACAAGATGCAAGATTGCAACATTTCCTCAAGAACCAGAATAGTAGGCTCCCACTAACCATTAGTCTATAGGTGGAAAGTTGTGCTAAGATAAACATGACTGCCCAACTCATCCTAGAAGTCCTCAAGAAGATAGAAGTAAATTGAGCACACTAATATGATATAATAGAGATCGGCACACTATGTAGATGAACCACCTCACAAATGTAGATACATGTTAATCTCTTGGTGCTGAATGAATATTGAACAGGGAAGAAGTATGTTGATTTGGTCAATTAATCAACGATGACCCAAATACTAGCAATGCCTTCAGAAACCTGAGGCAACCCTCCAACATAGACCATATTGATGCGATCCCACCTCCACTCCAAAATGGGTAATCTATGAAACTCTCCACAGAGTCTCAAATTCTTAACATTCACCTAGTTGCAACTAAGGCTACGAGACACATAGTCTACAATATCTCTCCCTATACAGCCCCAGCTGTAATGCCACCTTAAGTCACAATACATTTTTGTAGTACCCAAATGCATAGATAATCTAGAATCAATGGCCTCAAAAAATATCAGCCACTAACTTTCAAAACATAAATAGTGTCCGCAAACCTCAAAACCCCATCTAAATCTAAGGTAACCTGACCTGCATCACCCACACACACATGATATAAAAGTACCACCAAGGACTTATCCCCAAAATGAAGGATTTGATCTATTAGAGAGGACATAACTCCCACATAGGCTAAAACACACATAGAAATTTTAAACATTCAACTGAACCATCTGATTAGCTAAGGACTGAATTTTCAAGGCTTAAGGTCACTCCAAAATAAATAAAAAGGATACATTACCCATACTCATAGCTTTTTGACTCAAGGTGTCCGCTACTACATTCGCCTTGCTTGGATGGTAGAGAATAGAGAGATAATAGTCCTTTAGAAGCTCAATCCAGCGACAGTGCCTTGAAATAACCTCCATCTGGCTCATGATATACTGGCGACTGCTCTAATTAGTGTAGATCTCATAAAAAAACTCCATCTAGGCACTGCCTCTACATCATAAGCATGAAAACTACCGCTGCCAACAACAAGTCATGGGTAGGGTGGTTGTGCTCATATAGCCTAAGTTGCCTCGATGCATAAGCAATAACCTAGCCCCACTGCATTAATATACAACCCAAGCCAACGCCGGATGGATCAAAATAGACTGTGAAGCCCTCACCCTCAACTAGAATTGTCAATATAGGAGCGGTAGCCAACAACTTCTTGAGCTTTCAAAATCTCAACTCTCACTTCTAGGACCACAAAAAAGAAAATTCAAGGCGAGTCAACCAGGAACAGAATGACAAACTAATCAAGATACAACCGGAATACCTGCATCATCAAAAGTCCATCAAGGTCACAATGGCATTAGTCTACCTAAAATAGATCACCTGAAACTAATAGTTGCCATATCTAGTCCTAAATTACATCTTAGAGATGTCTACTAAACTAATCCTCAGTTGAAGGTAACCAAAAATAAAATTAATCTTCATAAACATTGTTGCACCCTGAAGCTTGTTGAATAGATCATCAATCCAAGGCATGGGTTAATAGATCTTCACCATTTCCTTATGTAGCTGCCTATAATTAATAGACATGTACATCACACCATTCTTCTTCTTCACAAATAAAAAGGGAGTGCTCTAAGGTAATACACTAGGCCTAATAATTCTCTTACCCAAGAGATCCTGAGGATGAACATTGAACTCTTTGAGCTCTATAGGATCCATCTAATATTGTAGAATAAAAATTGGTTGAGTACCTGACTCAAGCTCAATGGGAAAGTCAATATCATATTCTTTGGTAGGCCATGTAGGTCGGTGGGAAACACATCTTCAAAATCAGGAACAACTTAAACTGACTCAACAGGAGGGACCTCCCTACTCATATCACGCCATAAGCAAAATAAGACAAACACCCGCTAGCCACTAGTCTCCGAGCTTGAATAAAGGATATAACTCCAACCGATGTGCTACTAATGGATCCCTGCCACACCGTCAAATGAATACCTTGCATGCCTAAGGTACCAGTCTTAGAGAAACAATTTAAAACCACACAGTATGGGGATAACCCAGATTCACAACAAATTGAAACATATTTAATAATATCAGGTTAGTCCGGGTGTCACTCCCCTAGATAGTAACTAACAGAGATCGAAACACTTGATCCAATAGTAAAGACTCACCCACGGGGATCAACAGATGCAACAAATCTGCCATATGCTCAAAACTAATACCCAAATGAGAAGCATAATTCACAGATAGATAATAATAGGCAGACCTTGGATCAAATGCAGTTAAGGTGATCTGATGGTATAAAAGATCGTATATGTGATCATATTATCTGATGCCTTGACCTTTACCCTCATTGGACTTGCATAGAAATGGCCATGTCCACCTCTGCCTTGGCCATCAGTCCTACCACCTAACTTTCCTGCTTGGGGACCACTCTAAATACCCTGATATCCACTACGATGGTCTTGCCCTTAACCTCGAACCCTAGCTAGAGATACTATTGGTGGAGCTGGTAATGTTGGTGGGGTTGCGTGCGAACCAAAAGTAATCAGCTTGCAAAGGGTAGTCCCTATCCTAGTGACCAAAGTAACCATAACCAAAGAAACCAAGAGATGATCTACTCCAAGAGGAAAGACCACCACGGCCTAAAGCTTATCTAGTGCCCGTGACTCTAACTATAATAAAACTCACTCCGGCTCTACCGGTCACTCTCTGAAGACTACAATGAAGCCTAACTAAGCCTACTTAGCTGAACCTACTAAATTTGTTATCTATTCCTATCATATGCATCTCTGGGCCTATAACGAGACTCGTTGTAGCTGCCCTTATATCCAGTTTTTTTTTGTCATTGCCCCTTAGGCCTCACTATAAAGCTGCTAAATAATGTGGACATAATCAACCACATCTAGAAAAGAATGACCCATGGAGACAATAGACTGTTCTCAATCAACAATTTGAGCCTCAACCCATGATCAAAACATTGAATTCTCTCTTCCTAAGAAGCAAAACCATGGTAGAATAATGGGAGAGCTTTTGAATTATTGCCTTGTACTCGGACAACGTCAAAGAAACCTACTCCAACCTACAGAAATGATCCTTGAGATCCTTGAGATGGTCTCTAATGTTGACAGGGGTAAACCTAGCCAAGAAAGCCTCAAAACACTTGATCCAAGTGACCGAAAGAGAAAAAATAGGCCAGGTCTCAATAAACGTACACTACCATTGTTAGGCTACGCATTTAAACTAATAGACGGTGAAGTCACCTCTGCTCGACTCATCTAACCCCAAAGTATGAAGTTGCTTAATGCAGGTAGTCAGAAACTTATGGACTTCCTCACCACAGCCCTAAAAAACCTCAGATGAAAAAGTCTCAAGAACAGCCCAGGCATATTCTACTCCTCTAGAGGTATAATTTCGGCATCAATCAAGTGCTAGGCACCCCTAGGTTATACTTGGGCTCAAGGTGCCACTGCTGCATGTTTATCGTACTGAATTGGTACGGGTGCAGGTGATGTTAGTTTTGTTGGTGTTGCACCTGGGGCCTTCTTCATACCACCCAACACAGTCAAGAGCTAGGCAATGGGTGCCTGAATATCTGATGCCATAGTTGATACAGAAGGGGTCTGAGCCCTACCAGCTAATCTGGAACGAGGGCTGCTGGAGGGTCCATTGCAGGTTCAAACCCCACTATCTTTTAGGGGGTGGTGTTTCACAACTACTAGGCAAGGGAGTTTGATCCCTACTTCAAGAATTCATGCAGCGTGTACAAGTCAACATGTGAAAATAATTTAACCAGTGAGATTCAAAGAAACCAATAACACAAAGTGCAAAAGTAATACAAAAATAGATGAATTCTTAAAGACACCCTATAACCTTCTAAAGATAGGATATGTAAGTCTTCGAACCAATTTGTAGGATTCCCCTAGGTATTAGCTCTGTACAAGTGAGACCGGTGAACATGGGTTCTGATACCAACTTGTCATGACCCGATCTTTCGAGTTAAGATGGAACATACTTTAACCCACCAGTTGATAAGCCAACCCATTACCCGGAAAGGCAAGTAGTGGATACAAGGGTAAATAATACTAGTAGCAAGAAAATACAGAAGTAGGAGCAAGCCTTAACTATCTACAGTTGAAACCCTCCCAGAACATAGAGGTCACAAATATAAAGTTGTCTAATATGAACAAGTACAATTCCAAAAATTTGACCACAACGAGCCATCTAAAAAAACACTTAATATATATACAAAAGAAGATAGCTAATCCAAGAAGCCAAGTACTCACCGTAATCTTTGATATTCAAAAGCTGCAAAACATGGTACATTTGATCACCGCTTGTAGCTTGTACTAGGACTTCCATTAAAAAAAAGATCTAGTGTGGCATAAGTATCAAAACAAAGGTACTCAATAGTAATCATTTTCCAACTAATCAAGAAAGCTAAAAACAATATGAAAAGAAAACAATCAAGATACTAACAAAGGTCAAAGCAGGAAAAGAAAGAAAGAAAGCACATCAGCATACCAAAAATAAATTTAAGTACAGTTAAACTAAACATAATTGTAACCCATAAGCCCATAAGGTACAATCATGTACATGTTTAAGTTAAAGCCAGAATGGACCCCCACTAGCCCAACATGTACAAAAAATAGCTAATACCTTAAGAATTTAGAGTAACCCAAATCAAAATACAAGACCATCAGCCATACTACGTACCAAGAAACTAGTCAACTCCCAGCTTACCTAGCAAAAAGGACAAACAATGTAGGCAATTAAGGGCTCGACACCCCTAGGTTATACTTGGGCTCGAGGTGCCTCTGCTGCATGATTATCCTACTGAATTGGTACTGGTGCAGGTGATGTTAGTTGTGTTGGTGTTGCACCTGTGGCCATCTTCATGCCAACCAACGGAGTCAAGATCTAGGTAATGAATGCCTGAATATCTGATGCCACCGGCTAATCTGGAAGAAGGGCTGCTGGAGGGTCCATTGTGGGTTCAAATCCCCACTATCTTTTAAGGGGTGGTGTTTCACAACTACTAGGCAAGGGAGTTCTTCATGCGGTGTGTACAAGTCATCATGTGAAAATAATTTAACAAGTGAGATTCAGACAAACCAATAACACACAGTGCAAAAGTAATAAAAAATAGATGTATTATTAAACACACCCTAAGACTTCTAAAGATAGGATATCTAAGTCTTCAGACCGATTTATAGGATTACCCTAGGTATTAGTTTTGTACAAGTGAGACCGGTGAACATGGGTTCTGATACCAACTTGTCATGACCCAATCTTTCGAGTCATGATGGAACATACTTTAACCCACCAGTTGATAATCCAAATCCAAGTACAAGACCATCAGCCATACTACGAACCAAGAAACTAGTCAACTCCCAGCTTACCTAGCAAGAGTGAAAACCAATGTAGGCCATGCAGCTAGAGGTATAATTTTGGCTGCAATCACAGGGTACACACTCCTAGGTTATATTTGGGCTTGAGGTGCTTCTGCTGCATATTTATCCTACTGAATTGGTACTGATGCAGGTGATGTTAATTGTGTTGGTGTTGCACGTGGGGCCTTCTTCATGCCACCCAACACAGTCAAGAGCTAGGCCATGACTGCCTGAATATATGATGCCATAGCTGATCGAGAAAGGGGATGAGCCCCACCGGCTAATCTGGAACAAGGGTTACTGGAGGGTCCATTACGGGTTCAAGACCCCACTATCTTTAAGAGGGTGGTGTTTCACAACTACTAAGCAAGGGAGTTCGATCCCTAGTTCAAGAATTCATGCGGCTAGTACAAGTCATCATGTGATAATAACTTTACAAGTGAGATTCAAATAAACCAATAACACACGAGGCAAAATTAATACAAAAATAGATGAATTTTTAAAGACACCCTATAGCCTCCTAAAGATAGGATATGTAAGTCATCGGACTGATTTGTAAGATTCCCCTAGGTTAATCCTCTGTACAAGTGAGACCGGTGAACATGGGTTCTGATACCAATTTGTCATGACCCGATCTTCCAAGTTGTCATGGAAAATACTTTAACCCACCAGTTGATAAGCCAACCCATTACCCGGAATGGCATGAAGTGGATAAAAAGGTAAATAATACTAGCAAAAAGAAAATACAGAAGTAGGAGCAAACCATAACTATCTACAGTGGAAACCCTCCCAGCACATGGAGGTCACAAATATAAAGTTGTCTAATATGAACAAGTACAATTCCCAAAATTGGACCGCAATGAACCATCTAAAAAAACCACTTAATATATGTACAAAAGAAAATTGGCTAATCAAGGACGCCAAGTGCTCACCCTAATCTCTAATATTCACAAGCTGCAAAAGATGGGATGTTTGATCACTGCTGGTAGCTAGTACTAGGGCTTCCATCACAAAAAGATCTAGTGTAGCATAAGTATCAAAACAAAGGTACTCAATATTAATCACTTTCCGACTAATCAAGAAAGCTAAACACAATATGAAAAGAAAAAATCTAGATACAAGCAAATGTCAAAGCAGGAAAAGAAAGAAAGAAAGACTGGACATCAGCATACCAAAAATAAATCTAAGTACAATTAAACTAAACATAAATGTAACCCATAAGCCCATAAGGTACAATCATGTTCAGGTTTAAGTTATAGCCAGAATGGACCCCCATTATCCCAACATATACACAAAATAGCTAATACCTTAAGAATGTAGAGTAACCCAAAGAAATATACAAGACGTTCAGCCATACTACGAACCAAGAAACTAGTGAACTCCCAACTTACCTAGCAAGAGTGACAACAAAGGTAGGCCATCCAGCTAGAGGTATAATTTCGACCGCAATGATGGGCTAGGCACTCCTGGGTTATACTTGGGCTTGAGGTGCCTCTACTGCATGTTTATCCTACTAAATTGGTACTGCTGCAGGTGCTGTTAATTTTGTTGGTGTTGTACCTGGGGCCTTCTTCATGCCACCTAACACAGTCAAGAGTTAGGCAATGACTAACTAAATATTTGATGCCATAGTTGATCCAGAAGGGGGTTGAGCCCAACCTGCTACTAATGAACTAGGGATGCTTGAGGGTTCATTGCGGGTTTAAGACCCCACGATCTTTTGGGGGGTGGTGTTTCACAACTACTAGGCAAGGGAGTTAGATTCCTACTTCAAGCATTCATGTGGTGTGTAAAAGTCATCATGTGAAAATAATTTAATAAGTGAGATTCAAAGAAACCAATAACACACAGTGCAAAAGTAATACTAAAATAGATGAATTCTTAAAGACACCCTATAGCCTCCTAAAAATAGGATATCTAAGTCTTCAGAACGATTTGTAGGATTCACCTAGGTATTAGCTATGTACAAGTGAGACCGGTGAATATGGGTTCTGATACCAACTTGTCATGACCCGATCTTTTGACTCATGATGGAACATACTTTAACCCACCAGTTGATAAGCTAACCCATTTCCCGTAATAGCAAGCAGTGAATACAAGGTTAAATAATACTAGTGATAAGAAAATACAGAAGTAGGAGCAAACCATAACTATCTACAGTGGAAATCCTCCCAGAACATGGGGGTCACAAATATAAAGTTGTAATATGAGCAACTACAATTCCCAAAATTGGACCACAACGAGCCATCTAAAAAAAACACTTAATATATATACAAAAGAAGATAGGCTAATCTAGGACGCCAAGTGCTCACCCTAATCTCTGATATTAACAAGCTACAAAAGATGGTACGTTTGATCACCATTGGTAGTTAGTACTAGGACTTCCATCACAAAAAGATCTAGTGTAGCATAAGTATCAAAACAAAGGTACTCAGTAATAATCATTTTCCAACTAATCAAGAAAGCTAAACACAATATGAAAAGGAAAAAAGTCTAGACACAAACAAAGGTCAAAACGGGAAAGGAAAGAAAGAAAGCACCTCAACATACCAAAAATAAATCTAAGTACAGCTAAACTAAGCATAATTGTAACCAATAAGCCCATAAGGTACAATCATGTACAGGTTTAAGTTAAAGCCGGAATGGACCCCGATTAGCCTAACATCTATACAAAATAGCTAATACCTTAAAAATGTAGAATAACCCAAATCAAAATACAAGAACATCAGCTGTACTACGAACCAAGAAACTAGTTAACTCCCAGCTTACCTAGCAAGAGTGACAACCAATGTAGGCCATCCAGCTAGAGGTATAATTTCGGCCGCAATCACGGCCTAGGTACCCCTAGGTTATACTTGGTCTCGAGGTGCCTCTGCTATATGTTTATCCTACTAAATTGGTAGTGGTGCAGGTGATGTTAGTTTTGTTGGTGTTGCACCTATGGCCTTCTTCATGCCACCCAACACAGTCAAGAGCTAGGCAATGATTGCCTGAATATCTAATCCTTTAGCTGATCCATAAGGGGGCTGAGACCCACTGGCTAATCTGGAATAAGGGTTGCTGGAGGGTCTATGGCGGGTTCAAGACCCTACTATCTTTTAGGGGGTGGTGTTTCACAACTACTAGGCAAGGGAGTTCGATCCCTAATTCAAGCATTCATGCGGCGTGTACAAGCCATCATGTGAAAATAATTTAACAAGTGAGATTCAAAGAAACCAATAACACATAGTGCAAAAGTAATACAAAAATAGATGAATTCTTAAAGACACCCTACAGCCTCCTAAAGATAGGATATGTAAGTCTTCAGACAGATTTGTAGGATTCCCCTAGGTATTAGCTTTGTACAAGTGAGACCGATGAACATGGGTTCTGATACCAACTTGTCATGACCCGATCTTTGGAGTCATTATGGAACATACTTTAACCGACCAGTTGATAAGCCAACCCATTACTCGGAATGGCAAGTAGTGGATACAAGGGTAAATAATACTAGCAACAAGAAAATACAAAAGTAGGAGCAAACCATAACTATTTACAGTGGAAACCCTCCCAGAACATAGAGGTCACAAATATAAAGTTGTCTAATATGAACAAGTACAATTCCCAAAATTGGACCACAACGAGCCATCTAAAAAAACACATAATATATATACAGAAGAAGATAGGCTAATCCAGGACGCCAAGTGCTCACCCTAATATGTGATATTCAAAAGCTGCAAAAGATGGTACGTTTGATCACCGCTGGTAGCTAGTACTAGGACTTCCATCACAGAAAGATCTAGTGTAGCATAAGAATCAAAACAAAGGTACTCAATAGTAATCATTTTCCGACTAATCAAGAAAGCTAAACACAATATGAAAAGAAAAAAATCTAGACACTAACAAAGGTCAAAGTGGGAAAAGAAAGAAAGAAAGCACATCAGCATAACAAAAATAAATCTAAGTACAGTTAAACTAAATATAATTGTACCCATAATCCCATAAGGTACAATAATGTGCAGGTTTAAGTTAAAGCCAGAATGGACCCCCATTAGCCCAACGAATACACAGAATAGCTAATACATTAAGAATGTAGAGTAACCCAAATCAAAATACAAGACCATCAACCATATTACAAACCAAGAAACTAGTCAACTCCCAGATTTCCTAGCAAGAGTGACAACAAATGTAGGCCATCCAGCTAGATAGTCCACTCATAGGGGCATAAGTCACCTAGCTTGAAAGAGTGACTCGGGGGATTGTCGACTTTGTAAAGGATCACAAATATCAAGGCTCTCTAGCTGGAAAATCCACTCCCGGGGTAATATGTCGATGTCCTAGCAAAGGTGATATGGGGACGGGTCAACTATGTAGAGGATCTCAAGTAGGCTCCAAGCCACCGTGGATCGACATCCTCTCCCAAATATATCACAAAACGACATCTAGATTGAAGTACTAAAATCCCTAGAAAAAACACAACCTCTCGCAACACATATGAGTCATGGAAATAGTGAGAAAAAACAAGAAAGAGCTAACAAGGTGTGAAAATGCCTAACTAATGCTCATACTATTTGACCTAGGTTTTTTACTCCACTCTACAAGGACCTAGTCCATCTCAAACGACATTGGGATAGTAATAATGCTACAAGGCACATGGGTCTAAGGCATCACTAGTATATCCTAGTCTAAGGCCAAACATGCGTAAGAAAAGAAGCGATAACACAAGTAAATCACATAGTATAGAATAACACTCATACAACCACTAACTAACATGGTACTACCATCACACATTATCAAAAAATCCTAAAACATGGTTTCTAAGAAGAATAGTAGGAATAACTAGGTACCCACCCCCAATTAACGCTAATCATCATGGATTACATCATTCATGTTCAATTTAAATAAAATAAAAGTTGTAGCATACCTGTAGACCGACAGCGCACACTCCAAATTACAACTCCAGAGCTTTTCCCTTCGAAACAACCTTTGAACATTCCCACACTATCAAGAATATGATCATAATGTTAGTGCATTTCCTTAGTCACTAAAAACATAAAGCGAAGAAGGAATGATTTAGAGTCAAATGTAAATTGTGGGACACACACTAGAATCTCTAGAATTGACAACATCAAGTGGTCCTAAACTATTCCTCGAACTTGTGTTCAAAAATTGAACACAATTCAAGCTTTGAAACAGCCAAAATAACAACCATTCAAATTTAACAATAAATGAAGCCAAGGCTTCCTAAAGACACAAAAATTCACCTCAAATGGAAGTTATTCAATAGCTTCTAATCACAAACCCAAGTAGAAACGCTCCCAACGATCGCACAGGACATCAAATCACTCAAATTGGCGCTCGAATGTGGGAGAAATTGCTAAATCAATCTTGAACAAAGGCTGAAAATTATGCCTAACTTTTTTATAAAAAGACTGCCCGACCTTCACTTTAGCCTCCACTAACGTCCCTTGTGAAAGGTTTCCCAAAAAGGCAGGAATCACTTTTGTGAGATCCTCGCTTAAGTGACGAAACTTTGAAAAAGGGAGGTCTGCTAAAGTGAACACAGGGTTGCTTTAGAGATTGTCGCTTAAGTGGTTGGTGGCGCTTAAGTTGAGCCCTGATCGCAAAAGTTGTGTTATCTTAAGCGAAGCCAAGGGTGCAAAAGCGGTCACACCAGATATTTGACTCAAAAATATCTCAGCAAAGTCCCTTAAGCTCCACTCGGGGTTCATGATGGGTTCCGAACACCGTACACATAAATGAGATTTGCAAACTACTCAAATTTAACATTAAAAAATTAACAGAACAGTCAAAACTTCCATACAAGGTAATCTTGACATAATATGGGTCCCACACCCATTTCCATTTTACGCAAAAATACACAAGGGGATCGAAATAACCTAAAAGGCCTACAGATCCAATGAAGGGTCACTTTAGACCAAACTCAACATTGTCGAGCTAACCGTGCTGTAGAAATTCTCATCCGAGCTTGTTTACTCAGAATGTTGGCTAAAGTCAAACTTATTCCTTAACTTGAAAATTAATATACCTAATCACTCATATTAACACTAAAAGACTTGAGAGTCCTGTTCACCATGATACAAACCTAAAATTATCCATCAAGAGCAGATGGAGTCATCAAAAGACCCCAAATCCCTTCTTAAAGTAACTACCGACACCATCGACGGTGACAACCTACGGTTTGTGTATCCTGTTTGTGTGTAATGAATGTGTCTTGACTTAGTGAACATGGAATCGGTCGACCTAATGTATGTAGCCCTTTCATAAATGAATGATGAAGTATTCTAGGCTATGTCTTGAACTGGTAGACCTAGTGGTGGTGGCCCTTTATGATGAGTCTAAAAACTAATGTGATGATAAACCTTGAATCGGTAGACCTAATGTCCGTGGCCCTTTCATGTGTGAAATGATGAACCTTGTATCGGTAGACCCAATGTTGATGGCACCCTTCTTGATGATTTAATGAGATATCCATGTAATGTACCTTGAATCGGAAGACCTAATGGTGGTGGCCCTTTCTTGTTTAATGTACTTTGGGTCGGTAGGCCTAATGTTGGTGTCCCTCTCAAGTACAATAATGTAATGTGAATGAAATACTATATGGGAATGGAGGCTAAGCACCGAGTGGATATGGTATGATGGAAACTCCCCCAATGTTAGGTTAGGGTTCCAATGAACATCTTCCTATCCCATAACTATGTGCCCACATAGGACATTAGCTAGTGGAATCCACTTAAGCTAAAATATTACTGGTTATATCTTAGGCAACTAGACCAACCTCTATGATGTGGGATAGTACATCGAATTCCATGATTTAGTTCTCATGGTCTATGTCGGTTAAATGCTTATTCCCATCATGTGAGATGTGCATTATGGTTTCTTGAGAAGGTTTATGAAGTGTGGATGGTAGTATGGGATGCCATCCATGCATTGCACGAGTAGGCTTTGAGAGGGTCATAGTGAGTTCTCTAATGTCTTAATAAATAATATATGAAAGTTCTCTAAATAAAGCTAATGAAGCATGTTGACTTATATTCTTAATGAGATGTTCATGCTATACTTGGATTGTATTATGTGTTAATTCCTTGTCATGACTTATAAAATGTTTATGTGTCTTATGTATGAGTATTGTGTAAAGATGGAAAGGATGAATGGTAAGTTCACTTTTGGTGGCCAAGATGTGGTACTTAGTGTGTATGCTTGTATGTGACGCTATTCATACATTGCACATAGTATAGCTTAGTGTTGCTTGAGGTGAAACTCTAATATAGTGAAATGTCTTATATGGTTGATTATTGTCAAGAACCAAGGCTAACCCCTAGATGCGACACGGTGTACTTGACCCCAAAGGGGTCTCATACAAGCTTCATAGCATTTCATTGCATTCGACATAGAAATTGAGCCAAATTAAAAACATATTTAAATCCAAACAATCCAAAACTTCATTTAAAAACACAGCAGAAGTCTAAGTCTCACATGGACATCTAAAACAATATCTTGAACTAAAGTAGGGACACGGTCCTTTACAATAAAAAAGACTAACATTGTCTATTACATGGAATAAAAAAATCTTCTGAAAGTATTTGTCCTCGATCTATGATGACATACCACTTCATCATGGAAGAATATCAATCCAAGCACTTGCACTAGAGAGAAGCAATCACATTCTGAAACCTACACGTGAAGTAAAACATGAAGAAGAATGGGGTTAGCACAATTAAGTACTAAGTATGATAGCTATGCAAAAACATGCTTAAACGAACATTCTATTTGAAAGTCATGATATAGGCCATTTTGATGAAACTTCATGAACATAAGCATAAGAGGCATAATAATCAACCACAACCAACATACAAGTCATTTAACCACATTAGAACATAACTACGTATAAACCATTACTTCACTTTGAGCCTTCACCTCAAGTAACCCTTATGTTGTACCTTGTGAAATGTATGGATAGCGACTCATACCACCATCCACACTAAAGTACCACATTAAGGTCCCAAAAGTGAAACTACCATTCAACCTATCCATCTTTACACAATACTCATACAAAAGACATAAACATTACATAAGTCATATCATTACCTAAGGACCATTACCTAAGACAACTCTAAGTCATACTTGTGCAATGTGCAAGTAGCATCCCATACTAACTCACACTAAGTACTCTTTTGAAGTCACATAAGCAAGGCACATTCATATACAATAAGTCATGACAAGAAAGTAACTCATGATACAATCCAAGTATAGCATGCATCTTTACATTTAAGCATATAAGAGTCAACATTCTTCATTAGCTTCATTTAGGGAACATTCATACATTAGCCATTAAGACTTAGAGAACTCACAATGACCCTCTCAAAGCCTACTCGTGCAATGTATAGATGGCATCCCATACAACCACCCACACTTCATAGAACTCATCAAGAAACCATAATGCACATCTCACATGATGGGAATATGCATTAACCGACATAGTCCATGAGAGCTAAATGATGGAATCTGATGTCATGTAACCCTACACCGAAGGAAGGTGTTCAACTTGCCTAAGGTAGAACTAAGTATCTTTTACTTATGTAGGCACATAGTTATGGGATAAGAAAGATGTTCATTGGACTCTAACCTAACATTGGGAGAGTCACCATCTTACCATATCCACTCGGTGCTTAGCCTCCATTCCCATAGAGTAGTTCATTAGCATTACATTGTTGCACTTGAGAGGGCAACCAACATTAGGCCTACCAATTCAAGGTACATTACACATGAAAGGGCCATCATCATTAGGTCTACCGATTCAAGGTACATTAGGGATAGCTCATTGACTTTCCAACAAGGGCCATCAACATTAGGTCTACAGATACACGGTTCATCATTTCACACATGGAAGGGCCACCACCATTAGGTCTACCGTTTCAATGTTTAACATCGCATTAACTCCTAGACTCCTCATGAAAGGCCACCAACATTAGGTCTACCGATCCATGGTTTAGCCTAGAATACTTTATCATTCATTCATTCATTCCTAAAAGGCTACCAACATTAGGTCTACCAATTCAAGACATTAAGACATTAAGTCAAGATACATTCATTATACCTGAAAGGATGCCTAGCCTACCAATTTCAAATATACTTCATAGAAGAAAACCCTTAATATCCCATCATCATCATTCATGTGTGTTAATTGAGAATATGCTTTCAATCAATAACACAATTACATTCTAAACATGATCATTATACCTTCATTGAAATCACACACATATACTTTACATCATGATCATACATAGATCCTTCATAAATAGAGGTACAAGGAAGATATCCATCAATTCAATACCACAATATACATATTAAGTAAACACCTTCACCTTTCAAGTCAATCAATAAATCAAGCACAATTCTAGTTCAATATGTAACTTAGTCATAACTTGCCCTTCACGTCCATGAATCTCAAATCACCAACACACCAACAATTTAATACAATTAAGGCATAGATAATGATACAATTCTATAACCCAAAGCAATTTAGACATATCCCATTAATAAGCTTTAATAATCATCAAACCCACTTCATAAAGGTACAATTCAGGAATTATGAGAATTCATGGGTTCATAGAATATTTTCATCATAAATCATCAATTATACAATAATACAATAATAATATGTCATTAATAACCATTTGAAAACGTTTGGTTAAAGAACCCATGAGATTGAGTAAAACACTTGGTTTTTGATAACTTTAAATTAGCTCCTTGAATGAAAAGTTAAACAATGATGAAGACTACCATACCTTGCTATTGATTCCCCACGAAATTTGAGGAAGAAACACTTTGAATCCACAAACCCTAGCTTCAATGGCTCCTTCTTCTTTCTTGAGTTTAGAGAGAGAACTATTCAAGAGTAGATACGTCTTCTTTTAATTATTTTTGGAGTGACTTAATTGAAGGGATTTTTGTCTAAAAAGGTTATATAGTTGCTAGGAAAGGAATATAATAATGAGGACTCAACTTTGGAAAAGGACTAAGGACCCACAAAGTTAAAAGTAAAAATCTACACCTTTCCCGACTTACCTCATCCTTTGACCCTCATGTCTCACGAAGGGCACTAGGCGACTCGCCAAGTGCACCCTTGGCCCACCCATTTTTCCAGTAGGCTCATAAAATTTTCAGTTCACTAGGAGATCTAGAGGGATAATGGGAGATTCACTAACCTGGTTTGAGCTATCACTTAGCTCGCCCTCTGTTCCAAAACCTAGGTCTAAGGCGACCCCAAGTGCACTTTGGCGCATCGCCAAGTCACTTGGGTGATCAAGTAGTCCCATCACCAAAAGGTCTACCAAAGAACAAGGTTTATTCCACTCAATCTTGCTAGCTTAGGCCCTTGCTTGAACCATAGACTTCTTCCTTGCTCAATTAAGTTCTAAAACAGCCTAGACATCCACTTAAGGTTACACTAATCCACACGATGAGGCTCTAGTTCAACCTATTATTTTGTCAGTCGTTACATTATCCCACACGTAGGAACATTCATCCTCGAATGACACTTAAAACACATTAAGGGTTAACGACTCAAGACTAGCAGCCCATCATGCATGCAACATCATAAACAAATGCACAAAACTAGGAGGAAACATCAACTCCACAACAAAAAGCTCAATGCAATACAAGAAAGTAGGAACTACATCTACAAAATCATTATGCATCAAAACTTCACATTTTTCATTACATTGGAGGAATTACCTTCTCCAAGACAAATCATGCTCATCATAACATCTTTAAGCACATTATGGATCTTCTTCAAAAAGGCACATTAGGCATGTTAAACAATTCAACCTCATGAAGCATATAGAGACAACTCATAGTAAATTCACATTAACATGAGGAACATAATTCATGAAAACTTATTTTCTCCTATAAGCAAGAATTCAACTAGAACATGCATAACATAAGGAGACCATCTAAACACATATTCACACATGACTCCAAAACATGAAACAAGATACAAGGAACTCTTGGTGTCAAGCTTGAATAGGAATAGAAGTAAAGAGATAAGGATATCAGAACTATCAACAACCTTACTATTCAACATACCATCCCCCACTGAGGAGAAAACCCAACTAAGTATAACATGAAAAAGAACATAAGAACCTTAACAAGACATTCATGACCATAAGAAACTATCACTTATCGGTGCCTTCATTCAGATTAGCTCCTTGGTCTTTGTTAGCTTGAACAACATAGAAATGGTACCTCTTTAGAGCATCAAGATTCGGGACATTAAGAGAAGCTTGCTTAGCCTCCCTTTCTTTAGCCGTAAGAGTAGGACAATCTTTTACTTGGTGATCATTCTTTCCACAACCATAGCACCCACTAGTAACGACTAGGCACTTCCCAAAATGCTTCTTTCCAGAATTATGTCAAGGAGGTTTAGAAGATGGAGGTCCACTACCTCTCTCTTGGTTACCCTTAGAAGTGCTTGAAGAATTTTGGTTTGGATCTCTCTCTTGAACCTAGGTTGACCTTGCTCATCAGATCTACCTCTCTTTAACTCCCTATTCTTCCTTTTATGCTTGGACTCCTCAATAGATTGAACATACACCATGAGTCTAGAAATGTTCATTTCATCATGAAGCATCACCGTACGACACTCTTCCTCATCTAGGTTAGATATACCCGTAACAAAGTGACTCATCTCATCCATAGGGTTACACACCAAACATGGGGCATACTTAGACATTTAGGTAAATTTCAAGCAGTACTCTTGAACATTCATGTTACCTTTCCTAAGGTTGATAAAATCCTCTACCTTAACCTCCCTCTTCTCACGGGGAAAGTACCTACTAAGGAATGCTTCCTTAAACAACTCTCATTCTATGGGACCTGCTGCAACCGACCTATTAGCCTTCCATGAGTAAACTAAATTTGGGCAACATCCTCTAATTGATAGGCACCAAGTTCTAGTTTTTCAATAGAAGTCACTCCCATAGCATTGATTATCTTATACACCTCATCCAAAAACTCTTAGAGATCCTCTCCCACCTTAGAACCTAGAAATACCGGAGGATTCATACTCACAAAGTCTCTCAACCTAGAAGTCGTAGTACTCACATTGGGGTTCACATTTGCCTGAACACCCCTATTTGATTGAGCTGTCATGGCTTGACCTTAAGTAGTGACGGCTTGAGCCATCATCAAAGGAGCCGACCTAACTTACTCATTGATCATAGCTGGGGAATCCACCACAACATGATTTCCTTGATTGCCTAGAGGAACTTGGTCACCTTGAGGACCTTGGGGATCTTGGGGAGGAACCCCCTCATTCACAATCTCTTCTTCCATTCTTCTTGGGTTAGCCCTTATATTCATATCCTATAAACACATGAGAAGGGTTAGGAAAAGGACACTTATAGATCTAAACTCTAAGTCACAACTTCAATAATAATGAAACAAGTGTAACTTCCTAACATCCTATAGCCTCTTGCTCATAGATGTGTCGCGATTCACACCGATGAACAAGACTCTACTAGACGTGGTTTGTGAGACATCAATCCTAACAACCATTTCCAAAATATTATGCTCTGATACCATGTTTGTCACGACCCAAGGCTATCCCTTAGATGCGACACGGCGTACTTGACACAGAAGGGGTCTCATACAGGACTCAAAACATTTTATAATGACCCGAGAGCACCCCCTAGTCGTTACCAGCGTATTCGACCTCGAAAAGGTCTTATACATGACCTTAACATTCGTCCTAACAAGTATCATAGAATAAAATCACAGAAAATTTAAAATGTTTACTTTGGAAGTTCAACTTCATTTCATATACGAAAAATAAAATCAAACTTCGTCACAATTTACCATCTAGACATAGAAGTATCGAAAATGGGACTTAGCCCTTACATCAATAAGAAGTCTTCAAATAAGAAAGTACAACAATGTCTTTCAACATAAGCAAAGAACTAAACATAGAAGCTAGATCACAGGGTCTTGTGCTCGGACTTGAGGACTCACCAACTTGGGGAAGCATCTCCAAGTGTCTTGAGAAGTAAGCTTGAATCCTCAATGGCCCGAACCTAAATTTTTGGGGAAAAATGGAGCAATAGGGGTTAGTACAACACACGTACTAAGTATGACTACTATACATAAAAACCATTGAAACATGCAGAAAATGACATTTAGTAAAAACATGTTTTTTACCAGGTAAATCTAATATGCACACAAAGTAAGCATCATAGTCCAAACCCACATAATATCATCCCAACATGTAGACAACCCAAGCAATAACAGTGCAATGCAAACAATAGAACCCCAAAATCGTATTCAAAGCCAATTATCACATTAAGCAACCTACTTCACGCATACATTCATAAAATAATATTTCATCATAACTTACCATATTAATAATTATCGCACATAATATAGCTTCAACATACATAAATCATAATCATCATAATCATAAAAGAACATTACTACAACCATCTCTTAGGATCCCAGAAGTGCAATGTGCAAGAGAAGTCCCATATCCTCCCTTACACTATGTAGAAAACCCTTAAGAAAGCCCTAGTAAGAGTTCACACCTTCCATACCTTCAGTTACTTTTACATTAGGCAAATATTGCAATAACCAACATAGATCGTGACAGCTACAAGGAATCCGGTGTTTTACTCCCACACCAAAAAGAGAGGGTTAACAGTTGCCTAAGGTATAACCATTCGTACATAGCTATCTAGGTGGATCCACTAAGCTAGAGTCCCATGTGGGAACATAGTTAAGGGTCAAGGAGATTGCTTCTAGAAACCCTAACTTACTAACGTGGAGGTTTCCATCTCACGAGACAACACATACCGTGGGTAATCCGGACTTCCTAAACAAGAGGAAACACATGTGGGGAGCCGGACTTACTAAACGTGAGACCCCCATCTCATTTACATGCCCTTTCGTTGCTAAGCATCTAATTCCATTTTGTAATCATCTTTAGTCATCACATAAGTTCACATTAGCCTTTAATAGACCCTTATGTAGACATCTTACCATAATAGCTCATATGTGTTCATAAGTGAGTAACAATCCTTTCACTTTAGAGACACTTAGCAAGTGAGTAAATCTTTCACTTTATATTACACCATAACTATGACGACTACCTTTCAATCATATAGCTATCATACCATAACATACATACATACTTCATAGCTAATTCAAGTGTAGAGGGTTAAGGATGAGGAAACTAGGTCATCAACACCACAACAACACAGTAGGTATAACATCATTACAATCTAAGTTATTCACCTTTCATACTTGAGTTCGAAGAAGAACCAACCTTCATACCTTCTTTCCTTTCATGGGACATCCATTCTTCAATTACCAAATAATTCATAACCAATACATAATACAAGGTAATTCATGAAGTAATAACATAATCAACATCAATATAAACAATTGACATATTCACTTCATAGCCTTAATGGTTTCATTCAAAGACTCAACCCTAATTTTGTAGAAATTATACATAACCTAGGGTAAATCATCATACAAGCATGATTTACATAACATCACATTCAACTCATAGCCTTTAATTGATATCCAACAGAAACTAGGGTAAGAATTAGGAAAAAAAGGAGAAACATGGGTCTCATGGGGAGTTCTTCAAGAAACCACCAATACAACATAAATTCATCCATAATTTTTCATATAACATCAATCAAAGTTTAGAAAGAAGACCCAAATTTTTGGGTTGAAACCTAGAAATTGGAGATTTTGAAATTCATCTTGAAGGGGCCTTTTAGGGAAAGAAATCCCAGAGTGATAAGCAACCATACCTTATTGACGAATTAACCATGAAAATCTGAGTTGAAACCTTGGAGAGTTGGTCTTTTTCTTGAAGCTCCAATGTCCGTCAATGGAGTTCTTGAGAAGAGAGAGAGAGTAGAGAGAAGGAGGAACTTTAGGTTTAGATCTTTTGGGTTTTGTGTTTGAGTGATACAAATGAGGTAAATTGTCTTAAAAATCATTATATACACGTCCCCTAAAGTACACTAAATACCCCTCACTTAGTTGGACTCTTTAATGAAGTAAAAATTAGATTTCTGAATTTCTGCATTTTTGTCGCGGAGCAAGTCTGCGACGCGGACCTGTTCTCTGAAGATATTTGGAATTAAATTTTGAGATAGTAGAGTCCGCGTCGCAAACTAACTTTTTGCTTCTTGGGGGAGCTAGTCCGCGACGCGGATGCATTCCCTCCCAGTGCAATTTGCAAGCTGCCTTGGCAGCTTGCTTCGCCAAGGTTGGGGTTCTTCTCGGGGCCCCTTAGGGTGGCTCCAGGGCGTTGTATTTGAACGTTTGGACCCTATAAACATATATTTACCTAATTTAAACATTTTTACAAGATTATATCATCATACGACACTCCCAAACTTGCCCAAAACCTGAGGACACACTAGAACACATTTTTCTCTAGTTTCCGGATGTCGTGGTCGTTTCTTGACGTTTAGACTTTTACTCTTCCAAACCAAGTCAATTACATTAATTTAGGTTTAGAAACATCATTTTAATTATTTTTAACTCATTATTCATAAAGTGAGGCTCTAACTTAAGTCATAAAATTTTTGGGGTGTTACAATATCCCCCCCTTAGGAACATTCGTTCCCGAATGTCACTTGGACTTATTTCTAGGGAGAGAATGACTTAAACTAGCAGCACAACAACCAGTTACATCAACGACATCATATCATCATATCATCATATCATATAGGAATTTAATCCACAACATCACTTTGCTCAAAACTCTTTACTTCAGAGAAGTATTGGAGGAACTACATTCTCATCAATGAGCATCAACATATATATTAAGCAATCAACAAGACATTTCTTTAAAAAGACAACATAAAGCATGCTCATTACAACTCTCATGAAGACAACATCACACAACATCTATGGGTGCAATTTCAACCATGAGAACAAAATTCATGAAAACTCAAAATACAACTTAAGCATGAATTTTCACAAAAATATGTACAAGGAAATCCTATCATAATCATCAACACGCATGATTTTAAATTTATACCTAATTAAGAGAGACTACTAACCTCAATTTTGGCTAGGTGTATGTTACACCCCGGAAATTCTATGATTTAAGTTACAGCCTCATCTTATGAATGGTGACTTAAAAATAATTAAATTGATGTTTATAAACCTAAACTAGGGTAATTGACTGGGTTCGAAAGAGTAAAAGTCTAAATGTCAAGAAACGACTACGACGTTCGGAAACTAGAGAAGAATCTGTTCTAGTGTCCTTAGGTTTTGGGCAGGTTTGGGAGTGTCGTATGATGGTATAATCTTATAAAAAGAGTTAAAATAGGTCAATATATGTTTATAGGGTCAAAATATTCAAATACGATTCCCCAGCACCACTCTAAGGGGGACCCCAACCATGGACAAGCAAGTTGCCCAGGCAGCTTGCAAATTGCTCTTGGAGGGAACAAAGGCACGTCGTGGACTTGCTCCCCCAAGGAGCAAAAAGTTTGTTCGCGACGTGGTTGTGTCGCGGACTCTACTGTCTCGAAATTTAATTCCAAATATCTCCAGGGAACAGCTCTGCGTCGCGGATTTGTTCGGCGACAAAAATACAAAAATTCAGAAATCTATTTTTACTTCATTAAAGAGTCTATTTAAGTTAGGGGTATTTAGGGTACTTTAGGGTACGTGTACATAATGATATTTAAGTCAATTTACCTCACTTGTATCACTCAAACACAAAACCCCAAAGTTCTAAACCTAAAGTTCCTCCTTCTGTCTACTCTTTCTCTCTTCTCAAGAACTCCATTGAAGAAGATTGGAGCTTCAAGAAGAAGACCAACTCTCCAAGGTTTCAACTAAGATTTTCGTGGTTAATTCGTCAATAAGGTATGGTTGCTTATCACTCTTGTGATTCTTTTCCCCATGAGGCCCATTCAAGATGAATTTCAAAATCTCCAATTTCTAGGTTTCAATAAAAAATGTGGGTCTTCTTTCTAAAGTGAAATTGATGTTATAAACTTACTTCGATTGATGTTAGATTAAAAATTATGGATGAAATTATGTTTTATTGGTGGTTTCTTGAAGAATTCCCCATGAGACACATGTTTCTCCTTCTTTTCCTAATTTTAACCCTAGTTTGTGTTTGATACTGAATGAAGGCTATGAATTGAATGTGATGTTATGTTATTCATGTTTGTATGATGATTCTACCATAGGTTATGAATAATTTCTATGAAATTAGGGTTGAGTCTTTGAATGAAGCCTTGAAGGCTATGAAAGGAATATGTCAATTGCTTATATTGATGTTGATTATGTTATTACTTCATGAATTACCTTGTATTATATATTGGTTATGAATTTGTTGGTAATTGAAGTATGGATGTCCCACGAAGGGCATGAAGGTATGAAGGTTGGTTCTATTTGAACTCATGTATGAAAGGTGAATTACTTAGATTGTAATGAGGCTATACCTAATGTGTTATTGTGGTGTTGATGACCTAGTTTCCTCATCCTTAACCCTCTACACTTGAATTACATGTGAAGTATGTATGTATATTATGGTATGATTGCTATATGATTGAAAGATAGTTCTCATGATTGTAGTGTAATGTAAAGTGAAAGGTTTACTCACTTGCTAAGTGTCTCTAAAGTGAAAGGATTGTTACTCACTTATGAACACATATGAGCTATTATGGTGAGATGTCTACATAAGTGTCTATTAAAGGCTAATGTGAACTTTTGTGATGACTAAATATGATTACAAAAGGGAATCATATGCTTATCACCGAAAGGGCATGTAAATGAGATAGGGGTCTCACGTTTAGTAAGTCCGGCTGCCCACATGAGTTTCCTCACGTTTAGCAAGTACGGATTACCTACGGTATGTGTTGTCTTAAGAGATGGAAACCCCCACGTTTAGTAAGTTAGGGTTTCTAGAAGCATTCTCCTTGACCCTTAACGAATGGTTACAGCTTAGGCAAGTGTTAACCCTCTTTTTTTCAGTGTGGGAGTAGAACACCGAATTCCATGTAGCTCTCATGGTCTATGTCGGTTATTGCAATATTTCCCTAATGTAAAAGTAAATGAAGGTATGAAAGGTGTGTACTCTTACTAGGGCTTTGTTAAGGGTTTCTACATAGTGTAAGGGAGGGTATGGGACTTCTCTAGCACATTGCACTTCTGGGATCGTAAGGGATGGTTGTAGTACTGTTCTCTTATGATTATGATTATTATGACTTATGTATGTTGAAGCTATGTTATGTATGATCATTATGAATGTGGTAAGTTATGATAAAATATGATCTTATGAACGTACGCATGAAGTAGGTTGCTTAATGTGATAGTTGGCTTTGAATAGGGTTATGGGGTTCTATTCTTTGCATTGCACTAGTATTGCTTGGGTTTTCTACAAGTTGGGCTGATATTATGTTGGTTTGGACTATGATACTTAATTTGTGTGCGTATTCGATTTACTTGGCAAAAAGCATATTTTGAATAAAATGTCCTTTTATGCCTGTTTCAACGGTTTTTATGCATAGTAGTCATACTTAGTACGTGTGTTGTACTAAACCATATTTTCTCCCTTTTTCACAAACATTTAGGTTCGGGCCGTTGAGGATTCAGGCTTACTTCTCAAGACACTAGGAGTTGCTTCCCCAAGTTGGTGAGTCCTCAAGTCCGAGGACAAGACCCTATGATCTAGCTTCTATGTTTAGTTCTTTGCTTTTGTTGAAATATATTGTTGCACTCCTATTTTCAAGACTTCTTATTGATGTAAGGGCTAAGTCCTATTTTCGATACTTCTATGTCTAGATGGTGCATTGTGACGAAGTTAGATTCTATTTTTCATATATGAAGTGAAGTTGAACATCGAAAGTAAAAGTTTTAAGTTTTCCATGATTTTATTCTATCATACATGTTATGATAAATGCTAAGGACTTTTATAAGACCTCTTCGAGGTCGAATGTGCATGTAACGACTAGGGGGTGATCTCGGGTCGTTACAAACTTGGTATCAGAACATAAGGTTGAGAATAATGTAGGATTTACGTCACAAGATACCACATTGAGTAGAGTCTTGTTTATGGGTGTGAAGCGCATCACACTTATGAATGAGAAGCTACGAGATGCTTAGGAACTTTTACTCTTTTGTTATTCCATAATCGTGCCTAAGAGTCTTAACTCTATTTAGTCCTTTTCTTCTAATACTTCTCTTGTGCTTATAGGCAATGAATACAACAAGGAACAACGCAAGGAAGGCCGGTGAGGAGAATGTGAATGAGGCGGTTCCCCCTCAAACTCCTCTAAACCCTCTAGTTCCTATTGAAGAAGGGGCTATGTCTAATGCTGATATAAGGTCGGCTATTCATAATTTGACTCAAGTGTTGGCAACTCAAGTTGCAAGGGATTCTAGGGTACAAGTGAACCCCAATGCTAGCACTACCGCTTCTAGGTTAAGGGATTTCACAAAGATGAATCCCCCTACTTTCTTTGGGTCCAAGGGTTCATTGATGAAGTGTTTAAGGTTCTAGAGGCTATGGGTGTGTCTTCTCAAAAAAAGGTGGAGTTAGCCGCCAATCAACACAAAGATGTGGCACAAGTGTGGTGTGAACAATGGAAGGAGGGGAGACCTATTAGAGAGGGTCCGATAAGTTGGGCTATATTCAAGATGGCTTTTCTTGATAGGTTTTCTCCCTTGGAAATAAGGAAAAAGAAAATGCAAGAATTCATCAACCTCCGTTTAGGGGGTATGAGTGTGAAGGAGTATGGCCTCAAGTTCACTCAATTGTCCAAGCATGCTCCTACATTGGTGTCATACTCTAGAGCTACATTGAACAAATTTTTTATGCGTGTATTCGTTCTTGTAGTGAATGAATGTAGGTCGGCTATGCTAATCCCAAGCATGGAGATTTCTTGCCTTATGGTTCATGCCGAGCAAATTGAGGAGCAAAAGCTTAAACAAGTTGGTAGAAAATTGAAGAGGTCAAGGATCGATCATGGAAATTCTTCCAAAGTTAGGTTTGAAATCCAAGATAAGCCAAATTTCAATAAGAGGTTTTTAAACCAAGGTCCTCCTAACACTCCAAAGGTCAACAAAGGTAAAGTGTCTACCCCAAAGCCTCAAGAAGCAAGACGTGGTGCTCCTTATGTTGTGAAGCCTATTTGTGCAAAGTGTGGTAAAAAACATGAAGGCAAGTGCCTAGTTGGCACGGATAATTGCTATGGTTATGGTAAGAACGGCCACATGAGGAGGGACTGCCCTATGCTAAACACTCAAGGAAGAGAAAATGCTCAAGCACAAGCAAGTGGCCCAAATACCGATGTTCCTAACAACAATCGCTTATATGCTCTCAATCCCGAGGTGATCAAGAGAGCTCTCCGGATGTTATGACCGGTATGCTACAAGTATTTTCAATTAATGTTTATGCATTGTTGGACCCCGGTACCAATTTGTCTTTTGTAACCCCTTTAGTGGCTATGCACTTTAATATACTTCCCGATGTCTTAGATAAACCCTTTTCGGTTTCCACCCCAGTGGGTGATTCCATAGTTGTTAAAAGAGTCTATACGGGTTGTCCCATATCATTGCCCAATAGAGTCACTTTGGTTCATTTGGAGAAACTTGATATGTTAGACTTTGATGTTATATTGGGGATGGATTGGCTTCATGCTTATTTTGCATCCATAGATTGTAGGACCCGACTTGTGAAGTTTCAATTTCCTAATGAACCCATTTTAGAATGGAAGAGAGGAAATTTCGTTCCTATGGGAAGGATCATTTCATGTCTTAAAGCTTGTAAGTTGATTTCTAAGGGTTGTCTCTATTATATTGTGAAGGTCAAGGATCTTGAGTCCGAGAATCCTCCTTTGGAGTCGGTCCCCGTAGTGAAGGATTTTTTGGAAGTCATTCCTGATGACTTACCTGGAATTTCTCTTGAACGGGAAATAGATTTCGGCATCGATTTATTGCCGGATACACAACCCATTTCAATCCCTCCTTACCGGATGGCCCCGGCGGAGTTGAGGGAATTAGAAGTTCAACTCAAAGATTTGTTGGATAAGGGTTTCATCCAACCTAGTATATCTCCTTGGGGTGCACCGGTGTTATTTTTGAAGATGAAGAATGGATCCCTTCGTATGTATATTGATTACCGATAGTTAAATAAAGTGACCATTAAGAACAAGTATCCACTCCCTAGGATTGATGACTTACTTTATTAACATCAAGGAGCGAGTTACTTTTCAAAAATTGATTTGAGGTCGGGTTATCACCAACTTAGGGTGAGAGGTGTTGATGTTCCGAAAACAGCCTTCCGAATAAGATATAGTCATTTTGAGTTCTTAGGGATGTCCTTTGGTCTTACAAATGCCCCGGCGGCTTTCATGGATCTTATGAATCATGTGTTTAGAAATTTTCTAGACTCATTTGTTATTGTATTTACTGATGACATCTTGATTTACTCTAAAAGTGAGGATGATCACATGAATCATTTGAGGATAGTATTGCAAGCCCTCAAAGATTACCAACTCTATGCTAAGTTTGGCAAATGCTAGTTTTGGCTAAGATCGGTTGCTTTCCTTGGTCACATTGTTTCTAGTAAGGGTATAGAAGTTGATCCAATGAAAACTGATGCGGTCAAAAGTTGGCCTAGACCTTTGAATCCTTCAGACATTCGAAGCTTTTTGGGTTTGGCCGGTTACTACCGAAGGTTTGTTGTGGGATTTTCATCTATTGCATCTCCATTAACGACCTTAACTCAAAAGAAGTCCAAGTTCGAATGGTCGGAATCTTGTGAAAAAGCTTCCAATTGTTGAAAGATAAGCTCACCTCCGCTCTGGTTTTGACCTTACTGGATGGCACCGAAGGGTTTGTAGTATATTGTGACGCTTCCCGAGTGAGTTTGGGTTGTGTCCTCATGCAGCATGGTAAGGTTATAGCTTATGCCTTGAGACAACTCAAGGTGCATGAGAAGAATTATCCAACTCATGACCTTGAGCTAGCGGCCGTAGTCTTTGCTTTAAAGATTTGGAGACACTATCTCTATGGGGTACATGTGGATGTGTTTACCGACCACAAGAGTCTTCAATATGTTTTTAGCCAAATAGAATTGAATCTCCGACAAAGGAGGTGGTTGGAACTCTTAAAAGATTATGATATGAGTGTCCTTTACCACCCCTGAAAAGCAAATGTGGTCGCGGATGCTTTGAGTCGTATATCTATGGGTAGTGTGTCACATGTAGAGGAAGAGAAAAGGGAGTTAGGCCATGATGAAAATAGGATAGCCCAGTTGGGTGTCCGACTTGAAGATTCTCCAAAAGGAGGTGTTATGGTCCATCATAATTCCGAGTCATCGATTGTTGTTGACATGAAGTATAAGCAACATCTTTACCTTATATTGATCGAACTAAAAGAGTCGGTTCTCAACAAAGCAATAGAAACTCTCTCAAGGAGAAGATGGGGTGTTTAGGCACCAAGGAAGATTATGTGTGCCGAATGTGGATGGCCTAAGAGATACAATCTTAGAGGAGGCCCATGAGTCCCGATACTCCATCCATTCGGGAGCCACCAAAATGTATCGTGACTTATGTGAGATTTATTGGTGGAACGGAATGAAAAGAGACATAGCACATTTTGTGGCTAGGTGCTCAAATTGCCAACAAGTCAAAGCCGAGCACCAAGGACTGGGAGTTCTAACTCAAGATATTGATACCCCCAATTGGAAGTGGGAAGAGATCAATATGTACTTCGTGGTAGGTTTGCCTCGAACCCGTTGGCAACATGATTCTATTTGGGTCATTGTGGATAGATTGACTAAATCAGCCCATTTCCTTCCTGTCAAGGTTTCTTATTAGGCAGAAGATTATGCTCAGTTGTACATTAAGGAGATTGTGAAGTTGTATGGGGACCCGTTGTCGATTATTTCGAATAAAGGGGCCCAATTTACATCCCATTTTTACAGGTCTTTTTAAAGTGGTCTTGGTACTCAAGTGAAGTTTAGTACCGCATTTCACCCTCAAATGGATGGTCAAGCGGAACGCACCATTTAAACCCTAGAAGACATGTTGAGAGCGTGTGTCATTGACTTCAAAGGTAATTGGGATGACCATCTACCTTTGATAGAATTTTCCTACAACAATATGGCACCCTTTGAAGCACTTTATGGTAGAAGGTGTCGATCTCCGATTGTGTGGTTTGAAGTAGGGAATTTGCCCTTCTTGGTCCCAAGGTAGTCTATGAGGCTACGGAAAAAGTTTAACTTATAAGGGATAGGTTGAAAATGGCTCATAGTTGGCAAAAGTCTTATGCCGATAAAAGAAAGAGAGATCGTGAATTGGAAATAGGTGATTGGGTCTACTTGAAGATCTTACCCATGAAAGGGGTGATGAGGTTTGGTAAGAAGGGGAAACTTTACCCCCGGTATTTTGGGCCTTATGAGATCTTGAAGCATGTCGGAAAGGTCGCTTACGAGTTGAAATTACCCATCGAATTGGCCCTGGTTCACCCAGTGTTCCATATTTCGATGTTAAAGAAGTGTATAGGTGACCTCGTGTCCATTCTGCCTTTAGAAGGTTTAGGGGTGAATGAGAACATTTCTAATGAAGAGGTTCCAGTCGAAATCCTTGATTGTCAAGTGAAGAAGTGAGGAATAAAGAGGTTGCCTCAGTAAAAGTCCTATGGAGAAACCACCTAGTTGAGGGTGCAACAGGGGAGGTCGAGGCCGACATGAAGTCCCACTACCCTCATCTTTTTCCTCCTACTCCTAGACAAAGTTGAGGTTAGTAGTCTCTCTTAATTAGGTATAAATTTAAAATCATGTGTGTTGATGATTATGACATGATTTCCTTGTATGTGCATATTTTTTGTGAAAATTTATGCTTAAAGTTGTATTTTGAGTTTTCATGAATTTTATTTCTCATGATTGAAATTGCACCCATAGATGTTGTGTGATGTTGTCTTCATGAGAGTTGTAATGAGCATGCTTGATGTTGTCTTGGTAAATAAATGTCTTGTTGATTGCTTATCATATATGTTAATGCTCACTGAATATGGAGAAGGTAGTTCCTCCTATACTATTGTGAAGTAAAGAGTTTTGAGCATAGTGATATTGTGGATTAAATTCCCATATGATTTGATGATATGATGTGATTGATTGTTGTGCTGCTAGTTTGAGTCTTTGTCTCCCTAGAAAGAAGTCCAAGTGACATTTGGGGACGAATGTTCCTAAGGGAGGGATATTGTAACACCCCGGAAATTATATGACTTAAGTTAGAGCCTCACCTTATGAATAATGACTTAAAAATAGTTAAAATTATGTTTATAAACCTAAACTAATGTAATTGACTTGGTTGGGAAGAGTAAAAGTCTAAACGTCAAGAAACGACCACGACCTTCGGAAACTAGAGAAGAATGTGTTCTAGTGTGTCCTTAGGTTTTGGGCAGATTTGGGATTGTCATATGTTGGTATAATCTTGTCAAAAGAGTTAAAATAGATAAATATATGTTTATAGACAAAAAACTTTTGAATATGAAGCCCTGGGAAGACCCTTAGAGGCCCCAAGGGGGACCCCAACCATGGACAAGCAAGCTGCCAAGGCAGCTTGCAAATTGCTCTTGGAGGGAACAAGGGCGCGTCGCGGACTTGCTCCCCCAAGGAGCAAAAAGTTTGTTCGAGACACGGTCATTTCGCGGAATCTACTGTCTCGAAATTTAATTCCAAATATATTCAAGGAGCAGCTCCGCGACATAGACTTGTTCCACGACGAAAATGCAGAAATTCAGAAATCTATTTTTACTTCATTAAAGAGTCCACTTAAGCGAGGGGTGTTTAGGGTACTTTAGGGGATGTGTATATAATGATTTTTAAGTCAATTTACCTTACTTTTATCACTCAAACATAAAACCCCATAGATCTAAACCTAAAGTTCCTCCTTCTTTCTACTCTCTCTTTCTTCTCAAGAACTCCATTGAAGTAGATTGGAGCTTCAACAAGAAGACCAAATCTCCAAGGTTTCAACTCGGATTTTCGTGGTTAATTCGTCAATAAGGATGGTTTCTTACCAATCTTGGGATTGTTTTCCCTAAGAGGACCCTTCAAGATGAATTTCAAAATCTCCAATTTCTAGGTTTCAATAAAAAAAATGTGTGTCTTCTTTCTAAAGTGAAATTGATGTTATAAACTGACTTTGATTGATGTTATATGAACAATTATGAATTAAATTATGCTGTATTGGTGGTTTCTTGAAGAATTCCACATGAGACCCATGTTTCTCCTTCTTTTCCTAATTTCAACCATAGTTTTTGTTGGATATTGAATGAAGGCTATGAATTGAATGTGATATTATGTAATTCATGTTTGTATGATGATTCTACCCTAGGTTATGTATAATTTCTATGAAATTAGCATTGAGTCTTTAAATGAAGCCTTGAAGGCTATGAAGGGAATATGTCAATTGCTTATATTGTTGTTAATTATGTTATTACTTCTTGAATTACCTTGTATTATGCATTGGTTATGAATTTCTTGGTAATTGAATTATGGATGTCCCACGAAGGGCAAGAAGGTATGAAGGTTGGTTCTATTTGAATTCAAGTATGAAAGGTGGATTACTTAGATTGTAATGATGTTATACCTAATGTTTTATTGTGGTGTTGATGACCTAGTTTCCTCATCCTTAACCCTCTAAACTAGAATTAGATGTGAAGTATGCATGTATACTATGGTATAATTGTCATATGATTGAAAGGTAGTTCTCATGATTGTTGTGTAATGTAAAGTGAACGGTTTACTCACTTGCTAAGTGTCTCTAAAGTGAAAGGATTGTTACTAAGTTATGAACACATATGAGCTATTATGGTAATATGTCTACACTTGTTTATTAAAGGCTAACGTGAACTTACGTGATGACTAAAGATGATTGCAACAGGGAATCAGATGCTTAGCTCCGCAAGGGAATGTAAATGACATGAGGGTCTCACGTTTAGTAAGTTCGGCTCCCCACATGGGTTTCCGCACGTTGAGCAAGTCTGGATTACCTACGGCATGTGTTGTCTCATGAGATGGAAACCCCCACATTTAGTATGTTAGGATTTCTAAAACCAATCTCCTTGACCCTTAACTATGTGCCAACATAGGACACTAGCTTAGTGGATCCACCTAGATAGCTATGTACGAATGGTTACACCTTAGGCAAGTGTTAACCCTCTATTTTCGGTGTGGGAGTAGAACACTGGATTCCATATAGCTTTCATGGTCTATGTCGGTTATTGCAATATTTCCCTAAAGTAAAAGTAAATGAAGGTATGAAAGTTGTGAACTCTTACTAGGGCTTTCTTAAGGGTTTCTACATAGTGTAAGGGAGGGTATGGAACTTCTCTTGCATTTTGCACTTGTGGGATCCTAAAAGATGGTTGTAGTAGTGTTCTCTTATGATTATGATTATTATGACTTATCTATGTTGAAGCTATGTTATGTATGGTCATTATGAATGTGGTTAGTTATGATGAAATATGATCTTATGAACGTATGCATGAAGTAGGTTTCTTAATATGATACTTGGCTTTGAATAGGGTTATGGGGTTCTATTCTTTGCATTGCACTAGTATTGCTTGGGTTGTCTACATGTTGGGATGATAATATGTTGGTTTGGACTATGATACTTAATTTTTGTGCATATTGGATTTACTTGGCAATAAGCATGTTTTGAATAAAATGTCCTTTTATGCATGTTTCAATGGTTTTTATGCATAGTAGCCATACTTAGTATGTGTGTTGTACTACCCCATATTTTATCCCTTTTTCCCAAACATTTAGGTGCGGGCCGTTGAGGAATTCGAGCTTAGTTCTCAACACACTTGGAGTTGCTTCCCTAAGTTGGTGCTTCCTTATGTCCGAGGACAAGACCCTATGATCTAGCTTCTATGTTTATTTCTTTGATTATGTTGGAAGACATTGTTATACTTACTATTTTCAAGACTTCTTATTGATGTAAGGGCTAAGTCCCATTTTTGATACTTCTATGTCTAGATGGTGCATTGTGACGAAGTTAGATTCTATTTTTCATATATGAAGTGAAATTGAACTTCCAAAGTAAAAGTTTTAAATTTTTCGTGATTTTATTCTACAATACAGGTTATGATGAATGCTAAGGGCTTGTATAAGACCTCTTCGACATCGAATACACCGGTAACGATTAGGGGGTGATCTCGGGTCGTTACAGATTTGGTATTATAGGATAAGGCTGAGAATAATATAGGATTCATGTCGCAAGACACCACTTCTAGTAGAGTCTTGTTTATGGGTGTGAAGCGCGCCACACTTACTAATGAGAGGCTCCGAGATGCTTAGGAACTTTTACTCTTTTGTTATTCCATAGTCGTGCCTAATAGTCTTAACACTATTTAGTCCTTTTCTTCTAATCCATCTCTTGTGCTTATAGGCAATGAATACAAGAAGGAACAACACAATGAGGTCTGCTGAGGATAATGTGACTGAGGAGGTTCCCCCTCAAGCTCCGCAAAACCCTCTAGTTCCTATTGAAGAAGGGGCTATGTCTAATGCTGAGATAAGGTCGGCTATTCATAATTTGACACTAGTGTTGGCCACTCAAGTTGCAAGGGATACTAGGGTGCAAGTGAACCCCAATGCTAGCACTACCACTTCTAGGATAAGGGATTTCACAAGAATGAATCCCCCTACTTTCTTTCGCTCCAATGTGGAAGAAGATCCACAATGGTTCATTGATGAACTGTTTAAGGTTCTAGAGGCTATGGATGTGACTTCTCAAGAAAAGGCGGAGTTAGCCGCCTATCAACTCAAAGATATGGCACAAGTGTGGTATGAACAATGAAAGGAAGGGAGACCTATTAGAGAGGGTCCGATAAGTTGGGCTACATTCAAGATGGCTTTTATTGATAGGTTTTTCCCCTTGGAACTAAGGGAGAGGAAAATGCAATAATTCATCAACCTCCGTTAAGGGGGTATGAGTGTGAAGGAGTATGGCCTCAAGTTATGCGTGTATCCGATCTTGTGGTGAATGAATGTAGGTCGGCTATGCCAATCCCAAGCATGGACATTTCTCGCCTTATGGTTCATGCCGAGCTAATTGAGGAGCAAAAGCTTAAAAAAGTTGGTACAAAATTGAAGAGGTCAAGGACCGATCATGGAAATTCTTCTAAGGTTAGGTGTGAAATCCAAGATAAGCCAAATTTCAATAAGAGGTTTTTCAACCAAGGTCCTCCTAACACTCCAAGGGTCAACAAAGGTAACGTGTCTACCCCAAAGCCTCAAGAAGCAAGACGTGGTGGTCCTTATGTTAAGAAGCCTATTTGTGCAAAGTGTGGTCGAAAACATGAAGGCAAGTGCCTAGTTGGCACGGGTAATTTTTATGGTTGTGGTAAGAGCGGCCACATGAGGAGGTACTGCCCTATGCTAAAGGCTCAAGGAAGGGAAAATACTCAAGCACAAGCAAGTGGACCAAATCCCGATGCTCCTAAAAAGAATCGCTTCTATGCTCTTCAATCCCGAGGTGATCAAGAGAGCTCTCCAGATGTTGTGACCGGTATGCTACAAATATTTTCAGTTAATTTTTATGCATTGTTGGATCCCGGTACCAATTTGTCTTTTGTAACCCTTTAGTGGTTATGCAGTTTAATATGCTTCCCGATGTCTTTGATAAACCCTTTTCGGTTTCTACCCCGGTGGGTGATTCCGTAGTTGCTAAAAGAGTCTATATGGGTTGTCCCATATCATTGCCCAATAGAGTCACTTTGTTTGATTTGGTGGAACTTGATATGTTAGACTTTGATGTTATATTGGGGATGGATTGGCTTCATGCTTGTTTTGCGTCCATAGATTGTAGGACCCGAATTGTGAAGTTTCAATTTCCTAATGAACCCATTTTAGAATGGAAGAGAGGAAATTCCATTCCTAGGGGAAGGATCGTTTCATGTCTAGAAGCTTGTAAGTTGATTTCTAAGGGTTGTCTCTATTATATTGTGAGGGTCAAGGATCTTGAGTAAAAGATTCCTCTTTTGGAGTCGGTCCCCATAGTGAAGGATTTTCTTAAAGTCATTCCCGATGACTTATCCGGGAATCCTCTCGAACGGGAAATAGATTTCGACCAAGATTTATTGTCGGATACACAACCCATTTCAATCCCTCCTTACCGGATGGCCCCAGCGGAGTCGAAGGAATTAAAAGCTCAACTCAAAGATTTGTTGGATAAGGGTTTCATCCAACCTAGTATATCTCCTTGGGGTGCACCGGTGTTATTTGTGAAGAAGGTGGATGAATTTGTTCGTATGTATATTGATTACCGACAGTTAAATAAAGTGACCATAAAGAACAAGTATCCACTCCCTAGGATTGATGACTTATTTTATCAACTTCAAGGAGCGAGTTACTTTTCAAAAATTGATTTGGGGTTTGGTTATCACTAACTTAGGGTGAGAGGTGTTGATGTTCCAAAAATATCCTTATGAACAGGATATGGTCATTTTGAGTTCTTAGTGATGTCCTTTGGTATTACAAATGCCCCGGCGGCTTTCATGGATCTTATGAATCGTATGTTTAGAAATTTTCTAGACTCATTTGTTATTGTCTTTATTGATGACATCTTGATATAGTCTAAAAGTGAGGATAATCACATGAATCATTTTAGGATAGCGCAAGCCCTCAAAGATCACCAACTCTATGCTAAGTTTAGCAAGTGCGAGTTTTGGCTAAGATCGGTTGCTTTCCTTGGTCAGATTGTTTCTAGTGAGGGTATAGAAGTTGATCCAAAGAAAACCGATGTGGTCAAAAGTTTGCATAGACCTTTGAATCCTTCCAACATCCGAAGCTTTTTGGGTTTGGCCGGTTATTATCGGAGGTTTGTTGACGGATATTCATCTATTGCATCTCCATTAATGGCCTAAACTTAAAAGAAGTCCAAGTTCGAATGGTCGGAATCTTGTTAAAAGAGCTTCCAATTATTGAAAGATAAGCTCACCTCCGTTTCGATTTTGACCTTATCGGAGGGCACCGGAGGGTTTGTAGTTTATTGTGAGTCTTCCCGAGTGGATTTGGGTTGTGTCCTCATGCAGTATGGGAAGTATAGCTTATGACTCGAAACAACTCAAGGTGCATGAGAAGAATTATCCAACTCATGACCTTGAGCTTGCGGCTGTAGTCTTTGCTTTTGAGATTTGGAGACACTATCTCTATAAGGTACATGTGGATGTGTTTACCGAACACAAGACTCTTCAATATGTTTTTAGACTAAAATAATTGAATCTCCAATAAAGGAGGTGGTTGGAACTCTTAAAATATTATGATATGAGTGTCCTTTACCACCCCGGAAAAGCAAATGTGGTTGCGGATGATTTGAGTCGTATATCTATGGGTAGAGTGTCACATGTGGAGAAAGAGAAAAGGGAGTTAGCCCGTGATGTCATAGGCTAGCCTGGTTGGGTGTCCGACTTGAAGAATCCCCAAAGGTGGTGTTATGGTCCGTCATAATTCCGAGCCATCGGTTGTTGTTGACGTGAAGTCTAAGCAACATCTTTACCCTATATTTATGGAACTAAAAGAGTCGGTTCTCAACAAATTAATAAAAACTTACTCTCAAGGAGAAGATATGGTGCTCCAAGGAAGATTATGTGTGCCGGATGTAAATGGCCTAAGAGATACAATCTTAGAGGAGGCCCATGGGTCCCGATAATCCATCCATCCGGGAGCCACCAAAATGTATCGTGACTTACGTGAGATTTATTGGTGGAATGGAATGAAAAAAGACATAACAGATTTTGTGGCTAGGTGCTCAAATTGCCAATAAGTCAAAGCCGAGCACCAAGGACCGGGAGGTCTAACTCAAGATATTGATACCCCCATTGGAAGTGGGAAAAGATCAATATGGACTTCGTGGTAGGTTTGCCTCTAACCCATAGGCAACATGATTCCATTTGGGTCATTACAGATAGATTGACTAAATCAACTCATTTCCTTCCCGTCAAGGTTTCTTTTTCGGTGGAAGATTATGCTAAGTTGTACATTAAGGACATTGTGAAATTGCATGGGGCCCCGTTGTCGATTATTTCGAATAGATGCCCAATTTACTTCCCATTTTTGGAGGTCTTTCGAAAGTGGACTTGGTACTGAAGTGAAACTTAGTACCGCATTTCACCCTCAAACGGATGGTCAAGTGGAATGCACCATCCAAACCCTAGAGGACATGCTGAGAGCGTGTGTCATTGACTTCAAAGGTAATTGGGATGAACACCTACCTTTAATAGAATCTTCCTACAACAATAGCTTCCACACGAGTTTTGCCATGGCACACTTTGAAGCACTTTATGGTAGTATGTGTCGATCTTTGGTTAGGTGGTTTGAAGTAGGTGAATTTGCTCTTCTTGGTTCCGAGGTAGTCTATGAGGCTATGGAAAAAGTTCGACTCATAAGGGATAGGTTGAAAATGGCTTATAGTCAGCAAAAGTCTTATGCCGATAATAGAAAGAGAGATCTTGAATTTGAAGTAGGTGATTGGGTCTACTTGAAGATCTCACCCATGAAAGGGCTGATGAGGTTTGGTAAGAAGGGGAAACTTAGCCCCCGGTATGTTGGGCCTTATGAGTTCTTGAAGCGTGTTGGAAAGGTCTCTTATGAGTTGAAATTACCCATCGAATTGGCCCCGGTTCACCCAGTGTTCCATATATTTATGTTAAAGAAGTGTATAGGTGACCTAGTGTCCATTCTCCCTCTAGAAGGTTTAGGGGTGAATGAGAACCTTTCTTAAGAAGAGGTTCCGGTTGAAATCCTAGATCGTCAAGTTAAGAAGTTGAGGAATAAAGAGGTTACCTCCATAAAAGTCCTCTGGAGAAACCACCTAGTTGAGAGTGCAACATAGTAGGCCGAGGCCGACATGAAGTCCCGCTACCCTCATCTTTTTCCTCCTACTCCTAGCCAAAGTTGAGGTTAGTAGTCTCTCTTAATTAGGTATAAATTGAAAATCATGTGTGTTTATGATTATGACATGATCTCCCTGTATGTGCATATTTTTGTGAAAATTCATGCTTAAAGTTGTATTTTGAGTTTTCATGAATTTTGTTTCTCATGATTAAAAATGCACCCATAGATGTTGTGTGATGTTGTCTTCATGAGAGTTGTAATGAGCATGCTTGATGTTGTCTTGCTAAAGAAATGTCTTGCTAATTGCTTAACATATATGTTGATGCTCATTGAATATGGAGAAGGTAGTTCCCCCTATACTTATGTGAAGTAAAGAGTTTTGAGCACAGTGATGTTGTGGATTAAATACCTATATGATATGATGATATGATGTTGATGTGATTGATTGTTGTGCTGCTAGTTTAAGTCTTTGTCTCCCTAGAAAGAAGTCCAAGTGACATTCGGGGACGAATGTTCCTAAGGGGGGGATATTGTAACACCTCGGAAATTCTATGACTTAAGTTAGAGCCTCACCTTATGAATAATGACTTAAAAATAGTTTAAATAATGTTTATAAACCTAAACTAATGTAAATGACTTGGTTTGGAAGAGTAAAAGTCTAAACGTCAAGAAACGACCACGACGCCCGGAAACTAGAGAAGAATGTGTTCTAGTGTGCCCTTATGTTTTGGGCAGGTCTGGGAGTGTCGTATAATGGTATAATCATTTAAAAAGAATTAAAATAGGTAAATATATTATAGGGTCAAAACATTTGAATACGACGCCCTGGACTACCCTAAGGGGACCAAAGGGGGACCCCAACCTTGGACAAGCAACCTGCCAAGGCAGTTTGCAAATTGCTCTTGGAGGGAACAAGGGCGCGTGGCGGACTTGTTCACCCAAGGAGCAAAAAGTTTGTTCGCAACGCAGTCATGTCGCGGACTCTACTGTCTCGAAATTTAATTCCAAATATCTCATTAAAGAGTCCATTTAAGTAAGGGGTATTTAGAGTACTCTAGGGGATGTGTATATAATGATTTTTAAGTCAATTTACCTCACTTTTATCACTCAAACACAAAACCCCAATGATCTGAACCTAAAGTTCCTCCTTCTCTCTACTCTCTCTCTCTTCTCAAGAACTCCATTGAAGAAGATTGGAGCTTCAAGAAGAAGACCAACTCTCCAAGGTTTCAACTCGGATTTTCGTGCTTAATTCGTCAATAAGGTATGGTTGCTTATCACTCTTGAGATTCCTTTCCCCAAGAGGCCCTTTCAAGATGAATTTCAAAATCTCCAATTTCTAGGTTTCAATCCAAAAACGTGGGTCTTCTTTCTAAAGTAAAATTGATGTTATAAACTGACTTTGATTGATGTTATATGAACAATTATAATTGAAATTATGTTGTATTGGTGGTTTCTTAAAGAATTCCCCATGAGACCCATGTTTCTCCTTCTTTTCCTAATTTTAACCCTAGTTTGTGTTGGATATTGAATGAAGGCTGTGAATTGAATATGATGTTATTTAAGTCATGTTTGTACGATGATTCTACCCTAGGTTATGTATAATTTCTATGAAATTAGTGTTGAGTCTTTAAATGAAGCCCTGAAGGCTATGAAGGGAATATGTATTATGCATTGGTTATTAATTGCTCGATAATTGAAGTATGGACGTCCCAGGAAGGGCAAGAAGGTGTGAAGGTTGGTTCTATTTGAACTCAAGTATGAAAGGTGAATTACTTAGATTGTAATGATGTTATACCTAATGTGTTATTGGGGTGTTGATGACCTAGTTTCCTCATCCTTAACCCTCTACACTTGAATTAGATGTGAAGTATGTATGTATATTATGGTATGATTGCTATATGATTGAAAGGTAGTTCTCATGATTGTAGTGTAATAATTGAAAGGTTTACTCATTTGCTAAGTGTCTCTAAAGTAAAGTATTGTTATACACTTATGAACACATATGAGCTATTATGGTAAGATGTCTACATAAAGGTATATTAAAGGCTAATGTGAACTTATGTGATGACTAAAGATGATTACAAAAGGGAATCAGATGCTTAGCACCGAAAGGGCATGTACATGAGATGGGGGTCTCACGTTTAGTAAGTCCGACTCCCCACATGTGTTTCGTCACGTTTAGCAAGTCCAGATTACCTATGGTATGCATTGTCTCATGAGATGAAAACCCCCACGTTTAGTAAGTTAGTGTTTCTAAAAGAAATCTCCTTGACCCTTAACTAGGTGCCCACATAGGACACTAGCTTAGTGGATCCACCTAGATAGCTTTGTACGAATGGTTACAGCTTAGGCAAATGTTAACCCTCTCTTTTCGGTGTGGGAGTAGAACATCGGATTCCATGTAGCTCTCATGCGCTATGTCGGTTATTGCAATATTTCCCTAATGTAAAAGTAAATGAAGGTATGAAAGGTGTGAACTTTTACTAGGGCTTTCCTAAGGGTTTCTACATAGTGTAAGGGAGGGTATGGGACTTCTCTTGCACATTGCACTTGTGGGATCCTAAGAGATGGTTGAAGTAGTGTTCTCTAATGATTATGATTATTATGAGTTATGTATGTTGAAGCTATGTTATGTATGATCATTATGAACGTGGTAAGTTATGATGAAATATGATCTTATGAACATATGCATGAAGTAGGTTGCTTAATGTGATACTTGGCTTTGAATAGGGTTATGGGGTTCTATTCTTTGCATTGCACTAGTATTGCTTGGGTTGTCTACATGTTGGGATGATATTATGTTGGTTTGGACTATGATACTTAATTTGTGTGCATATTGGATTTACTTGGCAAAAAGCATGTTTTGAATAAAATGTCCTTTTATGCATGTTTCAATGGTTTTTATGCATAGTAGCCATACTTAGTACGTGTGTTGTACTAACCCATATTTTCTCCCTTTTTCCCAAACATTTAGGTTCGGACCGTTGAGGATTCAAGCTTACTTATCAAGACACTTGGAGTTGCTTCCTCAAGTTGGAGAGTCCTCAAGTCCAAGGACAAGACCCTATGTTGTAGCTTCTATGTTTAGTGTTTTGCTTATGTTTAAAGACATTGTTGTACTTCCTATTTTCAAGACTTCTTATTGATGTAAGAGCTAAGTCCCATTTTCAATACTTCTATGTCTAGATGGTGCATTGTGACGAAGTTAGATTCTATTTTTCATATATGAAGTGAAGTTGAACTTCCAAAGTAAAATTTTTAAATTTACGTGATTTTATTCAATGATACTTCTTCGAGGTCAAATACGCCGGTAATGACTAGGGGGTGATCTCGGGTTGTTAAAGGGTCGGAGGAAAAAGATGAGGGTATCGGGACTTCATGTCGGCCTAGGCCTCCCATGTTGCACCCTCAACTAGGTGCTTTTTCCATAGGACTTTTACAGAGGCCACCTCTTTATTCCTCAACATCTTAACTTGACGATCTATGATTTCGATCGGAACCTCTTCATAAGAAAGGTTCTCATTTACCCCTAAACCTTCTAGAGGGAGAATTGACACCGGGTCACCTATACACTTCTTTAACATAGAAATATGAAACACCAGGTAAACTGGGGCCAATTCGATGGGCAATTTCAACTCATAAGCGACCTTTCCGACACGCTTCAAGATCTCATAAGGCCCAATATACCGGGGGCCAAGCTTCCCCTTCTTACCAAACCTCAGCACCCCTTTCATGGGTGAGATCTTCAAGTAGACCCACTTACCTACTTCAAATTCAAGATCCCTTTTTCTATTATCGACATAAGACTTTTGCCGACTATGAGCCATTTTCAACCTATCCCTTATAAGTCGAACCTTTTTCATAGCCTCATAGACTACCTCGGAACCAAGAAGAGCAAATTCACCTACTTTAAACCACCCAACCGGAGATCGACACCTTCTACCATAAAGTGCTTCCACTACAACAAATTTGGCCTACGGCGACACTTATTTTAGACCACACTTTAGAAACGTTGCAAAAAATATTTAAGGGCACACGATCAAACCTTTTGGCTACAAAATAATAGACCATGCCTAAAAAATGTTCCCTTAGACAATATGGGTTACACTTTTAAGTGTTGCCCAATCATAAAATAATTGGCAACACTTTATTATATGTTTTGCTACGCTTTTTAAGTGTTATTAATTTTTAATTATAATGACAACACTTTATAATTGTGCCTTAAATATTCACTTAAATTTTCAGCTAAATTTATCATTCCTTCAATATATTGGGTTTTAAGAAAAATTAGCGCGATCCTCAATGTTCTTAAGAATTTTTTTGTCATTCATCATTCAGATAGTGAACAGTCACTCTCATCCCTAAAAAATTTCTGAATCAAATCTGGGAATATTTTTTGTCATTCATCGATTAAAAAGGAGTATGTTACTTTCTTCAAAACTATATTGAGGCAAATCTGTTGAATCTTCCACAAGCGTTCATCTTTGACGTAGGGTTTTGAAAAACTTTGAGATTTCATCATAAATCAACGCCTTCTTACGGGTTTCATTATTACACTCGGTAATATTAAATATCCTTCATCATATTGTTTTAATTTGTGAGCTTTTGTTAGTGTGAACAGAATTTGTGCTTCGGTACATGAATCCCATAAAAATTGTGAACATAATTTTTTAAGGATTTATTTTGGGTTACAACTAATATTATGTTAGTTTGTCAACTGGGTTTTAGAGTTTCTATTTTTTCATTGTGATTTCTCGATCTGCTTTACTACGTAGGAGTTCTTGTATTTTTCCTCAATGTTAATTTTTGTAAGTATTTTCTACAGGTTTGTACTTGTTATTATATATATCTTGATGTTTAGATTTTTTCAGTTTTTGCTTTAGCAGAAAAGATTATTACTCTTTGGTGGTGAGCTTGCTACTTATAAAAAATAGTTTTCTGTGAGCTTGGTAGCATATGGTGCAATGTTAATAGTTTTTTCTGATTTTGTTAGGATTTTCTCTATGAGTTTGGTAGCATATTTATCGTGTGAATTTGGTAGCATATTGATTTTGAATAATACTAATTTCAATTTATTTTTTCTCCTAGAAAATTATCCTACACGTGAGAAGATTTAGTGGACTTGAACTTGAATTTTGACTTAAAGTAATTGTCATGGCTGGGTAAGAACTTCTTATCCTCTTTATTTTCTTATTGTTCTATTTTATACTATATATAATGTTGAAGAATAAGTTTCAATTTTAGGATCTATTTATATTGTTAATGCATAGATTAATGTATATCTTGGACATTTTACATCACCTTTTAATATTTAGTATCTCAAATAATTTATCTAAGTGTTGGATGGATTATCCAAGGTATAGTAAAGAGTATATTGATGGTGTTCAATCTTTTTTGGACTTTGCTTACTCTGTTGGAGATCCTCAAGGAGAACAAATTCAATGCCCATGTTCAAAGTGTTGTAATATCCATTGGTATCGAAGGAACGTAATATATCATCATTTAATATGCTATGGCTTTGTTCAAGGCTATACAAGATGGATCAATCATGGGTAATGGGAAATACTGAAAAATGTTGATACTAACATGGATGAAGCTCACTCATATGATGATATTGATGGATTGTTGAATGATACCTTTTGGAAATATTGTACAAGATGAAGGAGCTTATGAAGGCCCAAATGAAGACGCCCAAATTTTTTATAATTTAGTTAATGAGGCAAGCCAAGAACTATATCCAGGTTGTAAAGGTTTCTCTAAATTATCATTCAGAAACCGTTTATAGTTGTTGAAGTGTCTCCATGGATGGAGCAATGCTTCTTTTACTTCTCTCTTGGAGTTATTGAAAGAAGTGATTCCTGAGATGAAGATTCCTGAATCTTACAATAAAGCCAAGGCCGTGGTAAGGGACTTAGGTCTTGACTATAAAAAGATTGATGCTTGTCCTAATGATTGTATGTTATTTAGAGGTGACCATAAAGATGATGAGTATTGCCATGTTTGTGGAGCTTCTCGATTTGTTGAACATCCTGAAGTAGATAGTAATCTTGAGTCTTCTAAGAAACCTCATCGTGTTCCTATTAAAATATTGAGACACTTTTCGTTGATTCCTAGACTCAAAAGGCTATTTATCAGCTCAAAAACAGCAGAATCATTAAGATGGCATGACGAGCAACGTTCTAAAGATGGAAAGTTAAGGCATCGTGCTGATGGATGAGCATGGAAAGAATTTGATAACATACATCAAGAATTTGCAAAAGACTCGTAATTTGAGACTTGGTTTAGCAAGTCATGGATTCAATCCATTTCGAACCATGAGCACATCTCACAGCACATGGCCAGTTATGTCAATGGTGTATAATTTACCTCCATGGATGTGCATGAAATCATAATACCTTATGCTTTCTTTGCTTATACCTGGACCGCGATCACCTGGAAATGACATTGACATTTATCTACATCCATTAATAGAAGAGTTGAAGGAGTTGTGGGAGTTCGGGGTAGAAACATATGTTGCTTCAAAAAATCAAACTTTTCAAATGCGAGCAGCTCTTTTGTGGACAATTAATGACTTTCCTGCATATGCTATGTTGTTCGGTTGGAGTAAAAAAGGAAAGTTGGCTTGCCCTTGTTGTAATTATGGCACTAACTCGTTCTATCTAAAACATAGTCGAAAAATTGGTTATATGAGCCATCGTGTTTTTCTACTTATGGATCATCCGTGAAGATCTGATAAAAATCTTTTAATGGAAAGACAGAACTCAGGTCTCCTCCTCCTTTATTGCAGGGAACATATCTCCTTAATAGCCTACAGAATGTTGAAAATGTATTTGGAAAAGTGCAAAATAAATCAAATAATGGCCCATGGAAGAAACGATCAATCTTTTTTGAATTGCCGTATTGGCAACACAATTTGCTGCGTCATAACCTTGATGTAATGCACATAGAGAAGAATATAGTTGATAGTATAATTGGAACACTTTTGGATATTTCTGGCAAGACGAAGGATCATCCAAATGCTCGTTATGACCTCAAAGAGATGGTCATTGGGAAGAGCCTTCAACCAAAAGATACAAAGGATGGTAGGAAAGTAAAGCTTCCAACAGCGTGCTTTTCAATGTCTAAGGGAGAAAAATCTATTTTTTGTGGTGTTCTCAAAAAGGCAAAGCTGCCTGACGGTAGTTCTTCTAATATTTCTGGATTTGTGAAGCTAGCTGAAAGAAAAATATCTAATTATAAGACTCATGATGAACATTTCATGTTACATTATCTGCTGCCTACACCAATTAAAAGCATATTTCGTGATCATGTTGCTATTTCTTTGATTCGTTTAAGTTCCTTCTTTCGTCGTTTATGTCAAAAAGTTATTTCATTGGAAGAACTGGATCGTTTAGAACTAGAAAATTAAAGAAACATAGTGTCAGTTGGAGTGAATTTTCCCCCTAGCTTCTTGATATAATGATTCATTTGTCTGTTCATTTGGCGAATGAGATAAGATTAGGAGGTCCAGTACAACATCGATGGATGTATTCTCCTGAAAGAGAAATGGGCACTTTTAAGTCATATGTTCGTAACAGAAGGCATCCAGAAAGATGTATTGTAGAGGCACGTCGGGTTACAGACTATTTGAATTCATGCTCTAGATATTTTCACGAGGGTGTACAAACCAAATTTAACAGAAGACCCCGAAATGATGATGACTGTGTATCACCAGATGTGCAAACTTCTAACTTGTTTCCTAATAGAGGTTGTCCACTAGGTGCAAAAAAGGGCGAGCCAACCTTTCTTGATAAAAAGTCACGACATCAAGCACATGGATATATACTGAACAATTGTGATGAAGTTCTAGAATATATTAGGTAAATTGATTCACTAGTATTATATCATTTATTGTATATACTTCTTAAATTATTTTACTCATCTGATTGCTAACAAATAACAAAATTTGTTCTGTAGAAAGCATGAACTTGAGGTTAGTAATCAGGGAAAAGGATCCAAATGGAGTAAGGACAAAAATCATAGTCAACGCTTCTCTCAATGGTTTGAAGCTCGTGTAATGCATGAGGATGTGTCAGATTTGATAAAACATTTATCGAGAGGACCCAATTCAGTTGCTAAAAGATATGCAGGGTATATTATAAATGGGTATAGATTTCAAACAAGGCGACGTGAAGCAAAGCGTAAAACACAAAATAGTGTTGTTACATTAGTTGCTTTAACTACGAGTTTTGCAAGCTCTAAGGATAAAAATCAGATTGATGCAAATCTAACTTATTATGGTAAAATAGTAGATATCCTTGAGTTGGATTACTATAACCATTTTAAAGTTGTCCTATTTAAGTGTGAATGGTATGAGGCTAAAGAGGATATTTATGGCTTTACTTATGTCTACTTCAACGAAAGGTGCTCTCAGGAAGAGCCTTTTCTATTAGCATCTCAAGCTCATCAATGTTTTTATGTGAAGGATCCATATGATGATGATAAGCATTATGTTATGAAAATAGTCCCAAGAGACTTATTTAGTATGAGTGATGAAGCCAAATTTGATGTCCCC
>NW_026019995.1:600000-790181 GCF_900185275.1 Solanum verrucosum | reverse complement strand
CCTTTCATTGGAGAAACTTTCAAATAAACCCAATCACCCACTTTGAATTCAAGATCCCGTCTCCTCACATCGGCATAAGACTTTTGACGACTTTGGGCTGTTTTCAACCTCTCCCTAATCATCCTTACCTTCTCAAGAGCATCCATGACCAGATCCGGACCCAACAAGGCCACCTCTCCAACTTCAAACCACCCAACCGGTGACCTACACCGTCTACCATAAAGTGCCTCAAAAGGAGCCATACCGATACTAGAATGATAACTATTGTTGTATGCAAATTCAATCAAAGGAAGATGATCATCCCAACTACCTTTCAACTCCAATACACAAGCTCTAAGCATATCCTCCAAGGTTTGAATTGTTCTTTCGGCTTGGCCATCCGTTTGAGGGTGGAAGGCCGTGCTAAGCTTTACCTTTGTACCAAGACCCCTTTGGAATGACTTCCAAAAGTGAGAAGTGAATTGGGCACCACGATCCGAGATGATAGACAAAGGAATCCCATGCAACCTTACCAATTCATGAATGTACAACTTGGCATACTCTTCAGCCCCGTAAGTAGTTTTAACCGGTAGGAAATGAGCCGACTTTGTCATCCGATCAACCACCACCCAAACCGAATCAAAGCCTCTTCTAGCCTTGGGTAAGCCCACTACAAAATCCATGTTGATTTCTTCCCACTTCCAAGTAGGTATCTCAATGTCTTGAGTTAGGCCACCCGGCCTTTGATGTTCGGCCTTGACTTGTTGACAACTATGGCAACCCGAAACAAATTTTGCAATGTCCTTCTTCATACCGCCCCACCAATACACATCCCTCAAGTCTCTATACATCTTTGTTGACCCCGGATGAATAGAATAAAAAGAATTATGAGCCTCATCAAGGATTCTTTCCCTCACACCATCCACACAAGGAACACATAATCTTACCTTGGTACCTAAGGGCACCATCTCCCCCTTGGGAGAAAACCTCCACCTACCACTACTCACCGAAGCCTTTTAATTCTACCAAAGAAGGATCAAGATCTTGCTTGACTATCACCTCATCAGCCAAGGAAGACCTTGAACCATCAACAACAACTACTCCTCCACTATCCACCCCTTCTAACCTAACTCCCAATTTGGCCAACCGATGGACCTCCTTAGCCAACTTTTTACTACCTTCCTCCACATGAGCCAAGCTACCCATGGACACTCTACTCAATGCATCCGCCACCACATTAGCTTTCCCCAGATGATAGTGAACACTCATATCATAATCCTTAAGGAATTCTAACCACCTCCTTTGTCTCAAGTTAAGATCTTTTTGCGTGAAAACATATTGGAGATTCTTATGGTCGGTGAAGATATCAACATGCACCCCATACAAATAATGACGCCAAATCTTTAAGGCAAAAACCACGCGGCCAATTCAAGATCATGGGTTGGGTAATTTTTTTCATGAACCTTAAGTTGCCTAGAAGCATAGGCTATAACCTTACCACTTTGCATCAACACACAACCCAAACCAATACGGGAAGCATCACAATAAACAACAAAACCTTCTAACCCATCCGGATGTGACAAAATAGGAGCGGACACAAGCCTTTCTTTCAAAGTTTGGAAGCTTTCCTCACACTCATCCGACCACACAAATTTAGCCTTCTTTTGAGTCAACTTAGTCATAGGAGAAGCAAGAGAAGAAAACCCTTCCACAAATCTCCTATAATAACCCGCTAAACCCAAGAAACTCCTTATATCCGACGGGGTCAAAGGTCTAGGCCAATTCCTAATAACATCGGTCTTCTTAGGATCCACCTTAATACTATCCCCCGACACCACATGGCCTAGGAAAGCAACTTCCTTCAACCAAAACTCACACTTTTTCATATTTAGCGTAATGCTTCTCTTCCCTCAATCTTTGGAGTACAACCCTCAAGTGACCCTTGTGCTCTTCCTCACCCCGAGAATAGATCAAGATGTCATCTATAAACACCACCACAAAAGAATCAAGGTAGGGTTTGAAAACCCTATTCATCAAATCCATAAAGAGAGCCGGAGCATTAGTCAACCCGAAAGACATCACCACAAACTCATAGTGCCCATACCTAGTACGAAAGGCTGTCTTGAAAATATCACACTCCCTCACCTTCACTTGATGATACCCTGACCGAAGATCAATCTTAGAGAAGTGGCTAGCCCCATGCAATTGGTCAAATAAATCGTCAATCCTTGGAAGAGGATACCTATTCTTGACGGTGACCCTATTAAGTTGTCGATAATCAATACACATTCTAAGAGACCCATCTTTCTTCTTCACAAACAAAACCGTAGCACCCCAGGGAGAGTGACTAGGTCTAATAAACCCCTTCTCTAACAAATCTTTTAATTGCTCTTTCAACTCCGCCGGGGCCATACGGTAAGGGGGGATAGAAATAGGTTGAGTATCGGGAAGGAGGTCTATACCAAGATCTATCTTCCTTTCGGGAGGGACACCGGGAAGGTCTTCTGGGAAGACATCTAGAACTCATTAACAACCGGAATAGACTCAATAGGAGGGACTTTAGACTCCACATCATTGACTCTCACAATATGGTACAAGCACCCTTTGGAAATCAACCTATGGGCTTTAATGCAAGAAATGAATTTCCCATTCACCACAACATCCCGGCTCTCCCACTCAAGGACGGGTTCATTAGGAAATCGGAACTTGACTTTACGAGTCCTACAATCAATAGAAGCATAATATGCATGCAACCAATCCATCCCAAGAATAACATCAAAATCCACCATGTTCAACTAAACAAGATCGCAAGGCAATAACTTATTCAATATGCAAACCGGCAATTTCTATACACGTTTCTAGCAGCAATAGATACACCAATGGGAGTAGATACTTCATATGACTCATGCAACAATTTCGACTCGACATGAAATTTTCTAGCAACTAAGGGGTTAACAAAGGAAAGGGTGGCACCCGGATCAATCAAAGTATAAACATCAAGATCAAAGATTTGCAACATACCGGTCACCACATCCGGGGTCTCATTAACACCTTGTCTACCATGCAAAGCATAAAATCGATTGTCCCTTGGGGCACCACTTTGAGAAGCACCTCTACCCAAAAGAGTAGTGTTAGCACTTCGGACCTTGTTGCGGATCTTGGGACACTCAACCCTCTTATGACCCACTTCTCCACATTCAAAGCAAGCACCCGAACCCTTCATGCAAGGACCACCATGCTTCCTCCCACACTTAGGGCATACATCCATAGAACCCACTTCACCTCCCCCTGAACATTGATAGCAAATCCCCGATTGACATGAGGGTTTCCTCGGCCTTGATGAAATCTAGCACCCTTAGGGAACCTATTCTCCAATCGGGCCCTCTTGGCTTCGTGCCCCCTTTTCTTCCTCAATTTCTCCTCCTCCATTTGCTCGGCATAAGTCATCAACCGAGACAAATCCATATCTCCAATGAGCATAGCGGACCGACACTCCTCACTAACCAAGTCGGATACACCCATCACAAATTTGTTCATCCTCGACCTAGAGTCGGCCACCAAGTGAGGTGCATACTTGGAGAGTTGGACAAATTTGAGGGCATACTCCCTCACACTCATAGCTCCTTGCTTCAAGTTCATGAACTCCACCAACTTTGCCTCCCTAAGCTCAAGAGGGAAGAACCTATTAAGGAAAGCAAGTTTAAACTCCTCCCACAACACCACATAGCCATTACCTTTCTCACCCTTCCATTGATCAAACCAAATTTGAGCAACCCCCTTGAGTTGGTAGGCCGCCAATTCCGCCTTCTCACAAGCACCAACATCCATAATGGTCAAGATTTTGCATACCTCATCGATGAACTCTTGCGGGTCCTCATCCACCTTTGAACCATGGAAGACCGGAGGGTTCATCCTCATGAAATCTCTCACCCTTTCCCCCGGGGTGGTAGTTCGAGGAGCTTGGGCTCCTTGTTGCACTTGGTTAGCTACCACTTGTGCAAGCATGGTGAGTGCATCACGGAGCTCACCATTGGTGGGTGGCTCTTCCGGTGATCGGGCCCGTCTTCCCCTCATGTTTGGCATGATGATCTAGCAATCCAAATAACAAGCGTTAGGGAGGAATCACCTTATCGCACTCTAAGCACAACATAGAACATGAAGAAGGGAAACCTTTCCTAAAACGTTTTCTAGCTTCCCATTCATAGTCGTCGCGTGCTTCACAACCATGATTAGGACTCTACTCAACGCGGTGTGTTGGACTCCGAGGATTTAACAACCTAGTGCTTTGATACCAAGCTTGTCACGACCCAAGCATAGGACCTAGACGTGACATGGCGAATGAGGAACCCGAAGGAACCCCAAACAAGCCTCTCAAACTTGTCATCACACTTCATCGGTCGCGGAAGTACATTCAACATTTATTTAACGGGAAATAGGGACTAAGGGCAAACCATTTCAAAATGACATCATAGAACAAGAGTCAAGCTCATTTACAACATACTTGTCCAACGCACACCTCTACATACATAGATAGGACGGGGCCATGACATACTACCGGCTCCCCTCATAGTCAAAATACAATTGCAAGCTAAAGTCTCAAAACATAGGAGTAGGAAACATAACATAGCCCTCGAATCATTGAGGACTCACCAACAACTCGGATAAGCACCGTACTAGCCACGTTAATGGAGAGAAAGATCAAGAGTAGCTCCGGTCCCTACATGGTGACATCATGTAGGCAAAATATGCGTTAGTACTTGGAATGTACTAAGTATGCGGGGTGCAGCACAACAATAGACAAGGACACAATCGAAATACAAGAAATAGTTTCATAGGCATTATGAATAACAATATGAGGATGCATGATCAAAGTGAAGTCAAAACATGTTTAAGTAAATCTATACTAATAGTAGATATCATATGTGTATGCATGATCCAACCAATCTATAACCCCAACTTAGGATGGGGGATGCCGTTCACACCCGGACACCCTGGTGGCAAGGTATAAACCCCTCACATGGTTGATGTTGGTCACAACCCAAGCATCCTAGGTGGTGAGATATAAACCTCTCACATGATTGATGTTGGTCACACCCCAAGCATCCTAGGTGGTGATATATAAACCTATCACATGGTTGTCCGGTTCTTTTCCCCCGGACCGGGCATGGTCATGCAACACTTTATATAGGAAATTCCCATTAGGCTCTAATGCAATCTCACGTATGGAATGAACATATACACAAGCTTAGTTTGTCATCAACACATCTCTGGATTTCCATATATCTCATAACTCAAGCTTTAAAACATCGATTCATCAATTCCCCATAGTTGGAAATTTTGTCAAACACCTTGAAGGATGTAATGGAATCAAAGAGCATGGAAAATAGGGTAGTAATTATGCAGCCAAACTAGTGAACAACCTACAACAACACCTTTTTAACACTCACAATACCACATGAAAATCTCCACATCCATTCCAAATTTAGATTCAAGTTCTAGAGTCACAACATGCTCAAAACAATCACTTTTCATGTTTAAAATTCAATGTGCAGGAAATTATTACAAAGAACAAGACTAATTTATGAATCTTAACTTAAACCATGAACTAGTGAGTAGAATAGAGTCTAGGCACTATGGGTGGAAGGACCCATGAGTTCAACACCACATACCTTGAATTTTTATGAAGGTCTTGAGAGTGTCTTCAATGGAAGCTTTGAACTTGGAGCAAGAGTCTCTTCAATCTTGAGGAAGGTTTTGGATTAGGATTCTTGAGAGAACTTGAGAGAAAATGTGTCTAAGTATGGGATAGGTGTTTTGGGAAATGTTTTAGAGATGGGAATTGAACTAATGGTATATAGGAAATAACATATGCCCTTTGGAAAAATAGTCCAACACTTAGAAAAAAAAATGAGGCGGGTGAACAGTAAAAACGCTCAGTGGAAATTGCGTTTCCTGCCGGACAGATTTTACGAAAATGGGAATAACTTCTTCGTCCGAACTCCGAATGAGGTGAAATAAAGTGCGTTAGGTAGGTAACTCAAAGGGCTTTCCATGGATATGTTATTGGCCACCCAATAATTTGTATGCTAGGAGATATGACCCTCCAAAGTAGACGCTCGAAAAAGGCTTCACATGGAAATTTTGGATTTTGATACGGTTGCTCTAAAATTTGGGTTAGACCCATTCCCCACTCAATTTGACCCCCTAAACAAGAATATGAAGTCGGATTTTTGAAAAACGAAATGGATTTTTTTATATATAGCTAAACAAGTTTCCGGTAACTTCCGAAGAACATTTTTAAGAACTTTTTGGGTCATTTCAGGGGGTCTTGTATGTCATGCGATATGCCGATAGAGCATCATCTAGCTTCCTTGACCAATCCGTTCTATTAGCATTCATAATCTTTGCCAAAATTTGTTTGATTTCTCTATTGGACACTTCAACTTGCCCACTAGTCTGCTGATGGTAAGGAGTGGCTACATTGTGACGGACACCATATTTCTCAAGTAGTGCCTTGAACAACTTATTACAAAAGTGAGAACCTCCATCACTAATAATAGCCCTCGGTGTACCAAATCTGGAGAAGATATTTTTTTTCAAGAATGGGGTGAAACTTTTACCTTCATTGTTGGGGAGCGCAACTGCTTCCACCCAATTCGATACATAATCCACCGCAACAAGAATATACTTCATCCCATATGAAGTCACAAATGGACCTATAAAATCAATTCCCCAGACATCAAACAACTTTATCACCAATATAGGATTCATAGGGAGCTCTTGCCTCTTTGAAATCCCTCCTTCTCTTTGGCAACGATCACAAGACTTGGCGAAATCATGAGCATCTTGGTGGATAGTAGGCCAGTAATACCCACACTACAAAATCTTATGTGTAGTTCTAATACCACTATGATTCCCACCAATAGGCGATGAATGGCATGCTTCAAGCACACTTAACATCTCAACCTCAGGCACACAGCGACGAATAATCCCATTAGCACAACTACGATACAAGTACGGCTCATCCCAAAAGAATTTCTTCACATCATTTATAAACTTTTTCCTTTGGTGAAAGACAAATCAGGGGGCACAATATCGCTTTTCAAATAATTAGCAAAGTCTGCGAACCAAGGAATCAAATCATGAGAAACAGCCAATACATGTTCATTTGGAAAAGCATCATTAATTTCAGCCCTATCTCCAAGCTTTGCATAGCCTCTTCCTCTAATCTGGACAAGTGATTGGCAACTTGATTTTCGGTCCCCTTTCTATCTTTTACCACAAAATCAAACTTTTGCAGCAACAATACCCATCTAATCAATCTGGGTTTTGCATTCTTTTTTGCCATCAAATACCTCAATGCAGAATGGTCAGTATGCACTATAACCTTAGTACCAAGCAAGTAGGATCGAAATTTCTCGAATGCAAAAACCACCGCAAGAAGTTCTTGTTCGGTCACAGTATAATTCTTCTCGGCCACATTTAGAGCTTTGCTAGCATAGTAAATAGGGTGAAGAATTTTATCTCGCCTTTGTCCCAATACTACACCAAGCGCCACTCCACTCGCATCGCACATTACCTCAAACGGTTGTCCCCAATCCGGTGAAATAATGATAGGTGCAGTAACCAACTTCTCCTTCAACTCTCCAAATGCTCTAAGACAAGTATCATCAAAATAGAACGTACACTTCTTCTCGAGCAATTTGCACAACGGATGTGCAATTTTTGAGAAATCTTTGATGAATCTCCTATAAAAACCTACACGCCCAAGAAAACTTCTAACACCTTTTACAGAAATGGGTGGCGGAAGCTTTTCTATTACTACAACTTTAGCTCTATCAACCTCAATACCTTTCTCTGAAATTTGATGACCCAACACTAAACCTTCTTTAACCATAAAATGACACTTCTCCCAATTCAGCACCAAGTTACAGTCTCCACACCTCTTAAGCACCTCGGCCAAATGATCCAGACAACGATCAAAAGAATCACCTACAACTGAAAAATCATCCATGAACACTTCAATAGTGTCTTCCACCATATCAGAAAATATAGATATCATACAGCACTAGAAGTTTGCTGGAGCATTGCACAACCCAAATGGCATCCGTTTGAACGCAAAAGTCCCTTAAGGGCAAGTGAATGTGGTCTTCTCTTAGTCTTTTGGAGCTATAGAAATTTGATTGTAGCCTGAATACCCATCAAGAAAACAATACCAACCCTTTCCTGCAAGTCTATCCAACATCTGGTCCATGAACGACATAGAAAAGTGGTCCTTTTCTGTCCACGAATTCAACTTCCGGTAATCCATACAAACTCTCTATCCAGTAATGAGCCTCATTGGAACAGGCTCATTTCTTTCATTTGGAACCACAGTAATACACCCCTTTTTAGGCACGCACTGCACAGGACACACCCAACTACTATCTTCAATGGGGTAAATAACTCTCGCATCCAGCCACTTGATGAACTCCTTTTTAACTACCTCTTGCATAGGTGGATTTAATCTTCTACGGTGCTCGATACTGGGCTTATGATCTGGCATGAGTTGGATTTTGTGAGAGCAAATACCAGAAGGAATCCCATTAATATCTGCAATAGTCCACCCAATAGGTCGCTTGATCCTCTTTAACACAGTCACCAAGCACTCTACTTGTCTCGCATTCACATCTGCCGCAATGATGACCATCAAAGTATTCTCTCTGCCCAAGTATAGATACCTCAAATGTTGTGGTAGAGCCTTAAGCTCCAATTTTGGTTCCTCCACAATAGATGGTCTTGCAGGTGGGGACTCACGATTCTTCATGTCTAACTCATACTTCTTTGGTTTGGACCGATATTCACATATATCGAGTGCAGCTACCAACTCATTATACTCTTCAATACCATCACTATCAAAATTCATCATAACTGCTGCTAATGCCTCAGCACCTAGTCGCTCTTCAATTTGCACTTCTGTCCCACTCTCCACTCTGTAAGTTATAGCAGATACTGTTTAAAGCTCACCACTCTTCTTCATGGACCTACAAATATTGAAAGTTGCTTTTTCATTGTTGAGTCTGAACTTCATCTGTCCCTTTTCCATATCAACCAACGCACGTCCTGTGGCAAGAAACGATCTCCCAAGGATGATGGAAACCTCAAAATCAACCTCACAGTCAAAAATCACAAAATCTGCCAGAAAAATGAAAGACTCCATTGTCACTAGCACATCATGGAGTACACCAATGGGCCTCTTCACAGTTCGATCGGCCATTAGTAACCGCATTGCAGTGGGCTTTGGGTCCCCTAGACCCAACTTCTTGTAAATAGACAATGGCATGAGGTTTATGCTAGCACCAAGATCACACAATGCCTTAGCAAAGTTTAACAACCCTATATTACATGGGATCGTGAAAGCACCAGGGTCTTCCTTCTAGTGCACAAGAGATCTTGTAGCAATAGCGCTACAATGCTGCAATTTATCATCATCTTCAAAACTCACAGACCTTTTCTTTGTCACCATATCTTTCATAAACTTCGTATACCCAGGCATTTGCTCCAAACCTTCTATCAAAGGAACGTTTATAGAAAGCTGCTTCAACATACTAATAAACTTGCGATATTTACCATCTTTAGTCATCTTCACTAACCTTTGAGGAAAAGGTGGTGGAGGTCTAGGTATGTGGACCACTTTCTGAGATATCTCTGCTTCCTGCTCTGTTGCCGTCTCAGACTATTCTCTAGCCTCTACCACATCATCTTCTTTTCTAATCTCTGAATCCACCACAGACGACATAAATGGATCTATGGTTTGCTTACCCCCTCGAGTAGTAACTGCCATACAATGACCATCATTTTTTGGATTCTAGATGGTGTTGCTAGGAAGAGTGCCAGGTTGACGTGGATACACTATAGTAGACAACTTAGTCATCTGCTGCTCTAAATGCTTTATTGACACTGCATGGGCATCAACCTTTTGACCAACACCAGACAAGTCATTTCTCATCAGTTGCATCAAACCTTCTCATCATCTTATGCATCATATCTTCAATACGCGCCAGATTGCCTCCAATTTCCTGATTTTGAGGGGGAACATAAGATCCAATCCGATCGTTTCTGTTGTCATAGTTGTTTCGATTGTAGTTGTTGTCGCGATGGAAGTTTCCATCCCGAACATATGGACCCTCTCGGTTGTAGTTACGATAGTTTCGACCTTGATTTCCTTGACCTTGGTGCCAATTTTCTGTGTTGGATTCTTGAGCGTTAGGATGGAAACCCCCCGTCTGATCATTCATTGCATAAGCATCTTCTTCATAGTAACACTCTTAAGCTGATGGTGGCATTCTAGTCAAGTAATTCACTACATTTGCCTTCTCTGCACATCCGCCCACATGCTTCAATACAAACCCCAACTCGGTCCTCATCTGAGCCATCTCCTTACGAATCTTCTCTGCGGACTGATTATTCGTAGCATGAACGGTAGATGTGTTTCTCCTAGTATCCGACCTCCTAGTGCTCCATGCTTTATTGTTGTGAGAGATCTTCTCCGATTTTTCTGCAATCTGTGCATATGTGCACTCACCATATGATCCTCCAGCAATAGTATCAAGCACTGCATTATTATTGTCAGTGACTCATCATCAATACGGTGATCTGAAACACCTCTTATGAACGAAGTGAATTTGTCCCATGATCTACTCACAGACTCTCCAGGTAATGCCACAAAATTATTTACCATATCTTTATGATTGAGCTTCTTGGACACTGGATAATATCTTGCTAAGAACACATCTCTCAGTTGGTTCCATGTATAGATTGAGTTATAAGGAAGCTCAGTGAACCATATAGCAGCATCGCTTGTCAGTGATAGAGGGAACACTCGCAATCCGATGACATCCATTCATTGCCTTCAATCAATATCCAACATAAACTAGGGTTAGAATTAGGAATAAAAGGAGAAACATGGGTCTCATGGGGAATTCTTCAAGAAACCACCAATACAACATAAATTCATCCATAATTATTCATATAACATCAATCAATGTCAGTTTATAACATCAATTTCACTTTAGAAAGAAGACCCACGTTTTTGGATTGAAACCTAGAAATTGGAGATTTTGAAATTCATCTTGAAGGGCCTCTTGGGGAAAGGAATCCCAAGAGTTATAAGCAACCATACCATATTGACGAATTAACCACGAAAATCCGAGTTGCAACCTTGGAGAGTTGGTCTTCTTCTTGAAGCTCCAATGTTCTTCAATGGAGTTCCTAAGAAGAGAGAGAGAGTAGAAAGAAGGAGGAACTTTAGGTTTAGATCTTTGGGGTTTTGTGTTTGAGTGATAAAAATGAGGTAAATTCACTTAAAAAATCATTATATACACGTCCCCTAAAGTACCCTAAATACCCCTCACTTAGTTGGACTCTTTAATGAAGTAAAAAATAGATTTCTAAATTTCTGCATTTTCGTCGCAAAGCTGTTCCCTGAAGATATTTGGAATTAAATTTCGAGATAGTAGAGTCCGCAACACGACCGCGTTGCAAACTAAACTTTTGCTCCTTGGGGGAGCTAGTCCGCGACGCGGATGCATTTTCTCTAAGTGCAATTTGCAAGCTGCCTTGGCAGCTTGCTTGGCCAAGGTTGGGGTCCTTCTCGGGATCCCTTAGGGTGGCCCCGGGGTGTCGTATTTGAACGTTTTGACCCTATAAACATATATTTACCTAATTTGAACCTTTTTACAAGATTATAACATCATAAGACACTCCCAAACCTGCCCAAAACCTAAGGACACACTAGAACACATTCTTCTCTAGTTTCCTTAAGTCGCGGTCATTTCTTGATGTTTAGACTTTTACTCTTCCAAACCAAGTCAATTACATTACTTTAGGTTTAGAAACATCATTTTAACTATTTTAAAGTCATTATTCATAAGGTGAGGCTCTAACTTAAGTCATCGAATTTTCGGGGTGTTACACATTTCATTGTATTCGACATAGAAATAGTGTGGAATTAAAAACTTATTTAAATCGAAACAATCCAAAACTTCATTTAAAAACACAGCGGAAGTCTAAGTCTCACATGTCCATCTAAAACAATATCTTCAACTAAAGTAGGGACACGACCCTTTACAATAAAAAAGACTAACATTTTCTATTACATTGAATAAAAGAAACTTCTGAAAGTATTTGTCCTCGATCTATGAGGACATACCACTTGATCTTGGAAGAATATCAATCCACACACTTGCACTAGAGAGACGCAATCACTTGCCAAAACCTACACTTGAGGTAAAACATGGAGAAGAATCGGGTTAGCATAATTAAGTACTAAGTATGATAGCCATGCAAAAACATGCTTAAACGGACATTTTATTTCAAAGTCATTATATATGCCATTTTGATGAATCTTCAGGAACATAAGCATAAGAGGCATAATACTCCACCACAACATATACAGATCTAACCACATTAGAACATAACCACATATAAACCATTACTTCACTTTGAACCTTCACTTCAAGTAACCCTCATGCTATACCTTGTGCAATGTACGGATAGTGTCCCATACCACCATCCACACTAATGTACCACATTAAGGTCACCAAAAGTGAACTTACCATTCAACCTATCCAAGTTTTCACAATACTCATACAAAAGACAAAAACATTATATAAGTCATATCATCACCTAAGGACCATTAACTAAGACAACTCTAAGTCATACTTCTGCAATGTGCAAGTAGCATCCCAACCACTACTCACACTAAGTACTCCTTTCAAAGTCACCATAAGAATGACATATTCATATACAATAAGTCATGACAAAGAAGTAACTCATGATACAATCCAAGTATAACAAGCATTTTTACATTTAAGCATATAAGAGTCAACATTCTTCATTATCTTTATTTAGGACACATTTATATATTAGCCATTAAGACTTAGAGAACTTACTATGACCCTCTCAAAGCTTACTCGTGCAATGCATGGATGGCATCTCATATTACCACCCACACTTCATAGAACTCATCAAAAACCATAATGCACATATCACATGATGGGAATAGGCATTAACCGACACAAACCATGAGAGCAAAATCATGGAATCCGGTGTTAAGTAACCCTACACCGAAGGAAGGTGTTCCACTTGCCTAAGGTAGAACTAAGTGTGTTTTACCTATGTGGGCACATAGTTATGGGATAACAAAGATATTCATTGGACTCTAACCTAACATTGTGAGAGTCACCATCTTACCATATCCACTTGGTGCTTATCCTCCATTCCCATAGAGTACTTCATTTGTATTACATTATTGGACTTGAGAGGGCCACAAACATTAGGCCTACCGACCCAAGATACATTACAGATGAAAGGCCCACAACCATTAGGTCTACCGATTCAAGGTACATTAGGGATAGCTCATTAACTTTCCAAGTAGTGTCACCAACATTAGGTCTACCGATACAAGGTTCATCATTTCACACATGAAAGGGCTACCACTATTAGGTCTACCATTTCAAGGTTTAACATCTCATTAGCTCCTAAAGTCCTCATGAAATGCCACCAACATTAAGTCTACCGATCCAAGTTTTAGCCTAGAATACTTTATCATCCATTCATTCATTCATGAAAGGCTACCAACATTAGTCTACCAATTCAAGACATTAAGACATTAAGTCAAGATACATTCATTATACAAGAAAGGATGTCTAAGCCTACAAATTCAAGATACACAATTCATAGAAGAAAACCCTTCACATTCCATCATCAGCATTCATTTGTGTTAATTGAGAATATGCTTTCAATCAATAACACAATTACATTCTAAACATGATCATTATACCTTCATTGAAATCACACACATATACTTTACATCATGATCATACATAGATCCATTATATATAGAGGTACAAGGAAGATATCCATCAATTCAATACCACAATATACATAGTAAGTAAACACCTTCACCTTTCAAGTGGATCAATAGATCAAGCACAATTCTACTTCGACATGTAAGTCATAACGTGCCCTTCAAGGCCATGAATCTCAAATCAACAACACACCAACAATTTACTACAATAAAGACATATATAATGATACAATTATATAACCCAAAGAAATTTAGACATATCCCATTCAAAATCTTTCATAATCATCAAACCCACTTCATAAAGGTACAATTTAGGAATTGTGAGAATTCGTGGGTTCATAGAATATTTTCATCATAAATCATCAATGAAATACTAATACGATCATAATAGGTCATTAATAACCATTTGAAAACATTTGGTGAAAGAACCCATAAGATTGAGTAAAACCCTAGCTTTTTGATAAGTTGAAATCACCTTGAAATTAGCTCCTTGAATGAAAAGTTAAACAAGGATGAAGACTACCATACCTTGCTGTTGATTCCCCACAAAATTTGAGGAAGAAACACTTTGAATCCAGAAACCCTAGCTTCAATGTCTCCCTTCTTCTTCCTTGAGTTTAGAGAGAGAAATATTTGAGAGTAGATCGGTATTCTTTTAATTCTATTTGGAGCGACTTAATTGAAGGGATTTATGTCTAAAAAGGTTATATAGTTGCTAGGAAGGGAATAGAATAATGAGGACTCAACTTTGGAAAAGGACTAAGGGCCCACAATGTTAAAACTTAAAAATTTACACCTTGCCCGACTTACCTCGCCCTTTGACCCTCATGGCTCGCCAAGTGCACCCTTGGCGAACCCATATTTCCAGTAGGCTCAGAAAATGGGCAGTTCAGTAGGTGATCAAGGGGGCTAATGGGAGTTTCCCAAACCTGGTTGGCGAGCTACGACTTAGCTCGCCCTTTGTTCTAGAACCTAGGCCTAAGGAACAGCCCACTAAGTGACCCCAAGTGTACTTTGGCGCGTTGCCAAGTCACTTGGGCGATCAAGTAGTCCCATCGCCTAAAGGTCCATCAAAGAACAAGGTTTATTCCACTCAATCTTGCTAGCTTGGGTCCTTTCTTGAACCCTAGACTTCTTCCTTGATCAATTATGTTCTAAAACAGCCAAGACATCCACTTAAGGTTATACTAACCCACACGATGAGGCTCTAGTTCAACCTATCATTTTGCAAATGTTATGTTCTAATGTGAAGAAATGACTTGTATGATGGTTATGTTTGTATATTATGCCTCTTATACTTATGTTCATAAAGCTTTCTTAAATTGGCATAAAAGCATGACTTTCAAATAAAATGTCCGTTTTAAGCATGGTGTTTGCATGGCTATCATACTTAGTACATTAAATGTGCTAACCCATATTTCTTCTATTCTACTACAAGTGTATGTTCCAGTAGTTGAGTTGTTTCTCTCTAGTTGAAGCTTGGATTGAGTTCTTCCAAGAGTATTGGTATATCCTTATGGATTCGAGGACAAGTACTTTGTTGTTTCATTTCTTTCATGTAATACATATTTGTTAGACTTTTGATACTTTTGATTGGGATATTGTTTTTAGGTGGCCATGTGAGACTAGTAGACTTCCGTTGTTTTAAATGTTTTTCGATTGTAAGGATTTAAACAAAGGTTTTAATTCCGTACCATTTTCCTTATATTGAATGTTGTGAATGCTATGAGGCTTGTAGGAGACTTTTCGGAGTCTTGTACGCCATGTCGCTTCTGGGATATAGGATCGGGTCATGACAAGGTCTTTCAAAAGCTGAAAATTCTACCCTTTTTGAATCCGAGGTGTTAAATTATGAATATTCAAAAATCATCTCAAAAATATTTTATTTTTAGTTAAATATCTTATTAAATTAGTTTAGTTTAAGTTTATTATATTTTTTGAATTAATTATTTTATAATAAAGTTGATTATTTTATTTCATTAAAAGAAAGAAGCTTATTAATTATTTTATATTAATTCGTCGTATTTGACTTTTAGCCGAATTCAACAATTCAGTCAATTTGGCTACGTTCGTAATTTCAATTGGCTATAGTTGATATGTATTTAGGCCAAATCCTTAATTCAACCTAGCCCTTTATTACAAATCTAACATTTTTTTCTATTTCACCTTAACCATTTGTTTTATTTTCTTACTACCCATTTTTTTAGCCCAATCTCCAGCCAGCTTTGAGACCAAATCCTTAAACCATTTGCTCACTAAATACCCATACAAAAATTAGCGGCCCAACTCAATCCTTCAACAGACCCGGCCCACTCCAACTTCAACAAAGAAACCGAGAAGTTTCTAGCAGTACAAAAAGTAACAGGAATTCTTCAACATTAACAAACAGAAGCAAGCGGCGTCACCAATATTCCATACCAATGTTCAAATAAATGTTCAATACACGACATCAATTCCACGTGATTCCAAACATTAACAAATGACTTTCAACGCTGATTCCAAAAGTAGTACATGGCGTGGACACGAAAATGCAGAACAATAAACATAAATTTCAAAATGAAATCAACATTATTCTAAATCACGGTGAGCAAACAGAGATAGAAGGCAAAGTTACGCATATTCTTCCTCAAACCAGTACAGTCGTACAACTGCAGCAGTTTGTGGATTCATCCTTGCTTGCGTGGATTGGCGCCACATCAATCATCAAGGATGTGGAATCAATACCAGACGTCCACGTCACTCGATTTTTATTGAAAAATGGTAAATTTCGTAGGAAATCTGGTTTATTCTTGAGGAATATCGCATTTCAAAATTGAAAGGGCCCAATCCTTGAAAGAATACATTTGAAATACACTCCATAATAGAGAAGACAATTCATTTTAGGTTTTAGTTTCACTATTTCAGTCTAGAACTTACCCAGGTTCATTTGAGTTTGAGGTCACAAGTAAATTCGTTGGTGGTGGAATCTTGTTTCAGCTCGTCATTGTCTCAGTCACTAGTCATAATGAGGTAAATCACTCTTACTTTTTTATTCATTCTGTCTCCAGTAAATATTGAATTATGAGTCCTTGATTGGTTCTAAGATGCTCTTGTGTGATGTGTTTAAGTCTAAGTTGCATTCTTAATCTTCATCTTATTTTTTTTTGAGATTAGTAGTGTAGGTTTAGTTTCTAAGATGATGTAGTGCCTGTTTTGAAATTGTTTCTCTATTTGTAGTCTTCAAAATTGATGGTTACTCTGTCTGCCTTAGGTTTTAGCTTGTTTCACTTTTTAATCATGATATTGTTCTATTCTTATTTTGTTGAAATAATATTCATGCTGTCGTTATGTGTTTGTAGGGTGCCAAATGAGTTATGCAGTTGTACATTTAGCTACTTTTGAATATAAGTTGAATTTTGAGTTTGTGTTCTTTAAAGTATGTTCAAAGATCTGTTTATATCTCATTTTGGAAGGAAAATGTTTTATACTTGTCCTCTGAGTCATTTGTATAGCATGATTTATTTTGGTGTTGTTTAATGGTCGAAATCTGGAAATTTCAGTCATTATCATAGTTATCCTTCATTTATGTATCCATTTTGTGACAGAGGGCTTCTTTATATTCTTTGGTTCTTTATAGTGTCATGTAAGTACAACTTTCATTTTGGCTTAACTTAACAATGTGTTCTTAGCATACTTCTCTCTGTGTCTCGTAATTTGGTCATTATGTATTCTGGTTAATTGTTCTCGAATGTTACCTGATGCCTTGAGCTCTCCAGTTTAATGTTTAGTTTGGTGAAAAATAGCATGTTTAGTTCTTGGTTGAATTGAAAATATTTTGGTACATCTTTTGTAAGTCTTTAATGTTCAAAATTTGTAGTACTACCTGATGGATTTTTGTAGCATGACAGTGTTTTATTTTAACTTTCTTGTGAAGTTACTTGGTCACATTGGTGTTCACTTATTTTGATTAAATGTGTTAAAAGATATACATTGGTCCTAAAGAAGGACCCTGGTGATTAGTTTAATTGTAGCCCTTTCTCTTGCATTTATTATTATTCTAATGATCTTTAATGTTTGTTTGTCCCCCTCTGTTAAGTTGGGTTTGATGGTTTTTCTTTCTCTGTCATAAAGAGAGAATTGATCCATTCATTTATTCATTATAGGAAGTGTTGTAGTAGCATTTAATTATCAGTGTGTAAAATTGTAATCTTGTTGAAATGATTGTATTGGTCTAGGTTCCACTTACCATGTGAGTTTAACGTACTTTATTTTGGCACTCTTAAAAATTTGGTGGGGTTATATGTTAATTGTCATTTGCTAAAGTTGTTATCAGTAATCTAGTTTAACCGTGTATTTAGCATGCCGTCAACTATTCGTTGGAGACGTCTTTGCTATTAATTTTTAATTGTCCTCTGTAAGCCTTTCTCTTTAGGGTTATTGTTTCAAAGATATCGTATTGCCTCATTATCTCTTATGAACTGTTATTGGCGTTACTTATGTTCTTTTCTTTGTTGCATGTGAAATCTGCCTCGAGTCATCATGGACTCCTTCTCCTATCCTTGCATCCTCTCATTGGGCTAGAAAAGCCCAAATTCACTTTCTTACTCTAGTCCACCCCAATTATCAGTGATGAATTTGATGTACAGGTGTTTGGTTATTCAAAATAGGCCATATATACGCTAAATTTTCAGGCCTTATAGCGGATATACAAAAATATACAACGACATTCAGTCACTGCATGCGTTTTATAAAAGCAACAGAAATAGGCCAAAATCCCTCCTAAAATACCAGGTTTGTACTGTGTTGTAATTGGGCCAAAGGCCCATATATGTTTGGTATTATTTTGCTAGGTTTAGGACAGGTAAAAATTGTGTAAAAAGCCCAAAGAAAAATTAGCTTTCTATGTTAGTTTAGGATAGAGAATTGGGCCAAAAATCCACCTCTCTTTGGCAGATATTTGTTAGTCTTAGGATAGGTGTAAAATAGGTTAAAGGCCTAAAGCAGAAACTAGGCCCAAGTAGGCCCGACGGAAACCCGACATGGGCCCAAATCTCCCTCTCTCCTTATTAAATATTTTGTGTTAATTTAATTGTTACTACATGCTTATTTACTAATTAATTTTAAGGCTCTTAATTCATAATTCCCCAAAGGACACTCATTTTGAGTTAGTTATTTATAGTACTTTATCTAAAAATAACTAAGTTTATACTTGTCTTTTCCAAATTGATCTCTAAAAATACAGAACTTTTTCTCTACTTAGACATTTTAGATAATATATTCCCTTTCCCCTCTAAATGATTTTAAGCCTTAAAGTTTGTTTATTTCGTGATTAGTCAAGCTTGCCTGTCTTTTACTTTAAATTTTTCCAACCAAATATTTTAATTACTAGATAATTGTGTGTTAGCGAGAATTTCAGGTACTTTCAAACCCTTCCTGAAATGTTAATATGAACCCCGAACCCCCTTTTTAAATGTTTTAATTCATTTTCTATTTTAAATTTTTTTCAAATTAAGTTTTCTTGATTTTTCTTTAAAAATTATGTGGCTACTATGTTTCCGAAATAGAAAATTAGCCTAAAATAGAATTACGACTATGCTGTGGAATTTGAATGAGTGAACCTTAAGGTTGATTTATTTGGCTATTTGTATTATTGTTTACTTGTTTCTATGTTTGTAAATTATTAATGTAGCATTTTATGGCATCGAATTCCACCTAACGACAAATAGTTTGCATTAGAAAAATGGTGGTTACGTGGTTATCTGTGATTGTCCCTTCAGAAAGGAACCCTCAAATTTTTTAAGTAATAAATGAATAGTTGGATTGTTATCATCCAAAGTCGTTTATTATATTTTACCCCGTAGTTTTTCCCACTCAGGTAACCAAGGCTTGTTCTTAAACCAACTCTAGTCTACCTAGTATAGAATGAAGCCAAAACACTATTTAAGCCTTAGCCTAAGACGGCTTAATACCCAAGGTATATTAAGTCCATTTATAAACCGCCAAAACATGTCCAAGGTCCACAACCTAACGACATATCATTTATGTGACATTTGAAAGAAGTATGTGTAGTGACCTAATTATTACCTTTTGGGGGGGCTTAATCGTGCTTTGTTTTGTAGGTATGGCCCGTCTTCTCAAATTCAACATGGTCGTAAGTGCTCTGGAGAAGCTTAAGATGTGGTATTATGATCTCAATGTGTTCCACAAAATAAAACTCAACGAGCACATAGGATTATTGACAGAACTCCTAAGCATAGTCGATTATCCCAAGTTGATCGGTGTCCTCACCGGGTATTGGGATAATGAAAAAAAGGTATTTCAATTTGGGAGAATGGAAATAACCCTGACAATCAAGGAAATACCAAGACAATATAGACATTGTGGGTACAGGAATAGAAAAAGAGCAAGAAAAGAGGAAAATATTTTGATTTCTAACAAGCTGACTGTTGAAGATATCATAAAATGTCTCAATTTAAAAATTGAAAATGCCTACTCGGTTCAGGAGTCAAGCATTGATTACAGGGATCTCTATGCTAGATTTAGACATACAAACAATTATATAGCTTTCAACCACGAGTTTAAGTCATTCAGGGAATGGGACACAACACGATCTTTGGCATTCATTATCACATGGATACCATGGTATTCCTAGAGCCCTAGTCTCACAATCCATACCCAAATAATCATGCTAGCAGACACTCTTTTGAACGGACACAAGAACCAAGAGTAGGTAAAGTACTATCCCATTACACTCGTCATCCTATTTGATATGTATCGTGCTCTGGGAAGATGCAAGAACATACGCAATTATTTTCAAGGTTTCATCCTCTTTCTCCAGTGGGAGATAATGAGTCACTTGTTTAAGGTAAATGGGACTCAAGAGCTTCACATTTTCAATAAAGACAATGCTCTCAAGCATCTTAACAGGATGTTGTACTGGGGAGATCTCAACAATAGGAGAACCAAAGTGAGATGGGCTCAAATCTTTTATGATTTAGGAGAGGACAACATCCAATGGATGTTCGACCGGTTTATCTCAAAAGAGGTCATAGTTCGGGGTGATAAGCAGGTAGTCCTACTCTACCGGGCATTCGAGGAAACCGCCCATATACACCCATCCGGGTCAGGAGGCAATTTGGACAAAAACAAACCTTTCTCCCAAATGGAAGTAACAATATCTATGTGATCAACAATGTGGATGATAGAGTCCCTAATGCTAAAAATATGTTGAGGGAATGGGAAAATGTGTTGTGACTGGATGAAAAAACACTTGCTAAGGACCGATTTGACGTCGGACACGTAGAAACTTACAAGGATTGGTTGAAAATACATTTACAAGGCCTTTCCTTCCTAGTTCCAAACATCTACTGTAGCTTAGAGCAGAAAGAGTCCAAGGTAAGGATAAAACTAGGGCGATTCAAAAGTGAAGACCGGGAAAGGCATGATGAATTCCTTCGAAAGCAAGAGGAATGTAAGCATACCATTGAAAGCTTGACTCAAGAATTAGAGAGCCTAAGTAGCAATCTAGGAAAACTTGACTCTTAAATGGAAGAACAGAAAGAGGGCACGATATTTGAGAACTTAGAAGAAAAAGGGCATAGATATGATGGGTATTTGTTGATGGCTCATTACAAACTTTGTCGCATCTTAGGACAAAACAAGAGGAACAAATCAGATACGGAATCATTAGGAGCGTCTTAGTAGATTTCGCCCCTAATTGATTCTTTGTTTATGTATTTGCATTTATTTGCCCCTACGTAGGCGTGCTCTCTATTATATTACAGTACTTCTTTCAAATGACCCCTGAATGGGCCTTTGCTTTTATATTTTTACCTTACTCCTAGTTTTATACAAGTAAAGTTTAGATAGAGGCAAAGTGTAGTAAGACTTGCGCTTGTATTTATAAAATATTTCAATTGTATGGAAAATGTTATTAAATTTCTGTACTTTTCTATTATCTTATGTTAGGATATGTTAAGTGCTTGTATGAGATCCCTTCGGGGTCAAGTACGCCATGTTATATCTAGGGTGTACCCCTGGGTCGTAACAAACTTGGTAATTAGAGCAAAAGGTTTAGAATGGTTCTAGGATTGTCTCACAACCACGTCTAGTAGAGTCTTGTTCATAAGTGTGAAACGCTCCGCATTTATGAATAGGAAGCTATTAGATGAGTAGGAAACTTCACTTCATAATTCCACGATATGGCTTAGTAGGTCCTTCTCCTAACCCGTGCCTTATCATTTTCACGATATGGATTATACAAGGTCAAATGCTCGGAGAGATAAGGAAGGTAATGTGGAGCAAGACGTTCCTCTCCAATTTCCACCCCAAGCTCCTCCTCAAGCTCCAATCTACCCTATAGGAGAGAATGTCACTCATGCAGAGTTTAGGTCTACTATCCAATTGTTGCCTCAAGCCTTAATGGCGTTAGCCAATAGAGAGGTTGTAGCTGTGGTAATCCCAATAAGGGGGATGGCTGCTTCTAGAGTGAGAGAGTTTTTGAGGATGAACCCTCCAGAGTTTTATGGTTCCAAGGTGGAAGAGGATCCTAATGGGTTTATAGAGGAGGTTTACAATGTACTTGCTATCATGGGGGTGACTTCGATAGAAAAAGAGGAACTAGCCGGTTACCAATTGAAGGATGTTGCTCAAATATGGTATGAACAATGGAAAGATTATAGGCCGGTAGAAGTGGGTCCAATAAAGTGGGAAATATTCAAACTAGCATTTCTTGATAGGTTCTTTCCCCTGGAGTTGAGGGAGGCTAAGGTAGAAGAGTTTATCAACCTTAAGCAAGGTATCATGAGTGTTAAGGAGAATGAATTGAAATTTGCTCTATTTTCTAAGTATGCTCCATCTATGGTAGCAAATCCAAGGGATATGATGAGTAGGTTTTTGATGGGTGTGTCTGAATCGGTTGAAGAAGAATGTCGTACGAAAATTCTTGTGGGTGACATGGATATTTCTAGGATTATGGTGTATGCCCAACAAATTGAGAATTCGAAACATAGTAAAAATAATAGGGAGATAAAGAGAGTTAGAACCAATGGGGGGAACTTTTATATTGCTAAGTCTGATGGACAAGGTAGGCCTACGTCCAAATAAAGGTATTGTAGTCAAGATTCTTCCAACACCCCTAGGTTTGACCAAGAGAAAGGTAGTGGAACTCCAATTCACAAGTCTACTTGCACCAAGTGTGGAAGGAATCATTATGGTAAGTGCCTAGCCAACATGGATGGTAGTTATGGGTGTGGAAATAGTGGGCACAATATGAGGGAATTCCCGGTGCTTAAGGTTAAGGGAAGCGAGAATAAGCAAGTTGCTCCTAGTGGTCCGGATGAGAGTGCCAAACGAAGAATAAGTTCTATGTCCTCCAAGCTAAAAATGATCAAGAGCGACCTCCTTATGTTGCTGCCGATATGTGTTTCATGCTTCATTAGATTCCGGTATTGTTTGGTCTTTTATTGACTTGATATGTGAGAGTTGAAGTTGTCTTTACTATAAATGATGTTTAGAAAAGTTCGTTTAGGCTTTCTCCCAAAGGGGAAATAGTATTCCTAGATAGCAAGGTCATTGTGTTCTTATGTGCTGCCATGATTTCCTTATATGATGCATGTTCATGAAAAAGATTAAACCATGATAAAAATGACTTATGTGCACTGTATTCTCATGTTGTAGTGCATTGAGTATGAGTTGCCTATTTAAATTCATCAGATGAATATATCAGCATACTTTAGTTGTAATTAAGAGATTCCTCCATGAATAAATGTCTTTTTAGAGTAAATTGCATATAGGCTCCATGCGTTTATGTTAAGCATGTTGTGACTAGGAGATGGTGGATCCTCCTTGATTATGACTAATTATGAGAATCTTGCATCTTGGGTTGTTAGATATAGTTCCTACTTCCTTGTGTTAAATTTAGTATGTCTAGCTTAGAGTCGAAATTTTCCTCCTTGGTTGGGTGCATTAAGATGTGTTTCATTCATGATGGGTAGCTAGTCTAGAGTCGTGACTTTTGGAAGTGTTTAAAGTGTCATTCGAGGATGAATCTTCCCAAGGGGGAGATATTGTAACATCCCTGAAACTAGTAGGCTAAACTAGAGATTTATTTTAGGGTTCTAGAGTTTGATTTGTGGGTTGGAGTCGTAAATTAGAATTCCCATACTTACAACGAGGGGTTTAGAGGTTAAACGTCAAGGTACGTGTTTCACCCCATAGTTTAGTAAAGCATCTAGGGATAAATTGAAACCTACAACTCAAAGCCAAGAGGGCATGAGCCAAGGCAAACGGGCAAGATCCAAGGCTGCCCCAAACTTGCCATGGTATTACCTTGGATCATGAGAGCCTTCATGTCTCGTGGTGGTCTCCATGGCTCGTGGGGCCACTCGTGGTGGTGAGGCAGTGTACTATCACAAGCTGCCCAAAAATGCGTCATCTTCACGACCCACTTCATGGCCAGTGGTGAGGACCACGACTCATGGGAAGGCTCGTGAAAAAGCATTAGTTTGTGGATGCCAAGTATCACAAGCCTTAGCAACTGCCCAAGGACCACGGGCAGGACTAGGGCTCGTGGTCTTGACCACGGCTCGTGATCCCTGTCGTGGTGCCTGGCACCATGGCTGCCCAGTGAGGGGTCTTTTAGTAAATTCCTTTTTAGATAGTTTATGTGGGGGTCATTTTGTATGGATTTTATACACCTATATAAACTAGTTTAACCCTTTATCCACCCAATTAAGTCTTTATTTCACAAGACCCAAATCAAATTCCCAAAATACTCTCCTCTCAAATATTTCTCTCTCTAAGACTTAAAGAAGAAGATAGAGCTTGAAGCTTAGGTCAAGAATAAGACTCCATTGTTGCAAGCTTTGAAAGGCTTTGTATCTAAGGTATGTTATCTTATTCATCTATAGATTCTTCCATCCATAGACCCCCCTACAATTCCCCAATTTGATGAAGAAAGTCCCTAATTATAGCTAGGGTTTCTTCCAATGTTGTGGGTTTAGTTGGGTATGATTCCAATTGAGTGGATAGTACTTGTTTATGATTATTTTAGTATTGAATCATGTATATTGATGATATTAGATGTTATCCATGGTTAACGCTAGTCTAATTGATGAAATTGAAGAATGTAGGTCTATGCCTTGTGAAATGAAATTGAGGGTTTAGAGGTGATTCTCTAGAATTGATGTCATGTATAGTAATTATTCAAGGATAGAATCATGTAAACAAGAATTGAAATAGATTATAGTATATATGTATGAAGGATCATGACTAGTAATGATTGAGATTGGGGCTATATCATGAATTATGGCTAGAATTTCCTAAAGATGAAGCTTATGACTAAAATGTCTTGTAATCTAGATGGCCATGATGATAGTATGAAGTAAAAATTTGAGAAATAAGGTTTGTAGTCATGAATGTTGACTCCTAGGGATTTGAGAGTAAATTCTACACGAGGATAGAGGTCTAATTGGTAGAATTGTGGTGAAAGGCCTATACTCACCTAACCTATCTTATGAATGCTTGAATGTATAAAGTGATAATATCAATTGAACATGGATTGATTGTCAAGGACATTCTTCCATGAGACATGAATGATTAAGCAAGGCTTAATAGTGAATATTTGGGTGTATGCTTGACCCCAAGTGGATATTGAAATTGATATGGAGTGTCACACATGGTAGGGTCTGGGATCCATGTTTAAAGCTGAACCACACCTAGTTGATGTGAGAACTATCCAAGTTAAAGGGGGAACTCTCACATAGTAGAGTCCGGGTTTTCCCAAAGTTAGGTCTCATGAGATGGAAGCCTTCACATAGTGGAGTTAAGGTTTCTAGTAGCAATCTCCGTATCCACTGAACTAGGACATACTTGAAGAAGTATCTCCAAGTTTTCAAAATCATTAATGGACTTAGACATACTTAAGGAAGTATCTCATAGGGTCCATCTTAATACTCAACTTAGACATGCTTAAAGAAGTATCTCCTAGGGTTCAACCTAATAATGAACAAAGATGTGCTTAAAGAAGTACCTCATAGTTTTCTAAGGTTTAAAGAGAGGGACTAGTTTCCAACCAAGAAGTATAAGCACGAGGACCTAAAGGAATACTTAATGTGGATGAGAATATAGGGTCTTATTTATGCATTGCACTAGTATTACTTGGGGTTACCTAGGAAGTGTTACTCCTGTATGATATATGTTTAGATGGATTGTTGCTATAGTTGCCTTCCATTTTATGATTGACTAAATGTGAGAGATTACCTTGTCTATGAGAAGTAAGCTAAAAGATGAGATCAAATATGATAAAGAAGTATGATGACCTAATAGTGGTACTTAACCTAGGTGGGATTATGAGGTCTCACCTATGCATTGCACAAGTATAACTTGGAGGTTACTTATGAATTTTCTCTTATGTTAAGAAGATTTGAGAATGAACCAAGCTTTTGAATAGTTGGTATTTCCTATGTTATTAGATTATGCCATATGATTGACTTATGCTCATATTATGCCTATATTGGAGATTATGCTATTGTCTCTTTTGCTTATGACTTATGTCTTATGTTTGGGTAACCTCTTTGTTATGTTCTTATGATGTCGTGATAGCTAACAAAATTAGTACATTTTGTACTAACACATACTCTTGCCCACATTCATATCAAATGTAGGGTCCGGCACCATTGAGTTCTATCTTTGAGGCTAGGTTCTTAGAATGAGCAAGAAGTTGAAGATTTGGTGACTCCTCATAGCATCGAGGATAAATCTAGCATTCCCTTTTATGTCTTTCTTTATGTTTTAGACTTTTGTATGGGCTGTGTCCCCAAGTTTTATTCAAGTAAAGTATAGATGGTTTGAGACAAAGTGTAGTAAAACTTGCGCTTGCGTTTATAAAATATTTGATTGTATGGGAAAGGGTTTTGAATTTCTATATTTTTCTACTATCTTATGTTATGATATGATAAGGACTTGTATGAGATCCCTTCGGGGCCAGGTAAGCGATGTTACATCTAGGGTGTACCCCTGGGTTGTAACAAACTTGGTAATCACATCAAAAGGTTTAGAATGGTTCTAGGATTGTCTCAAAACCACATGTAGTAGAGTGTTGTTCATAAGTGTGAAGTGCACCACATTTATGTATAGGAAGTTATTAGATGAGTAGGAAACTTCACTCCTTCAATCTCTAAGTCGTGCCATAGAATTTAGCTTTCGTAGATCTTTCTCATAACCCGTGCCCTAAGATTTTCAGGACATGGCTTATACAAGGTAAAATGCTCGGAGACATGAGGAAGAAAATGTGGAACAAGAGGTTCCTCTCAAAGTTCCACCCCAATCTCCTCCTCAAGCTCTAATTTACCCTATATGGGAGAATGTCACTCATGCGGAGATTAGGTCTACTATCCAATTTTGGCTCAAGCCTTGAAGGTGTAAGCCAATAGAGATGTTGTAGCTATGGAAAACCCAATAAGGGGGATGGTTGCTTCTAGAGTGAGAGGGTTTTTGTGGATGAACCCTCTGGAGTTTTATGGCTCCAAGGTGGAAGAGGATCTTAATGGGTTTATAGAGGAGGTTTACAAAGTACTTGCTATCATGGGGGTGACTTCGATAGAAAAAATGGAACTAGCTGCTTACCAATTGAAGGATGTTGCTCAAGTATGGTATGAACAATGGAAAGATGCTTGGCCAGTAGCAATAGAGTTGGAAGTGTTCAAAATAGCATTTCTTGAGAGGTTCTTTCCCCTGGAATTGAGGGAGGCTAAGGTAGAAGATTTTTTCAACCTTAAGCAAGGTAGCATGAGTGTTGAGGAGTATGAATTAAAATTTGCTCTATTTTCTAAGTATGCTCCATATACAGTAGATAATCTGAGGGATATGATGAGTAGGTTTTTGATGGGTGTGTCCGAATTAGTTGAAGAAGAATGTCGTACGACAATGCTTGTGGGTGACATGGAAGATCTCTAGGCTTATGGTGTATGCCCAACAAATTGAGAAGTCAAAACATACGAAATAATAATAGTGAGATGAATAGAGCTAGGACCAATGAGGGGAACTTTTATAATGCTAACTCTGATGGACAATGTTGGCCTAAGTCCAAACAAAGGTATTTCAGTCAAGATTCTTCCAACACCCTTAGGTTTGACCAAGTGAAAGGTAGTGGGTCTCCTATTCATAAGTCTACTTGCACCAAGTGAGGAAGGAATCATTATGGTAAGTGCCTAACCAGCATGGATGGTTATTTTGAGTGTGGAAAGATTGGACACAAAATAAGGGATTGCCCGGTGCTTAAGGTCAAGGGAAGCGAGGATAAGCAAGTTGTTCCTAGTGGTCCAGATGAGATTGCCCAAAAAAAGAATAGGTTCTATGTCCTCCAAGATAAAAATGATAAAGAGTGACCTCCTTATGTTGCTACCAGTATGTGTTTCATGCTTCATTAGATTCCGGTATTATTTGGTCTTTTGGGACTTGATATGTGAAACTTGAAGTTGTCTTTAGTATAAATGATGTTTATAAAAGTTCGTTTAGGCTTTCTCCCAAGGGGGAGATAGTGTACCTAGATAGCAAGGTCATTGTGTGCTTATGTGCATCCATGATTTCCTTATATGATGCATGTTCATGAAAAAGCTTAAAACAAGATAAAATGACTTATGTGCATTGTTTTCCTCATGTTGTAGTTCATTCAGTATAAGTTGCCTATTTGACTTCATAATATGAATATATGAGCATACTTTAGTTGGAGTTAAGAGATTCCTCCATGAATAAATGTCTTTTTAGAATAAATTGCAAATAGGCTCCATGCGTTTATGTTGAGCATGTTGTGACTAGGAGATCGTAGATCATCCTTGATGACTAGTTATAAGAATTTCTTGCATCTTGGGTTGTTAGATGTAGTTCCTACTTCATAGTGTTTCATTGAGTATGTCTAACTTGGAGTCGAACTTTTCCTCGTTGGTTGTGTGCATTTAGATGTGTTTCATGCATGATGGGTTGCTAGTCTAGAGTCTTGACTATAAGAAGTGTTTAAAGTGTCATTCGAGGATGAATGTTCCCAAGGGGGACATATTGTAACACCCCGGATACTAGTAGGCAAAACTAGAGCTTTATTTTAGAGTTCTAGAGTTTGATATGTGGGTCAGAGTCGTAGCTAAGAATTCCCATACTTAGAATGAGGGGTTTAGGGGTTAAGCGTCAAGGTACGTATTACACCCCGTAGTTTAGTAAAGCATCTAGGGCTAAATTGAAGGCTACAAGTCAAGGCGAAGATGGCATGAGCCAAGGAAAAGGAGCAAGAGCCAAGGTTGCCCCAAGCTTGCCATGGTACTACCTTGGATCACGAGAGCCTTCATGGCTAGTGGGGCCACTCGCGGTGGTGAGGCAGTGTACCATCCAAAGCTGCCCAAAAATGTCTCATTTTCACGAGCCACTTCACGGCCTGTGGTGAGGACCACGACTCATGGGATGACTCGTGAAGAAACATTAGTTTGTGGATGCAAAGTATCACAAGCCTTAACCAGTGCCCAAGGACCACGGGCAGGACCAGGGCTCGTAGTCTTTACCACGGCTCGTGAGCCCTGTTGTGGTGCCTGGCACCATGGTTACTTAGTGATGGCTCTTTTAGTAAATTCCTTTTTAGCTAGTTTTAAGTGGGGGGTCGTTTTGTATGGATTGTGTACACCTATACAAACTAGTTTAACCCTTTAACCACCCAATTAAGTCATTATTTCACAAGACCCAAATCAAATTCCCAAAATACTCTTCTCTCAAATATTTTTCTCTCTAAGACTTGAAGAAGAAGATAGAGCTTAAAGCTTAGGTCAAGAACAAGACTCCATTGTTGCAAGCTTTGTAAGGCATTGTATCTAAGGTATGTTAGCTTATTCATCTATGGATTCTTCCATCCATAGAGCCCCCTATAATTCCCCAATTTGATGAAGAAAGTCCCTAATTCTAGCTAGGGTTTCTTCCAATGTTGTGGGTTTAGTTGGGTATGATTCCAATTGAGTGGATAGTGCTTGTTTATGATTATTTTAGTATTTAATCATGTATAATGTTTTCCATTGTTAACCCTAGTCAAATTGATGAAATTGAAAAATGTTGATTTATGCCTTGTCAACTGAAATTGAGGGATCATAGGTGATTCTCTAGAATTGATGTCATGTATAGTAATTGTTCAAGGATAAAAGCATGTAAACATGAATTGAACTAGATTATAGTATATATATAAAGGGTCATGACTAGTAATGATTGATATTGGGGCTATATGAAGAATTATGACTCGAATTTCCTAAAGATGAAGCTTATGACTAGAATGTCATGATATCTAGATGGGCATGATGATAGTATGAAGTAAAGCTTTGAGAAATAAGGTTTGTAGTCATGAGTGTTAACCCCTAGGGCTTTGAGAGTAAATTCTACATGATGATAGAGGTCTAATAGGTAGAATCGTGGTGAAAGGTTGTAACGACTTTGAAAATGATAGGATGACCTGGAGCCTTGACGTTTGGGTTAGTATGACTTTGAGTAGATGTATGGGCTGTTTTAGTACCTTAATGGGGTGAGGATTAAGTCTAGGGTTCAAGTAAGTACCTAGGCAAGCAAGTTAGGGTGAAGGAAGTCTTGCTCTTTGGTGGGCCTTTTGGCGATGGGGCTGTTTGGTCACCCAATGACCCCCCACTTTGCCTAGTGGACTTCCCACATAGTGAGCCTACTGGAAAAAAAGGCGAACTAGGTGCATGATCGCCAAGCTGGTTGGAGTGTTGCCCTTTTCCCCCTCCAATCGCTCGTTGGTCCTCCTCTTTGAGTAAGCCACTAGAGCAAAGGGGGGACTAAGTGTGTATTTGGCAAATCGCTTAGTGCACTTGGCAAGCCCAAGTGTCCAATAGGCTAACTAAAACGGGCGAGGGCTGAAATCTTAAGTTGTAACCTGTAGGGTCAAGTTCAAATGATGATAGCTCTTAGCTCAAAACGAATTAACTGAGGAATTACCTACCCAATTAAAGGTCTCTGAGTCCTCTTTTTAACGCCACCGAGTTTCCTTAATTCCGATCTTAGAGTTATGGTTATGCCCAAAATAGTGAAGAACTGTCAAAATTGGCTAGCCAAGGGCCATTAGGTGAGTCGCCAGTGCCCTTGGTGAGCCAAGGGGTGCAAAGGGCGATCTCAGACGGTTTGGTGTAAAATTTTAAGTTTAAACTTTATGGTCTTTAATTATTTTCTAAGTTGAGTCCCTATTGTTTTATTCATTTCCCTACATGTATAAAACCCTTCTAATACCTAAACCCTTTCATTTTGTTCACTCCAAATAAAATTAAACGAAAACCCATCTCCTCTCAAATTTTTTCTCACTAGAAACCCTTGATTAGGGAAGAAGAAGAAGAAGGGAGCAATAGAGGCTAGGGTTTGGCTATTTCAAGGTTGTTTCTTCTCAAATTTCTTGTGGATTCTTCGGATTAAGGTATGGTGGCTCTTTATCAAGGGTTAGCTTTCACCCTAGAATCCTATCAAAGTGTTTTTCAAAGCTTGCAAAACTTCAAAACCTAGATCGTTCACTCTTCAATATGGGTTCAAACTATTATTGTTTTAAATGGCTTTATTATGAAGTAATGTGGTGGTATTGATGTTGAATGGTGGTTTATGAAAAAGCCTCTCAAAGAACCCATGTTTTTTTAAAGTCTTCAATGGTGCCCTAAGAAGTGGATTTGTAGATTGTTCAAACATGTGATTATGGGATGGATAAATTGAATGAGTTTATAGAAGTAATGTGATTATGCATGCCTAATTATGAAGAATTGTTGGTATGTGGTGATGTACTAATTATGGCCTTGTAAGGTAAATTCATGATTTAGCTTATGTTGCTATAGAAGTGTGATCTACTTATGGTGGAGGTGGTTACTTCCTATGTACATAATGGTAATTAAATTGATAGAAGTCTTCTTATTACCCTAATTGTGAAGAATAGATGCATGAATGTGATATGAAAAGTGTAAGTATGAACATGATATGAAGAATGTGTGTGTGGTCTATGCCTAGAATGCAAGTGTGCTAGTATTGAAAGGACATTCTCAATTATGCACTTATGAATGAAGATGTTTGCATGTGAAAGGTTTTCTTCCATTTTAATGTATCTTGAATTGGTAGACTGAGGTTTCATGTATGACGTTATATAATCATGAATTTTATAATATGTTGATTTGAAAGGTTCTTCTCAACTCTTCACTAAAGCATGTTAAGGGATTCTTATATGAAAGGTTATTCTCATGTTTGAATCTATGAGCTATCCTCATGTTGGGAGAGGATGGATGCCCATACGATAATTGAGGCGGGGTATCTAGTATCAATCCTTGGAGATGGATGCCATACGTTAGTTGAGGCGGGGTTATCTAGTAACAATCTATATCCCTAAAGGACTTATGCAAGTTGGAATGATATGGATACCCATATGTTAGTTGAGGTGGGTTATCTAGTAACAATCTCTCTTCTTGAATGAACTTATGACATATATTACTCTATGGGAATGGAGGCTAAGCACCGAGAGGTCATTGAGTGGGATGGATGTCCATACGACAGTTGAGGTGGGGTATCTAGTGGCAATCCCTTGTGATGGATGCCCATACATTAGTTGAGGCAGGGTGTCATGTAACAAGCTCTTTGTCCCTTAACTATGTGCCCACATAGGATAGCTAGTGGATCCATTGGGCTAATCACAGATCAACCTTAGGCAAGTTGATCACCTTTTTACGGTGTGGGGTTATATGACACCGGATTCTATGATTTAGGTCTCATAGTCTATGTCGGTTAAATGCTTATTCCCATCATGTGAGGTACCCATTATGGTTTCTTGAGAAGTTCTATGACGCGTGGGTAGTAGTATGGGATGCTATCCATGCATTTGCACGAGTAGTCTTCAAGAGCGATATACTGAGAATCTCTACTTCCTAATGAAAGAATGTGTTCTAAATGAACGAATGAATCAAGTTACCTTTATGTTTACAAGATATAATGTATGTCGTAGTTGACCAAATGATATGAAGCCTGTTTCACTTGAGTTGGTGATATAAGTTGTTTAGCATGATATGTTGAAATTCAAGGAGTCTTATCGATGGTGTCCTAGAGGAACACTTAGGTGTGGTGTGAAGAGGTAGTCTGGGATACCACTTCATATCTTACATAAGTGGGTCTTAGGGCTATTATAGATAGGGAACCTAAGATTATTGAAATGCCATGCTTGATGTATATGTTCTTGTATTGTGTCTTGACATTGAAGGAGTATGAGGAGAAGGGTAAGTTCACCTTTGGTGGAATTGTGATGATAATGACTTGGTCGTTGGTAATACTTGTATTTGATGCCTCTTATTCTTATGTTCATGGAATATCTTGAAATTTGTATCATTCGTGGTTTCCAAACCCAAAATATCCATTATAGCATGTTTTTGCATGGTCATCATCCTTAGTACATTTTTGTATACTAACTTCGTATCTTCCTCTATGTCTACAAGTGTAGGTTCTGACAAGTGACTTGCTAGTTCTACTGAAGACTTGGATTGAGACTCCAAGTTAGAGTGGTGTTTCCTCATCATTCGGGGACACGTTTTAGAAGCTTTATGTTTTGTTCTACTTCTTCGTATTAGACTCGTTCTACACTATTCAAGTGTAAAGGGGTGTGACCCTACTTATGTTGGATTTCTAATATTGTGTTAAGATGGCCACGTGAGACTAGTAGACTTCCGCTGCAATGTTTTAAATGTTAAGCATATTTTAATTCGTATGGTATTAAATAAAAAGTTTTAATTCCATACAATTTCTACTATCTATGCGATGAATGAATTCTATGAGGCTTGTATGAGCCCTTTGGGGTCGAGTACGCCGTGTCGCATTCGGGGCCTAGACTCGGGTCGTGACAAAGGCCTATACTCACCTAACCTACCTTATGAATGCTTGAATTTATGAAGTGGTAGAATCACTTGAATATGGATTGATTGTCAAGGATATTCTTCCATCAGACATAATGATTAAGCAAGTCTTAATAGTGAATCTTTGGGTGTATACTTGGCCCCAAGTGGATATTGACAGTGAGATGGAGTGTCACACAATAAATGGTACGGGCTGCAAGTTGAAAGGAGAACAACACCTGGTTGATGTGAGGACTATCCAAGTTAAAGGGGGAACTCTCACATAGTAGAGTCCGGGTTTTCCTAAAGTTAGTCTCATGAGCTGGAAGCCTTCACATAGTAGAGTTCAGGTTTCTAGTAGCACGCTCCGTATCCATTGAACTAAGACATACTTGAAGAAGTATCTCCAAGTGTTCAAAATCATTAATGGACTTAGACATACTTAAGGAAGTATCTCACAGGGTCCATCTTAATAATGAATTTAGACATGCTTAAAGAAGTATCTCCTAGGGTTCAACCTAATAATGAACTAAGATGTTATTAAAGAAGTACCTCATAGTGTTCTAAGGTTTAAAGAGAAGGACTAGTTTCCAACCAAGAAGTATAAGAACGAGGACCTAAAGGAATACTTTGTGTGGACACGATTATGGGGTCTTATTCATGCATTGAACAAGTATAACTTAGGGTTACCAAGATGTGTTTCTCTTGTATGATATATGTTTAGATGGATTGTTGTTATAGTTACCTTCTATGTTATGATTGACTAAAGTTGAGAGATTACATTGTCTATAAGAAGTAAGCTAAAAGATGAGATCAATTATGATAAAGAAGTATGATGGCCTAATGGTGGTACTTCGCCTACGTGGGATTATGGGGTCTCATCTATGCATTGCACAAGTATAACTTGAAGGTTACGTTTGAAGTTTCTCTTATGTTAAGAAGATTTGAGTATGGACCAAGCTTTCGAATATATGGTATTTCCTATGTTATTACATTGTGCCGTATAATTGACTTATGCTCATATTATGCCTTTGTTGGAGATTATGCTTATGATTATGCTATTGTCTCTTATGCTTATGACTTATGTCTTATGTTTGGCTAACACTTTTGTTATGCTCTTATGGTGTCATGCTAGCTAACATATTTGGTACATCTTTTACTAACACATACTCTTGCCTAAATTCTTATCAAATAGAGGGTCCGACGACATTGAGTTCTATCTTTTAGGCTTGGCTCTTAGAAAGAGCAAGAATTTGAAGATTTGGTGAGTCCTCATAGCATCGAGGATAAATCCACCATTCCCTTTTATGTCTTTCTTTATGTTTTAGACTTTTGTATGGGATGTGTCCCAAAGTTTTATTCAAGTAAAGTATAGATGGTTTGAGACAAAGTGTAGTAAGACTTGCTCTTGCGTTTATAAAATATTTTGATTGTATTGTAAATTTTTTAAAATTTTCGATCTTTTTTATTTGCTTATGTTATGATATGATAAGGGCTTGTATGAGATCCCTTCAGAGTCAAGTACGCCATGTTACATCTAGGGTGTACCCCTGGTTCGTAACAAACTTGGTAATTAGAGCAAAAGGTTTAGAATGGTTCTAGGATTGTCTCCAAACCACGTCTAGTAGAGTCTTGTTCATAAGTGTGAAGCGTGCCATATTTATGAATAGAAAGCTATTAGATGAGTAGGAAATTTCACTTCTTCATTCTCTAAGTTGTGCCATAGAGTTTGCATTAGTAGGTCTTTCTCCTAACATGTTCCCTATGATTTTCAGGATATGGCTTATACAAGTTCAAATGCTCGGAGAGATGAGGAAGGAAATGTGGAGCAAGATGTTCCTCTCTAAATTCCACCTCAAGATTCTAACGACCCTAAAAATGAACTAGTGAAACTAGAGCCTAACGTGTGTGCGTTTGTGTTTGTCATGAGTTTTGATGTGGTTTTATGTTGTCCCGAGCCATGGTTGAGGTGATTAGGGGTTAGACGTCAAGGTACGACTCCCCAAGGACTATCCTAAGGGTCCTTGGGGAGGACCCTAAGTCTAAACCCCAAGACCCCAAGGAAACCATCAAGTTGGCTAGTGACCTACGGATGGGGTTCACGCCCCATGGATGGCCTCTGTAGGTAAAGAGGCCTAAAACCAACTTGCTTCCCCAGACCAAAGACCAGAAGAATGGTCCGTGAATGGACACACGGCCTGTGAGTCCAGGGCATGAATGGACACTATTTTTCTGGTGGAGTCTCGGCCAAGCTAGGAGTGAATTGGAAAATTCACCCTAAGTCCTAATAAATATATGGGAGATTATTTTAAGTGTTTTAAGGTATTTAAGAGTATTAAAACATTCAAACCCTCATTTAGATTTATCTCTTAAATCAAAACCCTTCCCTCCTAAAAAGTACTCTCGAGAAACTACATTGGAGATCAAGGTCAAGTTCAAGCTAGGGTTGGGGATTTCAAGGTGTTTATTCTTCAATTTCGTGGGATTTTTCAAGTATAAGGTATGGTGATCCTTCATCTAAGGTGAGCTTTCACCCTAGAGTCAATTTCAAAGAAGTTTTCAAGGTTTTCAAGTTACACAAAAACCCTAAGTTTCACTCAATCTCATGAGTTCTTGCATCAAACGTTTTCAAATGATAAAATATCATTGTATTGATGTTTAATTGATTATTTAAGATGATATTACTCCATGAACCCATGATTTCTCTCAATTCCTAAATTTGGCCTTATGAAGTGGGTTTGTTGATTATGAATGAATGAATGATGAATTTATGTGTAGATTGATTTAAATTATTGATCTGTATCATTATCTATGTCTAATTATGGTGAATTGTTGATGAATTGAGGATTTGTGAGCATAGCCTTGAAAGGGCATGTTCGACCTAATTTCATGTTAATGTTGGATTGTTCTTGAATTGTTGATCCACTTGAAAGGTGGAGGTGTTTACATACTATGTACATTGTGATCATGGCCTTGAAGGCATAGTGTGAGGAATTGAAGTGTTATCATGATGTTGCATATATGAATGTGATGTGAAGCATGTGTGTGATCTCAATGAATGAATTATGATATTGTCTAGACGCTAATTGTGTTAGGATTGAATGTTATCTCTCTATTACCACTCACAAATATTGATGATGGAATATGAAGGGTTCTATAATGTAATGTTGCATGACATCTCTTGAATTGGTAGGCTTAGGCATCCTTTTCTTATATGATGAGTATATATTGACTTAATGTCTTAATGTCTTGAATTGGTAGATCTAATGTTGGTTGCCTTTTCATGAATGAATGAATGAGTTTAATGATAATGTTAATGAATGCTGAGTCTATTGAAAGAATATTCTCAATTGTACTCTACTGAATGCTAATGCTGTGCTGATTGAAAGGATATTCTCGATTTTTCACTACTGAACAAAAATGGGGTTCTTAAGTATACTCCATATATGGTAGAAAATCCAAGGGATATGATGAGTAGGTTTTTGACGGGTGTGTCTGAATTGTTTGAAGAAGAATGTCGTACGACAATGCTTGTGGGTGGCATGGATATATCTAGGCTTATGGTGTATGCCCAAAAAAATTCAAAAGTCAAAACATAGGAAAAATAATAGGGAGATGAAGAGAGCTATGACCAATGGGGGGAATTTTTATAATGCAAACTCTAATGGACAAGGTAGGCCTAAGTCCAAACAAAGGTATTGCAGCAAAGATTCTTCCAACACCCCTAGGTTTGACCAAGAGAAAGGTAGTGGGTAGATAATTGATAAGTCTACTTGCACCAAGTGTGGAAGGAATCATTATGGTAAGTGCCTAACCAACATGGATGGTTGTTATATGTGTGGAATAACTGGCCACAAAATGAGGGATTTCCTGGTGCTTAGGGTAAAGGGAAGCGAGGATAAGCAAGTTGCTCCTAGTGGACCGGATGAGATTGCACAAAAGAGGAATAGGCTCTATGTCCTCCATCCTAAAAATGATCAAGAGTGACCTCCTTATGTTGCTACCGGTATATGTTTCATGCTTCATTAGATTCCGTTATTATTTGGTCTTTTGTGACTTGATATGTGAGACTTGAAGTTGTCTTTACTATATATGATGCTTAGAAAAGTTTGTTTAGGCTTTCTCCCAAAATGGAGATAGTGTGCCTAGATAGCAAGGTCATTGTGTGCTTATGTGCTGCCATGATTTCCTTATATGATGCATGTTCATAAAAAAACATAAAACATGATAAAAATGACTTCTATGCATTGTTTTCCTCAAGTAGTAGTGCATTGAGTATGAGTTTCCTATTTGACTTCATGAGATGAATATATGAGCATACTTTAGTTGGAGTTAAGAGATTCCTCCACGAATAAATGTCTTTTTAGAGAAAATTGCATATAGGCTTCATGCGTTTTTGTTGAGCATGTTGTGACTAGAATATGGTAGATCCTCCTTGATCATGACTAGTTATGTGAATTTCTTGCATCTTCGGTTGTCAGATGTAATTCCTACTTCCTTGTGTTGCATTGATTATGTCTAGCTTGGAGTCGAACTTTTCCGTGTTGTTTGTGTGCATTTACATGTGTTTCATGCATGATGGGTTGCTAGTCTAGAGTCGTGGCTTTAAGAAGTGTTTAAAGTGTCATTCGAGGACAAATGTTCCCGAGGGGGAGATATTATAACACCCCGGAAACTAGTAGGCTAAACTAGAGCTTTATTTTAGTGTTCTAGAGTTTGATATGTGGGTTACAGTCATAGATAAGAATTCCCATACTTAGAATGAGGGGTTAAGGGGTTAAACGTCAAGGTACATGTTACACCCCGTAGTTTAGTAAATCATCTAGGTTAAATGGAAGGCCAAGAGGGAATGAGCCAAGGCAAAGGGGCATAAGCCTAGACTGCCCCAAGCTTTCCATGGCACTACGTTGGATCACGAGAGCCTTCACGACTCGTGGTGAGCTCTATGGATCGTCGGGCCATTTGTGGTGGTGAGGCAGTGTACCATCCAAAGTTGCCCAAAAATGCCTCATCTTCACGAGCCACAACACAGCCAGTGGTGAGGACCACGACTCGTCGGAAGACTCGTGAAAAAGCATTAGTTTGTGGATGTCAAGTATCACAAGCCTTAGCCACTGCCGAATGACCAAGGGCAGGACCAGGGCTGGTGGTCTTGACCACGGTTCATGAGCCCTGTCGTGGTGCCTGGCGCCACGGCTGCCTAGTGAGGGGTCTTTTAGTAAATTCCTTTTTAGCTAGTTTTAAATGGGGTCATTTTTTATGGATTTTATACACATATATAAACTAGTTTAACCCTTTAACCACCCAATTAAGTCATTATTTCACAAGAACCAAATCAAATTCCCAAAATACTCTCCTCTCAAATATTTCTCTCTCTAAGACTTGAAGAAGAAGATAGAGCTTGAAGCTTAGGTCAAGAACAAGACTCCATTGTTGCAAGATTTCTACGTATTTTTATCTAAGGTATGTTAGATTATTCATCTATGGATTCTTCATCCATAGAGCACCATAGAATTCCCCAATTTGATGAAGAAAGTCCCCATTTCTTGCTAGGGTTTCTTCCAATGTTGTAGGTTTATTTGGGTATGATTCAAATTGAGTGGATAGTACTAGTTTATGATTATTTTAGTATTGAATCATGTATATTGATGATATTACATCTTTTCCATGGTTAACACTAGTCTAATTGATGAAATTGAAGAATGTGGGTTTATGCCTTATGAAGTGAAATTAAGGGTTCATAGGTGATTCTCAAGAATTGATTACATGTATACTAATTGTTCAAGGATAGAAGCATGTAAACATGAATTGAACTAGATTATAGTATATATATGAAGGATCATTACTTGTAATGATAGAGATTGGGGCAATATGATTAATTATGACTAGAATTGCGTAAAGATGAAGCTTATGACTAGAATGTCTTGAAATCTAGATGGCCATGATGATAGTATGAAGTAAAGATTTGAGAAATAAGGTTTGTAGTCATGAGTGTTGACTCATAGGAATTTGTGAGTAAAGTCTACGTGAGGATAAAGGTCTAATAAGTAGAATTGTGGTGGAAGGCCTATACTCACCTAACCTTCCTTATGAATGCTTGAATGTATGAAGTGATAGAATCACTTGAACATGGATTGATTGTCAAGGACATTCTTCCATGAATCATGAATGATTAAGCAAGGCTTAATAGTTAAACCTGGGGTGTATGCTTGTCCCCAAGTGGATATTGAGATTGAGATGGAGTGTCACACACGGTAGGGTCCGGGCTCCAAGTTGAAAGGAGAACCACAACTAGTTGATGTGAGGACTATCCAAGTTAAAGGGGGAACTCTCACGTATTAGAGTTCAGGTTTTCCCAAAGTTAGGTCTCAGGATATTGAAGCCTTCACATAGTGGAGTTAAGGTTTCTAGTAGCAATCTTTGTATCCAATTAACTTGGACATACTTGAAGAAGTATCTCCAAATGTTCAAAATCATTAATGGGAATAAACATACTTAAGGAAGTATCGCAGAGGGTCCATCTTATTAATGAACTTAGACATGCTTAAAGAAGTATCTCCTAGGGTTCAACCTAATAATGAACTAAGATGTGCTTAAGGAAGTACCTCATAGTGTTCTAAGGTTTAAAGAGAGGGACTAGTTTCCAACCAAAAAGTATAAGAACGAGGACCTAAAGGAATACTTAGTGTGGATGAGATTATGGGGTCTTATTCATGCATTGCAGAAGTATGACTTTGGGTTACCTAAGAACTGTTTCTCTTGTATGATATATGATTAGATGGATTTGTGCTATAGTTGCCTTCCATTTTATGATTGACTAAAGGTGAGAGATTACCTTTTCTATGAGAAGTAAGCAAAAAGATGAGATCAAATATGATAAAGAAGTATGACGGCCTAATAGTGGTACTTAGCCTAGGTGGGATTATGGGGTCTCATATATGCATTGTACAAGTATAACTTGAAAGTTATGTATGAAGTTTCTACTATGTTAAGATGATTTGAGTATGAACCAAGCTTTTTGAATATGTGGTATTTCCTATGTTATTAGATTATGCCTTATGATTGACTTATGCTCATATTATGCCTATGTTGGAGATTATGTTTATGATTATGCTATTGTCTCTTATGCTTATGACTTATGTCTTATGTTTGGCTAACACTTTTTTTATGCTCTTATGATGTCATGCTAGCTAACATATTTAGGAAATTTTGTACTAACACATAATCATGCCTACATTCTTATCAAATGTAGGGTTCGGCGACATTGAGTTCTATCTTTGAGGCTAGGTTCTTAGGAGGAGCAAGAAGTTGAAGATTTGGTGAGTCCTAATAGCATCCCGGATAAATCCACCATTCCCTTTTATGTCTTTCTTTATGTTTTAAACTTTTGTAAGGGTTGCGTCCCAAACTTTTATTCAAAAAAAGTATAGATGGTTTGAGACAAAGTGTAGTAAGACTTCCGCTTGCGTTTATAAAAGATTTCAATTGTATTGTAAAAGTTTTTAAATTTCTATTTTTTTCTATTAGCATATTTTATGATATGCTAAGGGCTTGTATGAGAGCCCTTCGGGGTCAAGTACGCCATGTTGCATCTAGGGTGTACCCATCGGTCGTAACAGACCCTATATTCTCACCCACACTAAGTACCACCTTAATCCATCATACATTCTTGCCATATTTGATCTCATCCTTAGCTTATTTTCTCATAGACAAGGGAAACTCTCACCTTTAGTCAAACATATTAAGGAACACAACTATAGCAACAATCCAAACTAGCATACATCATATGAGAGAAACACTTCTTAGGTAACCTTAAGTAATACTTATGCAATGCATTGATAAGACCCCATAATCCCATCCATACTAAGTACCACTTTAGGTCATCACAGTCCTACTTCTTGGTTGGGGACTAGTCCCACTCTTCAAACCTTAAAATACGATGAGAAACTCCGTTAAGCATATCTTAGTTCCTCATTAATTTGTACCCTATGAGATACTTCTTTAAGCATGTCTGGGTACATTATTATCTTGAATACTATGAGATACTTCATTAAGCATATCTTAGTTCCTCATTAATTTGAACCCCATGAGATACTTCTTTAAGCATGTCTAAGTTCATTATTACGTTTAACCCTATGAGATACTTCTTTAAGCATGTCTAAGTTCATTATTATGCTGAACACTATGAGATACTCTCTTCAAGCATGTATTAGCTCATTTGTTATTTTGAGCACTTTGAGATGCCTCTTCCAGCATGCCTTAGCTCATTACGTTCGAACTCTTGGAGATGCTTTCTCAAGCATGTCATAGTTCATTCAGTGAACTCTAGGAGATACTTCATTAAGCATGTCTTAGTTCATTCAGTGAACTCTAGGAGATACTTCATTAAGCATGTCTTAGTTCATTAATGCTTTTGAACACTTGGAGATACTTTTCAAGTATGTCTTAGTTCATTGGATATTAAGATTGCTACTAGAAACCCGAACTCCACTAGGTGAAGGCTTCCATATCATGAGACCTAATTTGGGAAAACTCGGACCCTACTATGTGAGAGTTCCCCCTTTTCTTTGGAAGTCCGGACTCAAATAGGTGTGAGCCTCATTTATCTTAGAAGGCCGGACCAGGCTATGTGTGAACCTCCATTTCATTGTTAATATCCATTTGGGGCCAAGCATACACACCTTAGACTAGTTATTAATAAGCCTTACTTAAATCATGAATCTTGGAGGGATGTCCTTGACAACGAATCCATGCTCAAGTGATTCTATGACATTATGCATTCAAACAATCATAAGGTAGATGAGGTGGGAAAAGTACTACCACAACAATGTTATCTACTAGTCTACCATTCTCATATAGAATATACTCTAAGAGCCTTTTCATACATAATTCTTCATATTATCTTTTCTCTCAAAGTCCTAGTGATCAACATTCATGACTATAAGCCTTACTCTCAAAGCCTTACCTCTTAAAATCATCATATGTATCTAGATCAAAAGATAATTTTGACACAAGCTTAATTCTTAAACAATTCTAATCTTATCTCATCATAAAGAGTCAATCTCAAGCATTACTAGTCATGATCCATCATATATACTTTAATCTAATTTAATTCATGTTTACATGTTTCTATTCTTGAACAATTACTATACATGTCATCAATTCTAGAAGATTATCTATGAATCCTCAATTTCCCTTCACAAGGTATAAACCCACATTGCTTCAATTTCATCAATTAGACTAGGGTTAGCCATGGAAAATATGTAATTTCTTCATAATATCATGATTCACCACTAATTAAATCATAAGCAATCAATATCCACTCAATCGGATTCATAATAAACTTAACCCACAATATTGGAAGGAACCCTAACTTGAATTGGGGATTTCATCTTCACAATTGGGGGATTTCTAGGGGAATCCATGGATGGATGAATAAGCTAACATACTGTAACACCCCGTAAACTAGTATATCAAACTAGGGCAAAAAGCTAGGGTTCTAAGATTTTATGTATGGGAAATAGAGTCGTAGATGAGACTTTATGTGTTTAGAATGAGGGATTTAGCGTTTGAACATCAACATATGTATTAGACCTAGTAGCCTATATGACCTTTAAGAGTTTGGTAGTGCATGGGAAGGGCAACTACCAAGGCAAAAAGGGCAATCCTAAGCCAAAGGGCCAAGGATGCCCAACCTTGGCAGCCACTGCCAAAGGGTACACGACCACCTTCACGACCAGTGGTGTGGACTACGATGCATGAGGGGGTCTGTGAAGATGCTTTAGGTTTGGCATGTTTGGGGGGTTGAGGGGAGCTACTTCCTAGAGGACTACGGGCACCATCACGGGATGTGGTCCCGTTTCACGGTCCATACAAGTGGGCGTGACCACTGGACAGGGTTGCCTAGTTTAGGGGTTTTTAAGTAAAATCCTATTCGACTAGTTTTAAGTGGGGTCATTTTGTAAGGGTTTTATACACCTATATAAATACTTCTAGGTCCTTAGCCACCCCAGATAGGTCATTCAGAATCAAAACCCCAAATCACTCCTCTCTCAAATATTTCTCTCTCTAAGAAGAACCTCCATTGAAGAAGAAAGTAGGGTTGAAGCTAAGGTCAAGAACAAAGGCTCAATTTCTAAAGGCTTGTACTAGGGCTTTAATTAAGGTATGCTTAGATTTTCATCGATGGGTTCTTCCACCCATAGAGTCCCCTATAATTTCCCCTAATTTTTGAAGAAGAAGCCCAATGAAGCTAGGGTTACTTCCAATGTATGGGTTTTAGGTGGGTATGATTCCAAATGGTTGGATACTACTCATATATGATTATTTCAGTGTTGATTCATGATAGTATGAATAATTTATGTGAATTCCTTCATCAACCCTAGTTTTCAAAGTATGTTGGTTTGTGTCTTTGGATGATGAATGGATGAATCTTGCCAGATTCTCTTGGGTTGTTATCATGTATAGAGCTTATCCAAAAATGTGAATATGAAATCATGAATTGAACTAGACTTATGTATGAAAGATAGAACATGAATCGAAATGGCTAGATTTGTGACTTTGATGAATTAATTTTAGAATTAGCTATGCCCAAGGCTTGTGACTAGTATGTATTGTGATCTAGACTAGTATGATGATTGTGGAGTAAAGCTTGAATGTAGGGCTTGAATTCATAATGTTGATCACTAGGGCTTAAAAAGTGAGTCTTCTATGATGAGATATCTTGCATATATGTAGAATGTGAAAGCTTAATCACCTAAACTGAATCATGATTGTTAGAATAGAATAGCTTGAGGTTGAGCCTTATGATTCCTTCTTGGATAGTTGAATTATGTAGCTTGGGATAGTAGATCTCATGGTAGCTTGGGATTGATGAATTTAGCTCTCCTAAGGTTATCATGAACTAGCATTGATAGGGTGATTTTCATGGTAGCTTGTATTAGTATAGGTGTAATGACCCGAGAGCACCCCTTAGTCGTTACCGGCGTATTCGACCTCTCGGAGGTCTTATACAAGCCCTTAGCATTCATCATAGCATTTATCATAGAAAAATAGCGGAAAAATTTAAAACTTTTTCATAATATAACACAAGACTTAAATGTCACCTCATTTAAACCTTTACTACAAAATCGGAGTACTACGTCTCAAGGTAGCCATCTTAAAACACGACTACAACACAAGAGGGACACAACCCTTACAATACAAAAGAAATTACTATATAGTACATAGAACTTAACGAACCTTTTTAACATAAACGTCCTTGAATCTTTAAGGACACACCCGAACTTGGGAATAGTAAGCCAAGCTCATCACTTCTAGGAAAGGCACTTTAGCCACCACCACCTACACTTGGTGTAAAAAGAAGAATAAGAATGGTGTTAGTAAAAGAATGCACTAAGTATGATAACCATGCAAAATCATGCTTTTAAAAGGACATTTAGTTGGAAACCATGCATCATGCCTTTTTAGAGAGACTTCAAGAACATTTAGTACATTAGGCACAATATAAACCACATACATCATCATACACATGGAAACCATTCATAATTGCACATAGAGCCACTTATAACATTTTAGGCACATTCAATGCATACAATACATTACCTTTCTCTTTATCTTAACTCCTTTCCTCAAGCAACCCTTAGGCAATTCTTGGTGCAATGTATCACTTTAAGGTTACCAAGGGTGAACTTACATATAGCCTTCATCAATCCAACCACATATATTCATAGAGTCATAAGCACACCATAAGACATAGTCTTCACATAGGAACCATCACCTAAGACAACCCCTAAGTCACACTAGTGTAATGTGCAAGTAGCATCCCATAATACTACTCACACCAAGTGTTCCTAGGAAGCCATCATACACTAGGCACATCATATTCAACAAGTCATAACATATTCATTTAACATTAGACATAAGACCAACATACTTCATAACATCATATAAGGACTCATTCCTTTACTACATCATTAGTCATAACCCATTTATTTCATATCATAGGTAAACCACCCTCACAACCCCTTCACAAGCTCACTTGTGCAATATACACATGGAGTCCCATAGCCCCACATATACTAAGCAAACCCATTAAGAAGTCATAAGTGTAATTCAAATGCATAATCATACTTGATGTCTTGATATAATTAAAGTCAACCTTAACATGCTTTCATATTAACATACATAGACCATAGTATTCATTACATAAAGAGCCTAATAATAACCTCCCTTAGAGTCCACTTGTGCAATGCATAAGTAGGGTCCATAGTTCTACCTACATTAAGTAACTCTTCAATAAACCATGACTAGAGTTCATATTCTTATATTAGTTCATTTCTTAACTTTCGGGAGATATTGCCATAACCGACATAGACCATGTGAGCTACATGGAATCTGGTGTTCTAATCCCACACCAAAAAGAGATGGTACTACTTGCCAAGTTAGGACCTACATACATAATAGCTATCTAGTGGATCCACTAAGCTAAGACCAACGGGGGCACGTAGTTATGGAACAGGGAGATTGCTACTAGAAAACCTTAACTTACTAAGCGTGGAGGTTTCCTTCTCATGAGACAACATCTATGTTGGGAACTTGAACTTGCTAAACGTGAAGGTTCTCTTGTGGGAAGCTGGACTTGCTAAACGTGAAGCCCCCACTTTCATTTTTCATGTTCACTTGGTTCTAAGCTCCAACTCCATTTTTAAACATCTTTAAGCCTTTATTTAACATTTAGTTCATAAAATAGACTTTAGGGACTTAATCCCTCATATCGTATAGCTGAAAAGTTTCTAAGATGAGAATGACCTTTCATCATAGAACCTAAATTATGTGAGAATGACCGAAATAGTCATACCATATTCATAACATAGTCTAGTTTAGAGTACTATTGAGGAAACCTTTCGAGAGACTCACTTTCACTAGATTATCATAAACCTTATTCATTCATTCATGTGTGCATACATATATGAGAAAGCCTTTCACATAAACACCTTTATACAACACATATTCATACCTTGCTAATCATACACTTTGCATGCATAATAAGATGTAGGGGTGCATATAAGAGTTAACCTTTCAATAGACACCATAACACATCATATTTATAGCTATACATGTAGAGTGTGTGTGTGTGAATATTGGTCCTCATAGTGGCATAATAGCGACAACATTGACATTGAGTGCACTTCCCTTCAAGAGATCACAACTCATTCACAATGTCCCCAAATCATAAGCAATTAACATATAAACCTTTTAGGGATTCTAGACCAGACACACACACTTCATCATAGGAGACAAGGACACATTCAACATTGAATAGGTACTCCTACCATGTATATGATCACACATTTATATAGGGGGTCATATAGGAAGGTCATTACACAATAGTACTTAACATAACAATCATGTAGACCACACCTTATCCCTGATATTATCATTCAAATTATACTCTTCATCATCAACACACTTTAAATATCATGCTAGCATTGAGGATTTCATACATAACCTTCATAGCACAACTTTATAAATATATGCATCATAATTATCAATTCACTTCACATCTATTTCCTTCAAGGCCATGATCTCAACATGCATAGATAGATAAGAAGTAAACACCGGCACCATAAGTCGACCAAACCACACAACATGAATTTTCATACTATAGACAAGAAGTTAGGTCAACTTACCAATTCTCCAGGCCATAATCACCATAGATCAATCCTCAACAATTCATAATCAATTGACATAGATAGAAATAGGAATCAACAATGTAATTCAATAACATAAAAATAATCTAAGTACAATTCTATAAACAAAAGGATCAGCCCATAACTTTACCCATAAGGCCATAATTCTCAACTCTTCAATATACCAACAATTCAACATGAATAAGTATAGATAATCATAGGAAACATCAATACAATCTAATATAAACATAATTTCACTCACAAAGATCATATTCACAAAGACCCACATCATAGGCCAATTTTCGAGAATTTTTTGGGGATCATGGGTTCTTCAAGAATTCCTTTGAAAATTGTCTTAAAAACTTTAATTCCACATTAATTCAGCAATCGAATGATTTAGTAAATCATTTGACCAAGGACCCATGTTTAGATTGAAAATTGGGAATTTTGGTCTTTGAATGACTTTTGAAAATCTTTGATAGAACTCCTTGAATGAGAGGTTATTCAAGAATCAAGAGTTACCATACCTTAATTATTGAAGACCCATGAAATTGAAGAACAAATCAGTTGAAAACCCTTCTTCTATCTTGAGTTTCATCAATGTCTTCAATGGGGTTTTTGAGATAATCTATTTTGAGAGGGAAGGGTCAATTTGAAGAATGGGGTCTAATTATAAGTTTTGGGGTTTCAACTAATTTAATATACCCTAAAATAGGTAGAATAACCATTTATAATAATTCCCCAAAGTACCTAAACTACCCCTCACATAGTTGGACCATTTAAACAAGTCAAACTTGAGTTTTATTTTCCCAGATTTCATTGGGAAACAAGTTCGCGACGCGGAGGTGTTCCATAGAGTTTCTGGAGATTAAATTCCAAGACAGTAGAGTTAGTGGTGTCTCCGTGATGCGGATCCACTTTTTATCCATTGGTGGAGCAGGTCCGCGACGCAGAGCCACTCCCTGCGTGAACAACTTCAAGCTGCCTTGGCAACCTGTTTGGCCAAGGGTTGGGGTCCTCCTCGGGGACCCTTAGAGTGGTCCCGGGGAGTCATACCTGAACGGTTTGACCCTAAAAACATTTATTGAGACACTAGGGTCACCTCCACTGATTTTAGACTCCAAACAACACATAAAAACATGAACAACATACTAGAACACACCAACACGTAAAAGACTAGTTTCTGAACGTCTCGGTCGTCCCTTGATGTTTGACTTCCAAACTCTTTCAAACTAACTATAAAGGCTATTCTTCATTATTTTAACAAGTTATTAATGCATAAAACCCATGTGAGGCTCTACTTTATCCTATTTCATTTTGAGGGTCTTTACAATAGGTATGGTAGCCTAGGATTGAAGATCTATACTCCTCTATGGGTAGCTTGAACTAGCATGGTTAGAATGCTCTTCATGGTAGCCTGACTTGATTAGGCCAAGCCCATTTCATGGTAGATTATTATTGAGACACCATACACTGCTAAGGATAGCTTAGGGTTGAGGATTCATACTCCCTTAAGGATAGCTTGCATCTTATTGAATGGTTGTATGGTGGCTAGGTTGGTATACTTGTATCCTTCATTTTATAGCTCGGATTTTATGAAAGGATGTTTTCCATGGTAGTTAGGTCTAGCATGGTAGTGTGCTATTCTTTGATAGACAAGAATGAAAGATATTTAGCATGTGTAAGCTAGCCTAAAGGAGTACTTAGTGTGAGCGATAGTATGGGATGCCATTCATACTTGGCACAAGTATGACTAGAATCTACTTATGAAGTGTCCTCTTATGTGATGTATTCCTAGCTTTGTGTTGCTATATTTTCCTTCCATGATATGAATTGACTTAAGATGATAGTTCCTTGCCAATGTGAAAGTAGGTCAACATGGACACTTAGAAGTGATGAATATGAACATGGTTACTTAATGGACATGCTTAGTTTGTGTGGTATTATGGGATGCCCCACATGCATTGCACAAGTGTGCCTTGAGGTTGCTTAGGGGTATAGTGCTCTTATGACATGAAAACCAAGGTCTTGACTATAAAGGTGGGCTATGACCAAGAATCACCAAAGAGAGGTACTTAGCTTGGACAGTATTATGGGATGCTATCTTTGCCCTGCACTAGTATATTTGGAGGTCGCTGTGAAGTAGTTATCTTGAATATGAAAGGCTAATGGTTGAAGTATACAATTATGAATGTCATATGTTCATTTTCTATGATATGATGCTTATGTTGGAATTATTTTATAATTTTGTTATTGTCTCTTATGCTTATGTCTTATGTTGACTAACCATTTGAGATGATTTATGATGTTGTGCTACCTTTCATACTTGGTACATTTTGAACTAACGCATATTGCCTACATTCTATTCAAATGTAGGGTGTTGGTAAACTGAGTGACTTGGAGGCTAGGTTCCTAAGTGCAAGAAAACTTAAAAATTTGGTGAGTCCTCATAGATTCGAGGATAAACCCATTTAGGATCTTTTATGTCTTTTCTTATGTTTTGGACTTTATGTGGGCTGCGGCACAATGACTTTTGTTCATGTTATTCATAGATGGTCCGAGAAAAAGATGTTAGAAAGACTTCCTCTTTTACGAAATGGTTTCGATTGTATGTTTAAAGAAAGTTTTAAATTCTCTCTACTTTTCAATAATCTTATGTTATGATGATGCAAAGGGTTGTATGCGACCCCTTATGGGTCAACTACGCCACGTTACGTCTAGGGGGTACCCTTGGGTTGTGACATACTCGGTAATCAGAGCAAAAGATTTAGAATGGTTCTAGGATTGTCTCAAACCACGTCTAGTAGAGTCTTATTCATCGGTGTAAGTCGCGATACATCTATGATAGTAGGATATGGGATGCTTAGGGAAAAAAATCTCACTCCTTCATTCTCTTATTCGTGCCATATAGTTTGGCTTTGGTAGGCCCTTTTCTAATGTTTACGTATGATTTTTCAGGTTACGGCTAATACTATGGCTAATGCTAGGAGAGAAGGAGAAGACATTGGGGACCAAGAGATTCCTCCCTGAGTTCAAAATCAAGATCCTCTTCAAGTTCCTAATGACCCTCCTATTGGAAATGTTACTTGAGCGGAGTTTAGGGATCCTATGCAATTGTTGGCTCAAACCTTGACAGTAGAAATTAATAGAGAGGTGGTGGCTCCAGCAAACCCTATAGGGGGAAGGGTTGGTTATAGAATTAGGGAGTTCTTGAGGATGAACCCTCCGGTGTTTAGTGGCTCCAAGGTGAAGGACGATCCAAATGGGTTCATAGATGAGGTTTATAAAACACCAGCTACCATGGGGTAACTTCTAGAGAAAAAATCGGAACTAGCCGCTTACCAATTGAAAGATGTTGCCCAATTTTGGTATGAGCAATGGAAAGATTCTAGGCCGGTAAAGACGGGTCCTATAGTGTGGGAGACTTTTAAGTCTGCATTTCTAGATAGGTTCTTTCCTCGGGAATTGAGGGAGTCTAAGTTGGAGGAATTCATAAATCATAAGCAAGGCAACATGAGTGTCAATGTGTATGCCATGAAATTCACTCTATTGTATAAGTATGATCCATCTTTGGTAGCAAGTCCAAGGGATTGGATGAATAGGTTTATGAAGGGGGTGTTCGAACTAGTAGAAGACGAATATCGTATGGAAATGCTTGTTGATGACATGGATATCTCACGCCTCTTGGTTTTTTCCCAACAAATAGAATAGTCAAAAGTCAAGAAGGAGAGGGCTAGGGAGATAAAGAGGTCTAGAGTGGAAAATGATGGGTCCGATGGACATGGTCGTTCTTGGAATCGACCAAAGTTTTCCAGACAAAGCAATTCTAATTCTCCTAAGTATAAGGAAGATAGAGTGTCTACCCCTAGGTCACAAAGAAAAGGTAATGACTCTGTATGGCCAACTTGTTCTAGGTGTGGTAAGAAGCATGAGGGTAAATGTTTGATCGGTAGAGATGGTTGCTATGGATTTGGTTAGAGTGGCCACATGAAGAAAGATTGCCCAAAGGCAAAGACTACTATAAAAGATGGTAAGCAAGTTGCCTCTAGTGGTGGGGATGATGAGCCTCCAAAGAGGAATAGGTTTTATGCTCTCCAATCCACGGATGATCAAGAGTTATCTCCTCATGTCCCTTTTCGGTATGTGCATCTTTCATGTTTTTTAGAAAATTTCTAGTTTTCTTCTCTTTTATGACCTGTTATGTTGGACATGATGTTGTCCTTGCGTTGATGGATGTTTAGAAAAGCATGTGTCAGCTTACTCCCATGAGGGAGATAGTGTCTCTATTACCTAAGCTCCATACATGATTTTTTGTTGCTATGATTTCTTGATGTATGTTTATGAAATTGTGTAAGCCTTGTTAGAATTGGTTTAATTGCATTGTGTTGCCTCATGTTGTAGCATCTTTGAGTCAATGTGCATTCTTTGGCTCCACGAATTTATGTTGAGCATGTTGTAGCTAGAAGATGTTAGTTCCTCCTTGGAAATGAGTATGTATGTCTCTTTCATGTATTTTGGGTTGCATTAGGTATGTTTAGCTTGGAATTGAAGTTTCCTAGGTTTGTTGTGTGCATGTAGGTGTGTTGCATGCATGATGGGCTGCTAGTCTAGAGTCGTTTACTTTAAGAAGTGTTTAGAAAAGTCATTTGAGGATGAATATTCCCATGGGGGAAATCTAATAACACCCCGGAAACTAGTAGACCAAACTAGGGCCACAAGCTAGGGTTCTAAGATTTGATGTATGGGAAATAGAGTCGTAGATGAGACTTTATGTGTGCAAAATGAGAAATTTAGCGTTCGAACATCAATATATGTATTAGATCTAGTACCCTATATGACCTTAAAGAGTTTGGTTGTGAATGGGATGGGCAAGTACCAAGGCAAAAAGGGCAAGCCTAAGCCAAAATGCCAAGGCTGCCCAACCTTGGCAGCTACGGCCAAAGGGTTCACGACCACCTTCACGACCAATGGTGTGGACCATGGTCCGTGAGGGAGTCCTTGAAGATGCCTTAAGGTTTGGAAGTTTTGTAGGTTGAGGGGAGCTACTGCCTAAACTACCATATGCACTATCACGGGCCGCGGTCCCGTTTCACGGTCCGTACAAGTGGGCGTGACCACTGGACAGGGCTTCTTAGTTTAGGGGTTTTTAAGTAAAATCCTATTCGTCTAGTTTTAAGTGGGGGTCGTTTTATAAGGTTTTTATACACCTATTTAAATACTTTTAAGTCTTTAGCCACCCCATGTAGGTCATTTAGAATCAAAACCCCAAATCACTACTCTATCGGATGTTGTTCTCTCTAAGAAGAACCTTCATTGAAAAAGAAGCTAGGGTTGAAGCTAAGGTCAAGAAGAAAAGCTCCATTTCTAAAGTCTTGTTCTAGGGCTTTGATTAAAGTGTGTTTAGATTTTAATCTATGGGTTCTTCCACCCATAGGGTCCCCTAGAATTTCCCCTAATTTGTGAAGAAGAACCCCAATAAAGCTAGGGTTACTACCAATGTATGGGTTTTAGATAGGTATGATTCCAAATGGTTGTATACTACTCATATATGATTATTTTAGTGTTTATTCGTGATAGTATGAGGAATTTATGCGAATTCCTTGATTAACCCTAGTTTTCAAAGTATGTGGGTTTGTATCTTTTGATGAGGGATTGATGATTCTTGCCAGATTCTCTTGGGTTGTTATCATGTATAGAGTTTATCCAAGAATGTGAATATGAAATTATGAAATGAACTAGACTTATGTATGGATGAGAGAACATGAATCGAAATGGCTAGATTTGGAACTTTGATGAATTACGCTTAGAATTAGCTATGCCTAAGGCTTGTGACTAGTATGTATTGTTATCTAGACTAGTATGATGATTGTGGAGTAAAGCTTGAATGTAGGGCTTGAATTCATAATTTTGATCACTAGGCTTAAAGAGTGAGTCTTCTAGGATGAGATATGTTTCATATATGTAGAATGTGAAAGGTTAATCCGCTAAAATGAATCATGCTTGTTAAAATAGAATAGCTTGAAGTTGAGTCTTGTGATTTGTTCATGGATAGTTGAATTATGTAGCTTGGGATGGTAGATCTCATGGTAGCTTAGTATTGAGGAATTCAGCTCTCCTAAGGTTAGCTTGAACTAGCATTGATAGTGTGTTTTTCATGGTAGGTTGCATTAGTATAGGCATGGTAGCCTAGGATTGAGGATCTATGCTCTCCTATGGGTAGCTTGAACTAGCATGGTTATAATGCTCTTCATGGTGGCTTAACTTGGTTAGGCCAAGACCATTTCATGGTAGCTTAGGATTGAGACACCATATTATCCTAAAGATAGCATAGGGTTGAGGATTCACACTTCCTTAAGGATAGCTTGCCTTTTATTGAATGGTTGAATGGTGGCTAGGTTGGTATACTTGTATACTCCCTTTCATAGATTGGATTGTATGATGGAATGTTTTCCATGGTAGTTAGGTCTAGCATGGTAGTGTGCTATTCTTTGATAGACTAGAATGAAAGATAGTTAGCATGAAGTAAGCTAGCCTAAAGGAGTACTTACTGTGAGTGGTAATATGGGATTCCATTCATATGTGGCACAAGTATGACTAGAATCTACATATGAAGTGTCCTCTTATGTAATGTATGCCTAGCTTGGAGTGTTGCTATAGTTGCCTTCCATGATATGAATTGACTTAAGATGATAGTTCCTTGTCAATGTGAAAGTAGGTCAATAGTGACACTTAGAAGTGATGAATACGAACATGGTGACTTAATGGACATGTTTAGTGTATGTGGTATTATGGGATGCCCCACATGCATTGCACAAGTGTGCCTTGAGGTTGCTTTGGGGGTATAGTTCTCTTATGACATGAAAACCAAGGTCTTGACTATGAAGGTGGGCTATGACCAAGAATCACCAAAGAGAGGTACTTAGCTTGGATAGTAGTATGGGATGCTATATTTGCCCTGCACTAGTATACTTGGAGGTAGCTTGTGAAGTAGTTGTCTTGAATATGAAAGGCTAATGGTTGAAGTATACAATTATGAATGTCATATGTTGATTTTCTATGATGTGATGCTTTTGTTGGAATTATGTTATAATTTTGTTATTGTCTCTTATGCTTATGTCTTATGTTGACTAACCGTTTGAGATGATTTATGATATTGTGCTAGCTTTCATACTTGGTACATTTTGTACTAACGCAAATTCCCTACATTCTATTCAAATGTAGGGTGTTGGGAGATTAAGTTACTTGGAGGCTAGGTTCCTAAGTGCACGAAGACATAAAGATTTGGTGAGTCCTCATAGATTCACGGATAAACCCATTTATGTTCTTTTATGTCTTTTCTTATGTTTTAGACTTTATATGGGCTGCGTCCCAATGACTTTTATTAATGTTATTCATAGATGGTCCGAGAAAACGATGTTAGAATGAGTTCCTCTTTTATGAAATGGTTTCGATTGTATGTTTAAAGAAAGTTTTAAATCCTCTCTACTTTTCTATAATCTAATGTTATGATGATGCTAAGGTTGTATGCAACCCCTTCTGGGTCAAGTACGCCACGTTACGTCTAGGGGGTACCCTTGGGTTGTGACATACTCGGTAATCATAGCAAAAGATTTAGAATGGTTCTCGGATTGTCACAAACCACGTCTAGTATCGTCTTATTCATCGGTATAAGTCGCAATACATCTATGATAGTAGGCTATGGGATGCATAGAGAAAAAAAGTCTCACTCCTTCATTCTCTTAGTCGTGCCATATATTTTGTCTTTGGTAGGCCCTTTTCTAAAGTTTGCCTATGATTTTTCAGGTTATGACTAATACTATGGCTAATGCTAGGAGAGAAGGAGAAGACATTGGGGACCAAGAGATTCCTCGCTGAGTTCAAAATCAAGATCCTCTTCAAGTTCCTAATGACCCTCCTATTGGAAATGTTACTTGAGCGGAGTTTAGGGATCCTATGCAATTGTTGGCTCAAACCTTGACAGTAGAAATTAATAGAGAGGTGGTGGCTCCAGCAAACCCTATAGGGGGAATGGTTGGTTATAGAATTAGGGAGTTCTTGAGGATGAACCCTCCGGTGTTTAGTGGCTCCAAGGTGAAGGACGATCCAAATGGGTTCATAGATGAGGTTTATAAAACACCAGCTACCATGGGGTAACTTCTAGAGAAAAAATCGGAACTAGCCGCTTACCAATTGAAAGATGTTGCCCAAATTTGTTTTGAGCAATGGAAAGATTCTAGGCCTGGTAAAACGGGTCCCATAGAGTGGGAGAATTTTAAGTCAGCATTTCTAGATAGGTTCTTTCGTCGGGAATTGAGGGAGGCTAAGTTGGAGGAATTCATAAATCTTAAGCAAGGCAACATGAGTGTCAATGAGTATGCCTTGAAATTCACTCTTTTGTATAAGTATGCTCCATCTTTGGTAGCAAGTGCAAGGGATTTGATGAATAGGTTTATGACGGGGGTGTTCGAACTAGTAGAAAATGAATATCATTTGGCAATGCTAGTTGATGACATGGATATCACACGCATCATGGTTTATTCCCAACAAATAGAATAGTCAAAAGTCAAGAAGGATAGGGCTAGGGAGAAAAAGATGTCTAGAGTGGAAAATGATGGGTCCAATGGACATGGTCGTTCTAGGAATCGACAAAAGTTTTCCGGACAAGGCTATTCTAATGCTCCTAAGTATAAGGAAGATAGGGTGTCTACCCCTAGGCCACAAGGAAAAGGTAATGACTCCGTATGGACAACTTGTTCTAGGTGTGGTAAGAGGCATGAGGGTAAATGTTTGATCGGTAGAGATGGTTGCTATGGATTTGGTTAGAGTGGACACATGAAGAAAAATTGCCCAAAGGCAAAGACTACTATAAGAGATGGTAAGCAAGTTGCCCCTAGTGGTGGGGATGATGAGCCTCCAAAGAGGAATAGGTTTTATGCTCTCCAATACAAGGATGATCAAGAGTTATTTCCCATGTCCCTTTCCGGTATGTGCATCTTTCATGTTTTAGAAAATTTCCAAATTTCTTCTCTTTTATGACCTATTATGTTGGACTTGATGTTGTCCTTGCGTTGATGGATGTTTAGAAAAGCATGTGTGGGCTTACTCCCATGAGAGAGATAGTGTGTCTATTACCTAAGCTCTTTACATGATTTTTTGTTGCTATGATTTCTTGATGTATGTTTATGAAATTGTGTAGGCCTTGTTAGAATTGGTTTAATTGCATTGTGTTGCCTCATGTTGTAGCATCTTTGAGTCAATGTGCATTTTTAGGCTCCACGAATTTATGTTGAGCATGTTGTAGCTATAAGATGTTAGTTCCTCCTTGGAAATGAGTATGTATGTCTCTTTAATGTATTTTGGGTTTCATTAGGTATGTTTAGCTTGGAATTGAAGTTTCCTTGGTTGGTTGTGTGCATGTAAGTGTGTTACATGCATGATGGGTTGCTAGTCTAGGGTCGTTTCCTTTAAGAAGTGTTTAGAAAAGTTATTCGAGGATGAATATTCCCATGGGGGAAATATAATAACACCCCAGAAACTAGTAGACCATACTAGGGCCACAAGCTAGGGTTTTAAGATTTGATGTATGGGAAATAGAGTCGTAGATGAGACTTTATGTGTTTAAAATGAGAAATTTAGGATTCGAACATCAATATATGTATTAGACCTAATACCCTATATGACCTTTAAGAGTTTGGTTGTGAATGGGATGGGCAAGTACCAAGGCAAAAAGGGCAAGCCTAAGCCAAAAGGCCAAGGCTGCCCAACCTTGGCAGGTACGGCCAAAGGGTTCACGACCACCTTCGCGACTAATGGTGTCCACGGTCCGTGAGGGGATCCTTGAAGACGCCTTAGGTTTTGGAAGTTTTGGGGGTTGAGGGGAGCCACTGCCTAGAGTACCACGTGCACCATGACAGGCCATGGTCCCGTTTTACTGTTCGTCTAATTGGGCGTCACCACTGGACAGGGCTGCCTAGTTTAGGGGTTTTTAAGTAAAATCCTATTCGACTTGTTTTAAGTGGGGGTCATATTATAAGGTTTTTATACATCTATATAAATACTTTTAAGTCTTTAGCCACCCCATCTAGGTCATTTAGAATCAAAACCCCAAATCACTGCTCTCTCAAATGTTTCTCTCTCTAAGAAGAACCTCCATTGAAAAAGAAGCTACAGCTGAAGCTAAGGTCAAGAACAAAGGCTCCATTGCTAAAGTCTTGTGCTAGGGCTTTGATTAAGGTATGTTTAGATTTTAATCTATGGGTTCTTCCACCCATAGGGTCCAGTATAATTTCCCCTAATTTGTGAAGAAGAACCCCAATAAAGCTAGGGTTACTACCAATGTATGGGTTTTATGTGGGTATGATTCCAAATGGTTGGATACTACTCATATATTATTATTTTAAAGGTTATTCGTGATAATATGAAGAATTTATGTGAATTCCTTGATTAACCCTAGTTTTCAAAGTATGTGGGTTTGTATCTTTTGATGAGGGATAGATAATTCTTGCCAGATTCTCTTAGGTTGTCATCATGTATAGAGCTTATCCAAGAATGTGAATATGAAATAATGAATTGAACTAGACTTATGTATGAATGACATAACATAAATCAAAATGGCTAGATTTGGGACTTTGATGCAGTACGCTTAAAATTAGCTATGCCTAAGGCTTGTGACTAGTATGTATTGTGATCTAGACTAGTATGATTATTGTGGAGTAAAGCTTGAATGTAGGGCTTGAAGTCATAATTTTGATTACTAGGGCATAGAGAGCGAGTCTTCTATGATGACATATGTTCTATATATGTAGAATGTGAAAGGTTAATCAGTTAAAATGAATCATGCTTGTTAGAATAGAATAGCTGGAGGTTTAGTCTTGTGATTCGTTCATGGATAGTTGAATTATGTAGCTTGGGATGGTAGATCTCATGGTAGCTTAGTATTAAGGAATTCAGCTCTCCTAAGGTTAGCTTGAACTAGCATTGATAGTGTGCTTTTCATGGTAGGTTGCATTAGTATAGGCATGGTAACCTAAGATTGAAGATCTATACTCTCCTATGGGTAGCTTGAACTAGCATGGTTAAAATTCTCTTCATGATAGCTTGACTTGGTTAGGCCAAGACCATTTCATTGTAGATTAGGATTGAGACACCATACAATCCTAAGGATAGCTTAGGGTTGAGGATTCATACTTCCCTAAGGATAGCTTGCATATTATTGAATGGTTGCATGGTGGCTAGGTTGGTATACCTGTTTCCTTCCTTTCATAGATTGAATTGTATGATAGGATGTTATCCATGGTAGTTAGGTCTAGCATGGTAGTGTGCTGTTCTTTGATAGACTAGAATGAAAGATAGTTAGCATGCAGTAAGCTAGCCTAAATGAGTGCCTAGTGTGAGTGGTAGTATGGGATGCCATTCATACGTGGAACAAATATGACTAGAATCTACTTATGAAGTGTCCTCTTATGTGATGTATGCCTAGCTTGGAGTGTTGCTATAGTTGCCTTCCATGATATGAATTGACTTAAGATGATAGTTCCTTGTCAATGTGAAACTAGGTCAATAGTGACACTTAGAAGTGATAAATATGAACATGGTGACTTAATGGACATGCTAAGTGTGTGTGGTATTATGGGATGCCCCACATGCATAGAACAAGTGTGCCTTGAGGTTGCTTAGGGGTATAGTGCTCTTATGACATGAAAACCTAGGTCTTGACTATGAAGGTGGGCTATGACCAAGAATGACTAAATATAGGTACTTACCTTGGATAGTATTATGGGATGCTATCTTTGCGTTGCACTAGTATACTTGAAGGTGGCTTGTGAAGTAGTTCTCTTTAATATGAAAGGCTAATGGTTGAAGTAAGCATTTATGAATGTCTTATGTTGATTTGCTATGATATGATGCTTATGTTGGAATTATATTATGATTTTGTTATTGTCTCTTATGCATATGCATTATGATGACTAACCATTTGAGATGCTTTATGATGTTGTGCTAGATTTCATACTTGCTATATTTTGTACTAACTCATATTGCCTACATTCTAATCAAATATAAGGTGTTGGGAGATTGAGTTGCTTGGAGGCTAGGTTCCTAAGTGCAAGAGGACTTGAAAATTTGGTGAGTCCTCATAGCTTTGATGACAAACCCATTTATGTTCTTTTATGTCTTTTCTTTTATTTTAAACTTTATGTGGGTTGCGTCCCAATGTCTTTTATTCATATATGGTTCGAGACGATGATGTTAGAAAGACTTTCGCTTTAATGAAATTCTTTGGATTGTATGTTTAAAGAAAGTTTTAAACTCTCCCTACTTTTCTACGATCTTATGTTATGATGATGCTAAGGGTTGTATGCAACCCCTTCAAGGTCAAGTACGCCACGTTACATCTAGGGGGTACCCTTGGGTTGTGACATACTCGGTAATCATAGAAAAATATTTAGAATGGTTCTCGGATTGTCACAAACCACGTCTAGTATAGTCTTATTCATCGGTATAAGTCGCGATACATCTATGATAGTAGGCTATGGGATGCATAGAGAAAAAAAGTCTCACTCCTTCATTATCTTAATCGTGCCATATAGTTTGGCTTTTGTAAGCCCTTTTCTAAAGTTTGCCTATTATTTTTCAGGTTATGGATAATACTATGGCTAATGCTAGGAGAGAAGGAGAAGACATTGGGGACCAAGAGATTCCTCCCTGAGTTCAAAATCAAGATCCTCCTCAAGTTCCTAATGACCCTCCTATTGGAAATGTTACTTGAGCGGAGTTTAGGGATTCTATGCAATTGTTGGCTCAAGCCTTGACAGTAGAAACTAATAGAGAGGTGGTGGCTCCAGCAAACCCTATAGGGGGAATGGGTGGTTATAGAATTAGGGAGTTCTTGAGGATGAACCCTCCGGTGTTTAGTGGCTCCAAGGTGAAGGAGGATCCAAATGGGTTCATATATGAGGTTTATAAAACACCAGCTATCATGGGGTAACTTTTAGAGAAAAAAGCGGAACTAACTGTTTACCTATTGAAAGATGTTGCCCAAATTTGTTTTGAGTAATGGAAAGATTCTAGGCCTGGTAAAACGGGTCCCATAGAGTGGGAGACTTTTAAGTCAATATTTCTAGATAGGTTCTTTCGTCGGGAATTGAGGGAGGCTAAGTTGGAGGAATTCATAAATCTTAAGCAAGGCAAGAAGAGTGTCAATGAATATGCCTTGAAATTCACACTTTTGTCTAACTATGCTCCATCTTTGGTAGAAACTCCAATGGATTTGATGAATAGATTTATGACGGGGGTGTCTGAAATATTCGAAGAAGAATGGCGTATGGCAATGCTTGTTGATGACATGGATATCTCACGCCTCATGGTTTTTGCCAAAAAAACAGAATAGTCAAAACTCAAGAAGGAGAGGGCTAGGGAGAAAAACAGGTCTAGGGTGGAAAATGATGAGTCTGATGGACATGGTCGTTCTAGGAAAGGACAAAAGTTTTCCGGACAAGACTATTCTAATGCTCATAAGTATAAGGATGATAGGCTGTCTACCCCTAGGCTACAAGGGAAAGGTAATGACTCCCTATGGCCCACTTGTTCTAGGTGTGGTAAGAGGCATGAGGGTAAATGTTTGGCCGGTAGAGATGGTTGCTATGGATGTGGTGAGAGTGGCCACATAAAGAAATATTTCCCTAAGGCAAAGGCTACTTTAAGAGAGGGTAAGAAAGTTTCCCCTAGTGGTGGGGATGATGAGCCTCGAAAGAGGAATAGGTTTATTGCTCTCCAATCCAAGCATGATCAAGATTGATCTCTTCATGTCCCTTTCCAGTGTATGTGCATCTTTCATGCTTTTGAAAATTTCTAGATTTCTTCTCTTTGATGACTGGTTATGTTTGACTTGATGTTGTGTTTGCCTTGATGGATGTTTAGAAAATCATGTGTGGGTTTACTCCCAAGGGGGAGATAGTGTGTCTATTCCATAAGGTCCTTACATGATTTTGTATTGCGACGATTTCTTTATGTATGTTTATGAAATTGTGTAGGCCTTTTTAGAATTGGTTTAATTGCATTGTGTTGCCTCATGCTGTAGCATCTTTGAGTCAATGTGCATTTTTAGACTCCATGAATTTATTTTAAGCATGTTGTAGCTAGGAGATGTTATTTCCTCCTGGGAAATGAGTATATATGTCACTTTTATGCATTTTGGGTTGCATTAGGTATGTTTAGCTTGGAATTGAAATTTCCTTGGTTGGTTGTGTGAAAGTAGGTGTGTTGCATGCATGATGGGCTGCTAATCTAGAGTCATTTCCTTTATGAAGTGTTTATAAAGGTCATTCAAGGATGAATGTTCCCAAGGGGGAGATATTGTAACACCCCGGAAACTAGTAGACCAAACTAGGTCCACAAGCTAGGGTTCAATGATTTGATGTATGGGAAATAGAGTCGTAGATGAGACTTTATGTGCTTAGAATGAGGAATTTAGCATTTGAACATCAACATATGTATTAGACCTAGTATTCTATATGACCTTTAAAAGTTTGGTTGAGCATGTGAAGGGCAACTACCAAGGCAAAAAGGGCAAGCCTAAGACAAAGGGCCTAGGCTGCCCAACCTTGGCAGCTACTGCCAAAGGGTTCTCGGCCACCTTTACGACCAGTGGTCTGGACCACGGTCCGTGAATATGCCTTAGGTTTTGAAAATTTTGGAGGTTGAGGGGAGTATCCTAGAGTACCACGTGCACCATCACGGGCCGTGGTCCCCTTTTATGGTCCGTACATGTGGGAGTGACCACTGGACGGGGCTATCTTGGTTAGGGGTTTTTAATCAATATCCTATTCGACTAGTTTTAAGTGGGGGTCGTTTTGTAAGGGTTTTATACACTTATATGAATACTTTTAAGTCTTTAGCCAACCCATCGAGGTCATTTAGAATCAAAACCCCAAATCACTCCTCTCTCAAATGTTTCTCTCTCTAAGAAGAACCTCCATTGAAGAAGAAGCTAGGGTTGAAGCTAAGGTCAAGAACAAAGGTTCCATTGCTAAAGGCTTGTGCTAGGGCTTTGATTAAGGTATGTTTAGCTTTTCATCTATGGGTTCTTCCACCCATAGAGTCCTATAGAATTTCCCCTAATTTGTGAAGAAGAACCCCAATGAAGCTAGGGTTACTTCCAATATATGGGTTTTAGGTGGGTATGATTCCAAATGGTTGGATACTACTCATATATGATTATTTTAGTGTTGATTCATAATAGTATTAAGAATTTATGTGAATTCCTTGATTAACCCTAGTTTTCAAAGTATGTGGGTTTCTATCTTTTGATGAGGAATTGATGATTCTTCCCAGATTCTCTTGGGTTGTTATCATGTATAGTGCTTATACAAGAATATGATTAAGAGATAATGAATTGAAATAGACTTATGTATGAATGATAGAACATGAATCGAAATGGATAGATTTGGTACTTCGATGAATTATGCTTAGAATTAGCTATGACTAAGGCTTGTGACTAGTATATATTGTGATCTAGACTAGTATGATGATTGTAGAGTAAAGTTTGAATGTATGGCTTGAAGTCATAATATTGATCACTAGGTCTTAAAGAGTGAGTCTTCTATGATGAGATATCTTGCATATATGTAGAATGTGAAAGGTTAATCACGTGAAATGAATCATCCTTGTTAAAATAGAATAGCTTGAGGTTGAGTCTTATGATTCCTTCATGGATAGCTGGATTATGACTCTTGGGATGGTAGATCTCATGGTAGCTTGGGATTGAGGAATTTATCTCTCATAAGGTTGGATTGAACTAGCATTGATGGGGTGCTTTTCATGGTAGGTTGCATTAGTATAGGCATGGTATCCTAGAATTGAGGATCTATGCTCTCCAATGAGTAGCCTGAACTAGCATGGTTAGCATGCTCTTCATGGTAGGTTGACTTGGTTAGGACAAGACCATTTCATGGTAGCTTTGGATTGCGACACCATACTCTCCTAATGATAGCTTAGGGTTGAGGATTCATACTCCCTTAAGGATAGCTTACATCTTATTGAATGGTGGCATGGTGTCTAGGTTGGTATACATACATCCTTCCTTTGACTGCTTGGATTGTATGATAAGATGTTTTACATGGTAGTTAGGTCTAGCATGGTAGTGTGCTATTCTTTGATTGACTATAATGAAAGATAGTTAGCATGGAGTAAGCTAGCATAAAGGAGTGCTTAGTTTGAGCGGTAGGATGGGATGTCATTCATACGTGGCACAAGTATGAGTTGAAGCTACTTATGAAGTGTCCTCTTATGTGATGTATGCCTAGCTTGGAATGTTGTTATAGTTGCCTTCCATGATATGCATTGACTTAAGATGATAGTTCCTTGTCAGTGTGAGAGTAGGTCAATAGTGACTATTAGAAGTGATGAATATGAACATGGTTACTTAATGTACATTCTTAGTGTGTGGGGTATTATGGGATGCCCCACATGCATTGTACAAGTGTGTCTTGAGATTGCTTAGGGGTATAGTGCTCTTATGACATGAAAACCTAGGTCTTGACTATGAAGGTGGGCTTTGACAAAGAATGAACAAAGAGAGGTACTTAGCTTGGATAGTATTATGGGGTGCTATCTTTGCCTTGCACTAGTATACTTGGAGGTGGCTTGTGAAGTAGTTGTCTTGAATATGAAAGTCTAATGGTTTATGTAAGCAATTATGAATGTCTTATGTTGATTTGCTATGATATGATGCTTATGTTGGAATTATGTTATTGTCTCTTATGCTTATGTCTTATGTTGACTAACCATTTGAGATGATTTATGATGTTGTGCTAGCTTTCATACTTGGTACATTTTGTTCTAACGCATATTGCCTACATTTTAATCAAGAGTAGGGTGTTGGGAGATTGAGTTGCTTGGAGGCTAGTTTCATAAGTACAAGAAGACTTGAAGATTTGTTGAGTCCTCATAGCTTCGAGGACAAACCCATTTATGTTCTTTGATGTTTTTTCTTATGTTTTAGACTTTATGTGGGCTGCGTCCCAATGACTTTTACTCATGTTATTCATAGATGGTTCGAGAAAAGATGTTAAAAAGACTTCCACTTTTATGAAATTATTTTGATTGTATGTTTAAAGAATGTTTTAAATTCTCCCTACTTTTCTATGATCTTATGTTATGATGATGCTAAGGTTTGTATGCGACCCCTTCGGGGTTAAGTACACCACGTTACATCTAGGGGTACCCCTGGGTCATGACACATACCTTGATTTTAAATCCTCTCAAAGCGTGCAACAATGGAGTCTTGACTTGACCTATCTTGATTGTTTTCTTCTTCTTCACTTTCCAGAGAGAGAATTGGGTTCTTTTTGGTGAGTTGAAATAATGACTAGGATCAATGAATTTAGGGGTCTAAAGTCTTTATATAGGTGTTCTAAGTAAGGTTATAAATATGACACTTAACCCCTAATTAATTCCATAAGCCAACACTTAACCAACCTAAACATGCCCACTGCCTCACCCACGAGACAACGCCCAAAGGCCGTGGGTGGACCCACGGGGCGTGTTGTTCATCCGTGGGTGGTGGTATGAAACTCACATTTTTGGACCTGACCCAAGATCCCTCACCCATGGGGCGTGGGTCCTTTCGTAGGTGGACTGTTTTGGGGAAGTTTCTAGGGTAAGAGGACCCTTAGTTGGTCCTTGGGGAGTCGTACCTGGATGGTCTAACCCGAAACCCTTCATCCTAAGTATGTGAAGTTATATCTACAACTCTAACCCTCACATCAAGCTCTAGTTTAGCCTACTAGTTTCTGGAGTGTTCCAATATCTTCCCCTTGGGAACATTCATTCTCGAATGACATTCTAGGCACTCCTTAAGGTCATCACTCTAGACTAGCAACCCATCATGCATGCAACTCATCTAAATTCACATGAACAAGAGAGGAACTTCATCCCCAAGAAAAACATACTCAATGCAACACAAGGAAGTAGGAACTACATCTAACAATCCAAAATGCAAGAAATTATCATAACTAGTCATTTTTAAGGAGAAACTACCATCTCTTAGCTATGACATGCACTCATGGACCTCATACGTAATTTACTCTCAAAAAACATTCATTTAAGGTGACATCTCTCAACTCCGAACTAAGGCATGCTCATCAATTTACCTCATGAAGTCTATAGGAAACTCATACTCAATGCACTACAACATGAGGATATAAATCATGTAAACTCATTTTCCTTTAAATCACAAGATTTCATGAACATGCATCATATAAGGAAATCATGGCAACACATAAACACACAATGACCTTTCTATCTAAGAACACCATCTCCCCCTTGGGAGCAAGCCTAAACTGACTTTCTAAGCACCATTCATACTAAAGACAACTTGAAGGTTTCACATACCAAGTTACCAAAGGACCAAACAATACCGGAATCTAATAAAGCATAAAACACAAACCTATGGTCACATCCGGGGGACTCTTGTTCACCTCTAGCTTGGAGAGCATAAAGCCTATTCTTCTTTTAGGCATCCCCGTCCGAACCACTAGAAGCAACTTGCTTTTCCTCTCTTCCCTTAGCCTTAAGAATTGGGCAATCCCTCATTTTGTGCCCACTTTTTCCACAACCATCCATTTCGGCTAGGCACCTACCATGGTGATTCCTTCTACACTTGGTGCAAGTAGGCTTATGAAATGGAGACCCACTACCTTTCTCTTGATTAACCCTAAGGGTATTGGGGGAAGCTTGACCGGAATATATTTGTTTAACCCTAGGTCAACCTTCTCCCTCGGACTTTGCATTAGAACAGTTCCCCTAACCTGTCCTTGCTCTTTTTGCCTGTCTATGCTTTTATTTGAGTTTCTCTTTCTCCATTTGTTGGGCATACACCATAAGATGTGAGATATCCATATCATGCAGGAGCATTGTCGTACGGCATTCTTTTCCTACCATGTCGGACACTCCCGTCAAAAACCTACTCATCATATCCCTCGAATTCACCACCATAGATAGAGCGTCCTTGGATAGTAGGATAAATTTCAAGGCATACTCCTTAACACTCATGCTACCTAGCACAAGGTTAATGAACTCTTCCACCTTAGCTTTCCTCAACTCTTGGGGAAAGAACCTATCAAGAAACTCAAGTTTGAACACTTCACACTCTATTGGACCCACTCCTACCAGCCTCCCATCTTTCCATCGTTCATACCACCCTTGACCAACATCTTTCAATTGGTAAACGGCTAGGTTTGGTTTTTCTACCCAAGTCACCCCCATGATAGCAAGTACCTTATAAACCTCATCTATAAACCCCTTAGGATCCTCTTCCACATTGGAGCCATAAAACTCTAGAGGATTCATCCTCATAAAATTCCTCACTTTTGAAGTAGCTGAAATGACCCAAAAAGTTCTTAAAAATGTGCTTCGGAAGTTACCGGAAACTTGTTTAGCTATATACAAAAAAATCCGTTTCGTTTTTCAAAAATCTGACTTCATATTCTTGTTTAGGGGGTCAAATTGAGTGGGCAATGGGTCTAACCGAAATTTTAGAGCAACCGTATCAAAATCCGAAATTTCCAAGTGAAGCCTTTTTCGAGGGTAAACTTTGGAGGGTCATATCTCCTAGCACACAAATTATTGTGTGGCCAATAACATATCCATGGAAATCCCTTTGAGTTAGCTGCCTAACGCACTTCGTTTCACCTCATTCGGAGTTCGAACGAAGAAGTTATGCCCATTTTCGTAAAATCTGTCCGGCAGGAAAGGCAATTTCCAGTGAGCGTTTTTACTGTTCACCCGCCTCATTTTTTTTTCTAAGTGTTGGACCATTTTTCCAAAGGGCATATGTTATTTCCTATATACCATTAGTTCAATTCCCATCTCTAAAACATTTCCCAAAACACATCTCCCATACTTAGACACATTTTCTCTCAAGTTCTCTCAAGAACCCTAATCCAAAACCTTCCTCAAGATTGAAGAGACTCTTGCTCCAAGTTCCAAGCTTCCATTGAAGACACTCTCAAGACCTTCATAAAAACTCAAGGTATGTGGTGTTGAACTCATGGGTCCTTCCACCCATAGTGCCTAGACTCTATTCTACTCACTAATTCATGGTTTAAGTTAAGATTCATAAATTGGTCTTGTTCTTTGTAATAATTTCCTGCACATTGAATTTTAAACATGAAAAGTGATTGTTTTGAGCATGTTGTGACTCTAGAACTTGAACCTAAATTTGGAATGGATGTGGAGATTTTCATGTGGTATTGTGGGTGTTAAAAAGGTGTTGTTGTAGGTTGTTCACTGGTTTGGCTGCATAATTACTACTCTATTTTCCATGCTCTTTGATTCCATTACATGCCTTCAAGGTGTTTGACAAAATGTCCAACTATGGAGAATTGATGAATCGATGCTTTAAAGATTGAGCTATGAGATGTATGGAAATCCAGAGATGTGTTGATGACAAACTAAGCTTGTGTATATATTCATTCCATACGTGAGATTGCATTAGAACCTAATGGGAATTTCCTATATAAAGTGTTGGATGACCATGCCCGGTCCGGGGGAAAAGAACCGGACAACCATGTGAGAGGTTTATATCTCACCACCTAGGATGCTTGGGGTGTGACCAACATCAACCATGTGAGGGGTTTATACCTTGCCACTAGGGTGTCCGGGTGTGAACGGCATCCCCCATCCTAAGTTGGGGTTATAGATTGGTTAGATCATACATACACATATGATATCTACTATTAGTATAGATTTACTTAAACATGTTTTGACTTCACTTTGATCATGCATCCTCATATTGTTATTCATAATGCCTATGAAACTATTTCTTGTATTTCGATTGTGTTCTTGTCTATTGTTGTGTTGCACCCCGCATACTTAGTACATTCCAAATACTAACGCATATTTTGCCTACATGATGTCACCATGTAGGGACCGGAGCTACTCTTGATCCTTCTCTCCATTCACGTGGCTAGTACGGTGCTTATCCGAGTTGTTGGTGAGTCCTCAATGATTCGAGGGCTATGTTATGTTTCCTACTCCTATGTTTTGAGACTTTAGCTTGCAATTGTATTTTGACTATGAGGGGAGCCGGTAATATGTCATGGCCCCGTCCTATCTATGTATGTAGAGGTGTGCGTTGGACAAGTATTTTGTAAATGAGTTTGACTCTTGTTCTATGATGTCATTTTGAAATGGTTTGCCCTTAGTCCCTATTTCCCGTTAATTAATGTTGAATGTACTTCCGCGACCGATGAAGTGTGATGACAAGTTTGAGAGGCTTGTTTGGGGTTCCTTCGGGTTCCTCATTCGCCATGTCAAGTCTAGGCCCTAGGCTTGGGTCGTGACAGTAGCCATACACACTATTGGATTCACCGAAGCTACCACCTCCCTATTCACTTGTGTCGTCATGGCTTTGGCCTACATTTGGATCACCGACCTAAACTCTGCATTTGTAACATTCTCATCCCTAGGGTTAATTGTAGCTTGTGTAGCATATGGGGGAACCTCTTGATCCACCACGTCTTCCTCATTCCTTCTAGCATTTTCCTTTCTATTAGCCATATATTAAAAATCATCGGGCACTAATTAGGAGAAAGACCTCATAGAGTTAAACTATATGGTACGACTTAGAGAATGAAGGAGTAAGATTTCCTTATAAACCTAATAGCTTCCTATTCATATATGTGCCGCGCTTCACACTTATGAACAAGACTCTACTAGGCGTGGTTTTGAGACAATCCTAGAATCATTCTAAACCTTTGGCTCTGATTGCCAGGTTTGTCACGACCAAGGGGTACACCCTAGATGTAACATGGTGTACTAGACCCCGAAAGGCCTAACATGCCACTTAGCATATCATAACATTAAATAACTTGAAATGATGCGAAAATATAAAACTTTTTCAATACAATCGAATTGTTTATAAAAGCAAGCAAACTCTATAACACTTTCTCTCAAACCATCTAAAACAATTTGAATAACTCTTTGAGATGCAGACCATACAATGGTCTAAAACATAAAAGAAAAGACATAAAGGAAAGATGATCACATCCTCGATGATATGAGAACTCACCAAGTCTTCCACTCATTTGCTCTACTAGAAACCTAGCCACAAGAATGGAACTCAATGTCGTCAGACCATACATTTGATAAGAATGTAGGTAAGAGTATGTGTTAGTACAAAATGTACTAAATATGATAGCTAGGATAACACCATAAGGGCATAATATAAGCTTTAGCCAACATAAAACATAAGCGATAAGCATAAGAGATAATAACATATTCATAGGCATAATCAACCAACATAAAAATAATGTAAGCATTAGTCAACATGAGGCATGGTCCATGAACATAGGAGATACATCATATTCATAGCTTAATCCATACTTGGACCTTCATATCATAAGAGAAACAATTCATAATTAGCTTCAAGTCATACTTGTGCAATGCATAGTTTAGACCCCATAATCTCACCCGCACTAAGTACCACCTTAGGCCATCGTACATACTTAACATCTTTGATCTCATCCTTAGCTTATTTTCTCATAAACAAGGGAATCTCTCACCTTTAATCAAACATATCAAGGAAGGCAACTATAGCAAGAACCCAAACTAGAATACATCATATGAGAGAAACACTTCTTAGGTAACCTTAAGTCATACTTGTGCAACGTATGGATAAGAACCCATAATCCCATCCATACTAAGTACCACTTTAGGTCTTCACAATCCTACTTCTTGGTTTGGGACTAGTCCCTTTCTTGAAACCTAGGAACACTATGAGACACTTCGTTAAGCATATCTTAGTTACTCACTAATTTGAACCCTATGAAATACTTCTTTAAGCATGTCTAAGTTCATTATTATCTTTAACACTATGAGATACTTCATTAAGCATATCTTAGTTCCTCATTAATTTGAACCCCATGAGATACTTCTTTAAGCATGTCTAAGTTCATTATTATCTTTAACCCTATGAGATATTTAAGTATGTATAAGTTCATTATTATGTTGAACACTATGAGATACTTTCTTCAAGCAAGTCGTAGCTCATATATTATTTTGAACACTTTGAGATGCCTCTTCAAGCATGTCTTAGCTCACTATGTTTGAACTCTTGGACATGCTTTCTCAAGCATGTCTTAGCTCATTAATGTTTTTTAACACTTAGACATACTTTTTCAAGTATGTCATAGATCATTTCATACAGATATTGCTACCAGAAACCCGAACTCCAGTAGGTGAAGGCTTCCACCTCATGTGACTTTATTTGGGAAACCCGGACCATACTATTTGAGAGTTCCCCCTTTACTTTGGAAGTCCGGACTCAACTAGGTGTGAGCCTCCTTTATCTTGGAAGCCCAAACCCAACTATGTGTGAACCACTATCTCATTGTCAATATCCATTCGGGGCCAAGCATACACCTTTTAGACTAGCTTTTAAGACTTACTTAACTCATGACTCACGGAGGGATGTCCTTGAAAACCAATCCATGTTCAAGTGATTCTGTCACTTTATGCATTCAAACAATCATAAGGTAGATCAGGTGGGAAAAGTACTTCCACTACAATGCTATCTACTAGTCTATCATTCTCATATAGACTTTACTCTCAAAGACTTTTCATACATAATTCATCATATTAGCTTTACTCTAAAAGCCCTAACGATCAACATTCATGACTACCAGTCTTACTCTCAAAGCCTTACCTTTTACAATCATCATACATATCTAAATCACAAGATATTCCAGTCACAAGCTTCATTCTTAAACAATTCTAACCATATCTCATCATAAAGAGTCAATCTCAAGCATTTCTAGTGATGATGCATCATATATACTTTAATCGAATTCAATTCATGTTTACATGCTTCTATTCTAGAACAATTACTATACATGTTATCAATTCTAGAAGATCATCTATGAATCCTTAATTTCCCTTCACAAGGCATAAACCCACATTACTTCAATTTCATCAATTAGACTAGGGTTAACCATGGAAAATATGTAATTTCAACATAATATGATGATTCACTACTAATTCAATCATAAACAATCAATATCCACTTAATTGGATTCATAGTCAACTTAACCCACAATATTCGAAGGAACCCTAACTTGAATTTGGGATTTCATCTTCACAATTGAAGTTTCTCTCAAACGGCATGATGCATGGTTGCCAACTAAATGTCCCTTTTAAAAGCATGTTTTTGCATGGTTATCATACTTAGTGTAGGTGGTGGTGGCTAAAGGGCCTTTCCTAGAAGTGATGAGCTTGGCTTACTATTCCCAAGTTCGGGTGTGTCCTTAAAGATTCAAGGACCTTTATGTTAAATAGTTTCCTTAATTTCAATGTACTAGATAGTAGTTACTTTTGTATTGTAAGGGTTATGTCCCTCTTATGTTGTAGTCGTGTTTTATGATGGCTACCTTGAGACGTAGTACTTTGATTTTGTATTAAAGGTTTAAATGAGGTGACTTTTTAAGTCTTGTGCTATATTATGAAAAAGTTTTAAATTTTTCACTATTTTTCTATGATTAATTCTATGACGAATGCTAAGGGCTTGTATAAGACCTCCGAGAGGTCGAATACGTCGATAACGACTAGGGGGTGCTCTCGGGTCGTTACAAACTTGGTATCTGAGCATAAGGTTATGAAAATGGTCTTAGGATTCAACATCTAATGAGCCACATCTAGTAGAGTCTTGTTCATCGGTGTGAGTCGCGAAACATCTATGAGCGAGAGGTTATAGGATGATAGAAGTTTCACTTTCTTCATTTCTCTTGTGTCGTGCCGTAGAGATTAACTTCATATGATCTCTCTCTTATTTTCCCTTGTCCGGTGGTCTTCCATATGTGATTACTTGAATGGTGTGATGTTGCAAGGATCGAGGGAAGAAAAGGTGAGTTTTAATGCTTGTTATAATGTGGTGACTATATGAGTATATATGAAGGTAGATTTTAAAATCGTAGTGTGATGCCAATCATGGCTATATGTGACCTATGAGGTTGGGAGAATTACATTGAAAATGTTGTATGGTGGTATAGTTCTCATATGATAAGAGTCGTTATGGTAAGAATGAAAACCTTTTTAAGATGATGAGTTGCTTTATGGTGATGGGTAATGATAGTAGAAAGTCATGGCGTAGATTTGAGGAGTTTTGAACGAATGTGGTTACTAGTGTGAGTTGAAAGTTGTTTTTTTCTTATGAGTGATGCTTCATGGTTGTCCTTGTGTGAATTAGAGTTCTTGTGTAGGCTTGCCCTAAGAGTGGAAAAAGGGGCTTTCTTCCACGAGTTGGGATAGTGTTTTGCTCTAAGGTTAACTTGGAGAGTTGCATGTACGCCTTAGTTCATGGGAAGGACAAGAGAATAGATGTTGACCAACTCTAAAGAGGATAGTTGTCTTCTAAGGTTGATCTTAAGTATGGCCATTCAAGAGGGTTTTTATATTATACCTAGGCATGGTTGAGCGGAAAGTTACACCAAAGGTCATCTAAGGGTAAGGTGTGATAAAGAGTTGATTAAGCTCACCTCAAGTGGGGGATAATGTGCTTAGATGGTAAGGTTTTGAGTGCCCTTAATATTTCTACATTGAACTTCCTTGAGTTCTCCATGTTGAGAACCACTTTGGGTGATAGATATGAAGTGGAGTGGTATAGATACTCATTTTTTTTTTGGATTCTTGAAATACTCACCTAAGTGACAAATAAGGTTGTTGATATCCTTTCCTTTTCCTTCTATTCATATTCAAGCTTGAGACCAAAGAGTTCCTAGTAGCTTTTTAATGTTTTGGAGTCTTGCATATGATTATGAGTTGCATGATATCCGTATTTTATGCATGTCCTAGAAGACACTATGTTATGCATATTTTGAAGGATTTTTATTACATAAAAAATGGAATTTTAGTAATAAAATTTATGTTTCTCATGTCAATATGCATCTTTATATGGTGAATTCACTCTTGACTTCATGAGGAAGAGAGTATGAGAATCCTTAGGTTAGAAGTTGAGAGTTTCTCCTTAAATGAATTGACCTTTGTGTAATGCTTTCTTAGGAGTTTTATGATGTCATGTGTGTATGTTGTGACTAGGAGAAGGTAGTCCCTCCTTGAACATAACTAAACATGGTAATGCCAGGTATGTTCTTGATAGTATGATGATTAAATGATACGACTAGTAGATAATCTATAATCCTCATGTTATCGTGCAGCTAGTATGAGTTGCTTAATTGTCTCATGAGTGGAAATGTTGATTATGTCTATGTGTGCATTTGAAAGCCATTGCATATTGGACCCTATGATGATATAAAAGGGGTAAATATGATGTCATGATTAAGAGAAGGTAGTTCCTCCTATGAACATGAAAAAGGCCTATGCGGTTGATGATTATGAGTCGGTGAATAAAGTTTCTACTTGCTTGTATTGCATGAATTAATTTGAAGTGCATGCTTAAATGATTTCTTATGATAAATTTGCATAATGTGTTTTAATGAGATAGTTGCATGTTGTGTTTCTTTGGTGTTTGAAATGAGAATGATGATTTGGACAAGGAAGTTCCTCCAATGAAATGGGAAATAATAAAGTTGATCCATAAGGAGTTGATAGATGTGTTGCTACTTTCTTGAAATACAGAAAGTTGTTTTGAGCCTTTTATGTGGAATGGATGTTCCTCCTTAATGTGTGCTCTTATGTGGATGTTGTATGTGTCGTGTATTGTGAGATGCTAGTTGGGTCATTGAATCCTCGGAAGTGTTTTAACTGTCATTCGAGGACGAATGTTCCTAAGTGGGGGATATTCTAACAACCCTCAAAATGAAGTAGGATAAAGTAGAGCCTGACATGTGTTTTATGCATTAACAACTTGTTAAAAATAATGAAGAATAGCCTTTGTAGTTTGTTCTAAAGAGTTTGGAAGTCAAACGTCAAGAGACGACCAAGACGTTCGGAAACTAGTCTTTTACGTGTTGGTATGTTCTCGTATGTTATTCATGTTTTATGTGTTGTTTGGAGTCTAAAATCAGTGGAAGTGACCCTAGTGTCTTAATAAATGTTTTTAGGGTCAAAACGTTCGGGTATAACTCCCCGGGACCACCCTAAGGGTTCTCGAAGTGGACCTCAATCCTTGGCCAAACAAGCTGCCAAGGCAGCTTCAAAATGCTCATGCAGGGAGCATGTCCGTATGGCGGACTAGCTCCACCATAGGACTAATATTTGGTTCGTGTCGCGGAATCTACTGTCCAAAAATTTAATTTACATAAACTTGTGGGAACACCACCGCGTGCGGCCTGGTTCCCCGACGAAATCTGTGAAAATAAAAGTCAAGTTTTACTTGTTAATAAGGTCCAACTAAGTGTAAGGTGGTTTGGGTACCTTGGGGAATCATTATAAACGGTTATTTTACCAATTTTAGGGTATTTTAAGTTGGTTAAATCCCCAAAACATACAATTAGACCCAATTCTTCAAATTGACCCTTCCCTCTCAAAAATAAATTCTCTCAAAAGCTGGAGACCTTGATGAAGCTCAAGCTAGAAGATGGGTTTTCAACTGATTTCTTCTTCAATCTCATGGGTATTCAATAATTAAGGTATGGTAACTCTTGATTTTTGAATAACCTCTCATTCAAGGAGTTCTATCAAAGATTTTCAAAAGTGATTCAAAGACCAAAATTTCCAATTTTCAATCTAAACATGGGCCCATTGTCAAACAATTTTCTAAATCATTCTATTGATGAATTAATGTGAGATTAAGCTTTTTAAGATAATTGTCAAAGGAATTATTGAAGAACTCATGATTCCCAAATTCTCGAAAATTGGCCTATGATGTGGGTCTTTGTGAATATGATCTCTATTGGTGAAATTATGTTTAGATTAGATTGTATTGATGTTTCCTATGATTATCTATACTTATTCATGTTGAATTGTTGGTATATTGATGAGTTGAAAATTATGGCCTTATGGGCAAAGTTATGGGTTGATCTCTTTGTTTATAGAATTGTACTTGGATTATGTTTATGTTATTGAATTACATTGTTTATTCCTATTGCTATCTATGTCAACTGATTATCAATTGTTGAGAATTGATCCATGGTGATCATGTCTTGGAGAATTGGTAAAATTGACCTAAGTTCTAGTCTATATTTTTAAAATTGATGTTGTGTGGTTTGGTCCACTTATGGTGGCGGTGTTTAATTCTTGTCTATCTATGCATGTTGAGATCATGGCCTTGAAGGCAATAGATGTGAACTGAATTGAAGATTATGATACATATGTTTATGAAGTTGTGCTATGAAGGTTATCTATGAAATCCTCAATGCTAGCATGATGTTTAAAGTGTGTTCATTATGAGGAGTATAATGTGAATGATAATGTTAGGGATAAGGTGTGGTCTACATGATTGATTATGTTAAGTACTATTGTGGAATGACTCTTACCTATATAACCTATGTATGAATGTGTGACCATATACATGTAAGGAGTACCTATTCAATGATGAATGTGTCCTTGTCTCCTATGATGAAGTGCGGGTGTGTGGTCTAGAATCCCTAAAGGCTTTATATGTGAATTGCTCATGATTTGGGGACATTGTGAATGTGTTGTGATCCCTTGAAGGGAAATGCACTCAATGTTAATGTTGTTGCATGTCACTATGAGGACCAATATGCACACACACTCTACATGTATGGCTATGCATATGATTGTTATGGTGTCTATTGAAAGGTTAACACTTATATGCACCCTTACATCTTATTATGCATGCAAAATGTATGATTAGCAAGGTATGCATATGTGTTGCATAAAGGTGTTTATGTGAAAGGCTTTTTCACATATGCACACACACATGAATGAATGAATAAGGCTTATGATAATCTAGTAAAAGTGAGTCTCTTGAAAGGTTTCCTCAATTGTACTCTAAACTAGACTATATTATGAAAATGGTATGACTATGTGAAAGGTCATTCTCACATAATGTAGGTTTTATGATGAAAGGTCATTCTCATCTTAGAAGCCTTTGAGCTATATGATATGAGGGATTAAGTCCATAAAACCTACTTTATGAACTAAATAAAGGCTTAAAGATGTTTAAAGAGGGAGTTATAGCTTAGCACCGAGTGAACATGAAAAATGAGAGTGGGGGCTTCATGCTTAGTAAGTCTGGCTTCTCAGAAGAGAACCTTCACGCTTAGCAAGTCCAGGTTCCCAACATAGATGTAGTCTCATGAGATGGAAGCCTCCACGCCTAGCAACTCAAGGTTTATAGTAGCAATCTCGTTGTTCTATAACTATGTTCCCCCGTAGGTCTTAGCTTAGTTGATCCACTATATAGCTATTATGTATGTAGGTCCTACCTTGGCAAGTAGTACCCTCTCTTTTCGGTGTGGGAGTAGAACACCGGATTCCATGTAGCTCACATGGTCTATGTTGGTTATGGCAATGTCTCTCGAAAGTTAAGAAATGAACTAAGATAAGACTATGAACTCTAGTCATGATTTCTTGAAGAGTTACTTAGTGTAGGTAGGACTATGGACCCTACTTATGCAATGCACAAGTAGATTCTAAGGGAGGTTATGATTAGGCTCTTTATATAATGAAGACTATGGTCTATGTATGTTAATATGAAAGCATGTTAAGGTTGACTTTACTTATGTCAAGACATGAAGTATGATTATGCATGTGAATTACACTTATGTCTTTTTAATGGGTTTGCTTAGTATATGTTGGGGTATGGGACTCCATGTGTACATTGCACAAGTGAGATTGTGAAGGGGTTGTGAGGATGGTTTACCTATGATATGAACTAAATGAGTTATCACTAATGATGTAGTAAATGAATGAGTCCTCATATAATATTATGAAGTATGTTGGTCTTATGTCTAATGTTAAATGAAGATGTTATGACTTGTTGAATATGATGTGCCTAGTCTATGGTGGCTTCATAGGAACACTTGATGGGAGTAGTATTATGAGATTCTACTTGCACATTGAACTAGTGTGACTTGGGGGTTGTTTGAGGTAATGGTTCCTTTGTGAAGACTATGTCTTATGGTGTGTTTATGACTCTATGAATATATGTGGCTGGATTGATGAAGGCTATATGTAAGTTCATCCTTGGTAACCTTATGGTGATACGTTGCACCAAGTATTCCCTAAGTGTTGCTTGAGTAAAGGAGTTAAGATAAAGAAGAACGTAATGTATTGTATGCATTGAAAGTCCCTAAAATGTTATAAGTGGCTCTATGTGTGCTATTATGAATGGTTTCCATGTGTATGATGTATGTGGCTTATATTGTTCCTATTGTACTAAATGTTCTTGAAGTTTCTCTAAAAAGGCATGATGCATGGTTTCCAACTAAATGTCCCTTTTAAAAGCATGTTTTTGCATTGTTATCATACTTAGTGTATTCTTGTACTAACACCATTATTCTTCATCTTTTTACACTAAGTGTAGGTGGTGGTGGCTAAAGGGCCTTTCCTAGAAGTGATGGGCTTGGCTTACTATTCCTAATTTCGGGTGTGTCCTTAAAGGTTCAAGGATGTTTATGTCAAAGAGTTTCCTTAAGTTCAATATACTAGATAGTAGTTTCTTTTTTATTTTAAGGGTTGTGTCCCTCTTGTATTGTAGTCATGTTTTAAGATGGCTACCTTGAGACGTAGTACTTCAATTTTGTATTAAAGGTTTAAATAAGGTGACTTTTTAAGTCTTGTGCTATATTATGAAAATAATTTAAATTTTCCGCTATTTTTCTATGATAAATGGTATGACGAATGCTAAGGGCTTGTATAAGACCTCTGAGCGGTCGAATACGCTAGTAACGACTAGCGGGTGCTCTCGGTCGTTAAAACCCGCAAGGACCAAGTCTCTCTTCTCACCTTCAATCTGCTGGGGTCCCAAATGGACCAATTGATTCCCTCGCCCAACTCGGATCCAACAGAGGGGTGGCATTATGAAAATGAGGTAACCACCAATACTGAAATTTAAGGGTTGATTCACGTCATGCCACGACAATAACTATGACGCTTCTTGGGAGGCAACCCAAGGTCTTAACTATTTTGTTTTATTATAGAAATAATGGTGTATTGGTTTTGCAGGTTGAAATGTGGAGAGTGATACACAAGTGTAGATTGGCAAACTATAGGTCCATTCAGCGAATCGCCAAACGGTTCGGTGACCCCGAATTAGACCGACGTTAGACTCAAGACCAATTTACATTGGAGTCTGTAAAACTCGGTGAGGAAGGTGACTACTCGGCGCGACACCGAGTAGTTTTGCGGTCTTGACAAATGTTGTAGAAGGGGCAACAACTAGACGGTTTTAAAGGCCAATGGTTTCAAAGTTTGACAAACTTTCATTTTCCACTAGATTTCAACTTTCGCAAATCTACACCTAGTAAGTAATTTTCATTATCTTTGCATTCCTGATGTTTTAGTCATCGATTGGTGTTTGAACTTTGGATTACATTGCCTCTTAGCATTTCAAAGTACTTCGATCAGCATAAAAGGTTGGTTTTCCCAAGCCCCGAGGCTACTTTGAAAATTTTGTTCTCTTATGCAATTGGGCTTATCGTATTGTTATGTGTTGGGCCTCTCTGATAGGTTTAGATTTGTGAAATGCCGAGTTCAATTCATAAATCTTCCCCATTTTATCTTGATTTTTGAACTTCCTTTTTGTGGCGTGTAAAAATGATTAAAAATCTTATGGGTTTGTGCATGTGTGTTGTTTATCATGGTTGAGTGTATGGGTCTGAGCTTAATTGTACTAGTGCATAGTTTAATTTTGTTTTCGGGGGTTGTGGAGTTGAAGTCGAGAAGATAGGTTGGATATAGGCACATTGGGTCGTTTGGCGAGTTGGGTCGAGCTTGCCAAACCAATCGGCGGTTCGCCTAATGACCCCATCTCACCTTTAATTTCATGCTACTTGTGATATGGGTGGGTTCTATAACTTTCGGCGAGAAGTCTTTGATCGCTTAAAGCATTCGGCGACTCACCTAAAGTCTCCTTGATCACCTTTTTTCTGCACCCCTAAACCTTTGTTGCACTGTATTTTTTGGCGAATAAAACCCTGCTCGCCGAAAGAATTCGGTGACTCGAAGAAAGGATGTTCCCATCGCCGACTTGTTAACATTTTTTAGCCAACTCCTATCAGCGAGCTCGATCTAGCTCGCCAAAGCAACTTGGCGATTCGTCGATCTTCTCGGCGAGTTTTTCTGCAATTGTGTCCCTATGAATTTCATTTAGTTGTTTTAACTTCTTCCCAATTCTTTGCAGAAATGGCTAGATTTAAAGTTGCAGGAAACCCAAGGTAAAACAAAAGGGATTGCAGTCAACGAGGATGCAGCTGCATCGAGAAGCAATGTTGCTAAACTTTCCACAAATAGTGGGAAAGGCAAGGGCAAAGACAAGACCCTTGAATTATTAGATGCAAGCACTAACAGTGATAGATTTTATAGAAATGACCCTAACCAATCTGAAAGCGAAGGTGTGGGTTTTGATGAGGTTGATATGTTAATAGCACAGAGGGCTGAGCGGCGAACTAAGAAGTTGAATGATCCATTCAGGGTCAGAACTCCCCAGCCCACCACTACTACACCTCCAGCTCCAAAGGAGGCAATGGTATTAGCGCCTCCAGTACAGGGTCCTTCGCCTAAGTCAATGAATCGAGTAAAGGTTGAGTGGGCTGAGGACAATTCTGGAGGAAAAGCGTTTGTCCATAGACGGGGTTAAAGACATGCACCCAGAGATAATGGAATGCCTAAGATATCACAAGTTCCAAATCATCACCAAACCCTGTGGCCTTTATATTCCAAACTGGGTAAGAGAGTTCTACAATGCATACAGTGCACTAATTCCGCAGAAAAAGTAGCTAGCAGCAGCATTCAAAGAAGTGGACTATGTGGTTGTTAGAGGCAGGAGGGTGAAGTGTGATAGTGGGGCGATCAACGCAGTCTTGGGAATGTCCACGAATATTAGCGACCACTGCCAGCACTTGATCAGAACAAAGAAGCTGGATGAGATAAAAAAGCAGTTAGCCCCACTAATTTCAGATGAGAATCCGAAGTGGTTGGCGGAAGGTGTTTTGATTGAAAAGAAAGAACTAAACATAGCTGCAAGGTTCTGGTTTAGTTTTATTAGCAGCACAATTATGCCATCCCAGAATGAGTCGATCCTTCGCCTTGCCAAGGCAGCTTGCCTAGGTTGTATCATCAAGGAAACTTAGATAAACTTAGGTATAATCATTTCTTCAGAGATACTCATGCGTGCAAGGCAGAGCCGGACCTCACTTCCATGCATATGCAAACAAGCTCGGGTACCTCAAGATGCCAAGAAGGATGTGGAAGTGATGCCCACAGCCTGTACTGATATCTGTAGGATTGAAGCCGAGTACCTTAAGGATCAAGAAGAAAGGAATAAGGCAGCATCAGTGGAGTTAGTGAACACAGAATCATCACCTATAGAGGCACCTCTGCCTACTCTAGCCCCTGGCCTTCAGGTATATCCATTACCACTACTACTCCTGCTGATACTCCAAGTTCTTTTGTTGTTGCACGGTCTCCCAAACCCACTATTGTTGCTGTTGTTTCCTGGCCTCCACCCACCCAGGCTTCCCTACTTCGAATGGGCCAACTGGCAATTTTTGCTGATCGTCGGGCTGCCAGTCTAGAGGCCTCTGTTCCAGGCATGATCTGGATTGCCCTAGTTGATACTGTTACACCTCTGAGCACTACCATTAATGCCCTGGAGGCTAGAATAGCAGTGTGTGAGCACAACCAAGGGGCCACAGAGGAGGTGACGTCTTTAAAAGCTGCCATTGCTGAGCTGCGAAGAGATGTAGACCACCTGAAGTCCACTGATGTGTCCAGTGGAAATTCTAGATATGCTTGAAATGCCTCAGACCACCACTGGACATGTGGATAGAGTGAAAGCAGACAGTCGATCCTGAATCAGATGAAGAGACTGATGAAGAGATGCATGAGGAGACAAAGGGAGCTGCAGCTGAAGACCTGATTGAGACGGAAGCAATTATGATAGATGTTGGTGTTCAGGCTTCCTTAGCACCTGTTGCTAGATCCAGTGGAGCTGGTCCTTCTAGGGTCACTCCGGGCACTGAAGCCCAGACAAATAGAGTGACCGATTAGCTAGGATTCCCTCTTTACCTCCCTCTCTCTCTTTCTTTATTTTACATTTCGGATTGTGTGTTAATTGCATTTGAGGACAAATTGCTTTTTATTTGTGGTGGGGTGAGGTTCACCTTTTGTGTGCTCTTTGTGACTCGTGTTTTTGTGTATATATTTGGGTCGTTCTATTTAAATTGTGTTTACACTACTTTCTGTGGATGTTTGAACTTGTGACTCCTTTTACTTTAAATTGCAAAAAGTTTTTTGCCACCACTCGTGTGTTGAATGTGGTTGTTCTTTTGCAAAATTTGAGTCTCGTTTCCGAATAATAACAATGACTTGAATAGTGCTCTCAATTGAATGAACATGAATGTGCGGCTACGATGATGCCAAATGAAGTTGCATAGACAATATGTGAACTCTTTGCCTCTCATTATGACTAGCCTAGTATCGAATCAAGTCTCTTGCGATGATCATTGCACACTAGAGAAAGTGTGGAGTCTTGTTTGACTTATAGTGTCAATGCCTAGTGTGATTAGCTTACCTGTGAACTATGCATGATGGATCCTAGAATTTGCCCCGTTGGTCCGGTCAACCAAGTGATGCTATCTCTTGATATGATCTTAGGCAACTTCTAAAAGTGTGAGTTAATTTGACATATACCTCTTTTGTGACCTTCCTTGTGAGTGTGTGAACCGTTTTTAAACACCCCTTGAGCTTGACCTTTCTCTGGAAGAAACCTGATGAAAGCTAGACCTCTCTTAATCTACTACCTATAATCCTCTTGATTTGTAGTTGATTGAATAGCCAACTTAGGCCAAAAGCCTAAGTTGGGGGTGTGGTGAAAAGAAAAGGGAAAGTCAAGAAGTGCAAGGAAAGTCTCCTTTAACCCATGGTGTTGAGAAAAATGGAACCCTTCCATATAAAAAAAGAGAGAAAAGAGAAAGAAAAAGAAAGTTGTGGACTTTGTACAAAACGAAATGGGGTTTCAAAACAATTCATGGAAAGTGAATAATAGGATGACTTATGAGCATTAAAGAAAATGATGGAGAAAGAGGAAAGGAAGTGTTATGAGTACAACATTTTAATGAGAATGAAAGTCACTGAGCCTAAATGACCATACCTTTGCACTTAGCACCATTACAAGACTTGAAAAAACCTTTTTGATCTTGAGTGAGCTGAAACAAATGTTGATTGGAAAATACGGGCAAACCTATGGGTTAAATTATGAATTGTGTTCTTCTTTGTCAGTGTGAGCGTTGCATCTGATTCCGAAACTTTAAACTGTGAACCATTGTGTGAATATTGAATCATCCCTTGTGTGAGGGCATTTGAATAATTTGGTTGAGCTTGAACTTGCATTTGAAGCAAGTATTGTGAGCATGAGATTCTTTGATATTGGTGAGTCACAACTTGAATCTTTGAGTCCACATTTGATCTTTGCGTAAGTAAATTGAGTTTTGTTGTGTGCCTTCATGATTGAGTCTTGTGTAGCACTATTCGAGATACCTTTTTGAACGGTTGAACTTGAGTTTTCTTGAGGACAAGCAAAATTTTAAGTTAGGGGTGTTGATGAGTCCACAAATTGCACTCATTTAGGGCTATATTTTGATAGAATTAGTGTCCTCAAATGCATATTTTATCTCTATATCTGATGAAAACCCTTAAGTTCCAGGTATTTGGAGTTAGAGGGAAAGCATGGACACTACTTAGCAAAAAAGGAACAAAGGCATATGAAAGAACGAAGAAATAAAGATCTCAGAATCAAAGAACCCATTCGACAAATCGTCAAAAGGTCTTATCCTCTCCTTTTGTTCCAGTGAGCTGAGCCATGAAAGAAAGAATCAAATCTGTAGTGAAAAGTAGTAGTCGGCGTATCGCCGAGCAGTTCCGCGAAGAAGTACTATGTCACCCAATGATCCAAAGCACGACGATTATGAAGGATAGAGAAAGACGGCGATGAAACCTACGAATGAGCAGATCGCCGAGTGGCGATCTCGACTAACGACGCTGAATGATCCACTGCAGCACAAATTTTTGAAAACTATAAATACTCATTGAGAGTTGTAGCTTAATATCAGATTTTAATATATAATTTTTAACATAGACTTTTGAGTTCTAAGTTTGGAGAGGGTTTTGAAGAACTTGAAGATTCAAAGGGTTTCAACTCCAAGAATTTGGACTTGGGTCTTGTGGATTCTTCGTTCTTTGCTTGTTTTGAGACTTAAATCTTCGTACCCATATTAATGCAAACTTATTTAGGAATAAATTTCTATCTTTTTCACATGTCCAGCTAAAACCCCAATTCTTGGGGTGTGATTTTGTGAATTTGGGTTAGATTTTCTGTTGGGTCTTGCTTATTGAAGGTTTATTTATTGTGTAAATGTGATTTCGTTTAGTAGTTGTGGTGGAACTTAATGAAATTGTAGTTGCAAATATGATTTCACCTTTGTGTTTTCGGCTTGCTCGAGAGAGAGGTCGTAAAACTAAGACTACTAAATTGATGGCCAGTGGGAGTGGGTCGACATGAGTTCAGCTCGAGAGAGTGAACCCTAGTCCTTCTCCCACACACTCAGCTCGAGAGAGTGAGTGGGCTAAGGAGGAGGCTGTTCTTCATGCGGCAAGTGGGTGTCCGAGAGGAACCCATTTGATTCGGGGTAAGTTGCTCGAGAGAGAATTTACCCCCACTATAGTCTAGCCTAGTCACAAATACTCAACGGATTTACTATCAAAATCATGTACCCAATAGTCTAGTCTAACCCGTATTCCTATCACATCACAAGAATCACGTCTCCTTGATTAGTACTTTTTGCATTTTTGTTGATTTTGCTCTTTACTTGTTTACAAACCCCCCATTGATAATTGACGCTTGCGTCACCCCTTAGATTTAACATGTTTACATTCAATAATGTTTTTAGCTATGACTAATTAGAACTTAATTTTATTTTTCTATTAATTCTCAAGCCCACTCCCTTGGGACTCAGCCCCAACCCTTGGTTGGGTTACTTTACTATTGTTAGATCGTAGACACTTGCATTTGAAGTTTTTGTCTTGATTACACAAACATCAATAAGATCCCATAATCTCACCCACGCTAAGTATCACCTTAGCCCATCATGCATACTTACCATATTTGATCTCATCCTTCGCTTATTTTCTCATAGACAAGGGAATCTCTCACCTATAGTCAAACATAACAAGGAAGGCAACTATAGTTAACCTTAAGTCATACTTGTGCAATGCATGGGTATGACCCCATAATCCCATCCATACTAAGTACCACTTTAGGTCATCCCAATCCTACTTCTTGGTTGGGGACTAGTCCCTCTCTTCAAACTTTGTGTCACGACCCAGGAGCACCCCCTAGTCGTAACCGGCAAGATTGTCACGACCTGGGAGCACCCCCTAGTCGTAACCGGCGTACTCGACCTCGAAAAGGTCTAATACAAGCCTCTTAGCATTCATTCATCGCATAGACACTAAAATCATAAGGAATTAAAAACTTTCTTTACCAAGAAAACATTTCATAAAAAAAATATATAGCAAGCGGAAGACTTTCTAGACTTTATACATGATGTCTCAAAACCATCTAATACTTTAGAGTACAAAATTTGGTACTAATCTCATACACAACTTAAACAATACTAAAAAGACATAAAAGAACATATTGGGTATTGTCCTCGAATATATGAGGACTCACCAAGTCTTCATCTTCAACACTTAGAAACCTATCAAATAGCCATGACATGTCATCATCTCCAAATCCCTACACTTTATTCCAAAAAGGGAAAGAAAGGGGTTAGCACAATTAACTAAGTATGGAAACCATGCAAAAACATGCTAAAAAGGACATTTGGTTGAAAGTCATGCCTTATGCCATTTTAGTAAAACTTCATGAACATTGACATATTAGACATATTATAGAACACAACCAACATATAAGACATTAACCACATTATAGACATACTCAACATTTTCACCACGTAACTCATTTCATCATCCAAGGACCCTTATCTAAAGTTACCCTAAGACACACTTGAGTGAGACATGAAATGGCCGCCCATACAACCTCTTCATACACACCTAAGTGTTCCTCAAGGCTACTATAGACAAGAACCATCATGCTTCAAGGTAACATACCAAGTAACTCACTTCATTAACATAAGTTATTCATTCAACAAATCATTTAGACAATAAGTCAACATTCTTCTTTAAAGTCATTTAGGACATATTCATGCATTTAAGGGACTTCACACTTTAGTCATATAGACTTAGAGAACTCACTTTAGCACCTTCAAAGGCTACTCGTATCATGTGTAGATAGCATCCCATACTACTACCTACACGGTGTAGAACCTATCAAGTAAACTAGAGTTCACATTAAGGGAATCAAGTTCTACACTTAAAGATCCAAGTGTCAAAAATGCTCATAGCACAGAGATTCAATAACAAGACTCGCCCAATATATACATCATGTCGTCACACCAAGCACGGGCAAGTATCAAGAAGGGTCGACGCCCTGTATCAAGAAGGGTCAAAGCCCAATAATCAAGAGAACCAAGAACCATATTAAAAATGGCTTTCTAGTTCGTACTTAAAATGGACAACTTCCATTCATAAGACGGACTAAAAATCCAGAGTCAAGATGGCAAGTGATCCGAATCAAGAGGCATGCCAAGCGTGACAAAGTCACAGCCACAAGAAGGACAAGGTCCCAACAAGAGTGCTAGGTGATCAAACAATCTGTACAAGTGGACGAGTTACACAAGCATCTTTAATGCCTTAAGGGATACCAACATGACAATGCCAAGTGACTAAAGTAACCAAGGTATCAAGATAACCCTTCAATTATACAAGAAAATAACAAGAGTACAAGTACAAGTTTATACACAAACCTTGGGCTTTTAGCATAGAAACAGTCCGACAAAACATCAAGAATTCAAACCGTAGCCCAACCAACGTATCAAGGTTCTCAGCTTGTACACGAGTATAAATAACCTTAAAAATATAATTACATAACTTATTTAACTTCTATTAGCTCAGTAATGTCGACGTAAAACATGATCATTATCGCAAGTAAGTCTAGCATGTACAAATACAAATATGCTCTCAAAACAGTGAATTTGTCCAGCCTGGTACCCCAAGTCGCAAGTTAGATTTGAACAGGAAAATGGTAAAATTAGACTTTATAACCTTCATGAAAGATGTAAATACATCTCTTAAGGTTGCAAACAAGCAAGAATCACCACAAAATACATTTTTTACAAAAAGATATATTCAAAACACTACAGCTGAACATGCAGGATTTCAATTTCCGAAATCTGGGCAGAACTTTCCCTGTGTTGCGTCCCATATTTCGTATCCATAACAGTTAAATTAGCATTTTACATAAACATAATAGTTGTAGGTATACGAGTTAGCTTTCCAAATCATATTTGTTCATTGCAAACTAAGTTCTCGATCGCGAGATATACATAAAATACCAAACACTACCCAGCTCGAAAACAGATTTTGTCATTTACCAAAAAAAAGTGTGTGTCTCGAATTCCAGCCAAAAGAACCAAGTTTTCTCTTGTGATTTTGAAGAACAATCTATTTAGATAAGTTTCTAAGGTTCTAAGGCTTAAGGAAAACGAAATTACTAAAGGAGGGGTGAAAATATATAGTCAAACAAGTGATGTTTATCCCTTGGGCAGCTATCCTTCAAAGGTGCTGCCCAAAATACATACATGTACCTATATATATATCCCTCATCTCATTTTAAAGTTTACGTAATTCCAATTAGAATATTACCTAAACACCTCATCACAATCCTTTGCATCACATTCACATATATGATATCATGTCAACACTTCAATTCCTCATATAATGCCTTCAAGGCCATAATCATAATACACTCCATAAGTAGACACCTCCACCATAAGTGGATCGCACATCAATCTATCAAAATTCTATTTCAATTTTACATTAACAATGAAGTTAGACCAACTTACCCTTTTCCAAAGCCACAATTATCACTCCTCAACTCTCCAATAATTCACAATAGATAAGCATAGATAATAATAGAAATCAACTATTCAACTCAATTTAAGCATAATTCTACTATCATTCAATCATAAACAATAACCCCACTTCATAAGCCAACTTTAGGAAATTTGCAAAGACATGGGTTCATGGAATTTCCTTTCTTAAAACCATCAATAATAACATAAATCATCATTAAAAAACATTTAATGCAAGAACCCATGCTAGAATCGAAATTAGGATTTTGAGTTTTTGAACAACTTTTGAAATCTTTTGGATTGACTCTTTGATTGAAGAAGGAATCAAAGATGAAGAGTCCTCATACCTTAATCTTCAAGAACCAAACGAAATTGGAGAAGAAATCAGTAGCCACCATCCACCCTAGCTCCATCTTTCACCTTGAGTTTCCATGGGGTTCTAGAGAGAACCTTTTTGAAAGAGGAAGGGTTTCTTTTTTTTTTTCTAATTGGAGTAATTTAAATGGAAGAATTTTGGTCAAAAAGGGTTTTATAATTGCTACGAAAGGCAAAGAATAATAGGGACTAAACTTAGGAAAAGAATTAAGGACCCACAAAGTTAAACTTAAAAGTGTTCACTAAACCCGTCTAAACTCGTCCTTTTGGACAGTGCTTCACTATTTCGGCCAAAACTTTTTACTCCAAAGTCGGAATTGGGAAAACTAGGTGGGGTTGGAAAGAGGACTCGGAGACCTTTAATTGGATAGGTAATGGTTCACCTAATTCGTTTTGAGCTAAAAGATATGACTATTTAAAGTTGACCCTTACAACTCACTAGCTCAAATGAATAGTTTCCGGACGTCACGGTCAATCCTTGACGTTTGACCTCAAATCTCTTTAAACTAAACTTCAAAAGCCATTTCTCATCCTTTCATCAAGTTCTCAACTCCAAACTCACATGTGAGGCTCTAGTTTCACTAGTTCGTTTTTAGGGTCGTTACACTTTGGAACACTATGAGACACTTTGTTAAGCATATCTTAGTTCCTCATAAATTTTAACCCTGTGAGATACTTATTTAAGCATGTCTAAGATCATTATTATCTTGAACACTATGAGATACTTCATTAACCATATCTTAGTTCCTCATTAATTTTAAGCCCATGAGATACTTCTTTAAGCATGTTTAAGTTCATTAATATCTTGAACCCTATGCGATATTTCTTTAAGCATGTCTAAGATCATTATTATGTTGAAAACATTGAGATAATTTCACAATCCAAGGGTACCCCCTAGATGTAACACGGCGTACTTGACCCCGAAGGAATCTCATACCATCCCTTAGCATAATCATACACGTGAAGTTATAGAAATGATGCCGAAAATTTAAAAAATTTACAGTCAACTTCTTTTTCATAAACGAAAATAAGAATCTAGACTTGTCTCAATCACCATCTAGTACAATAGAGAGTACAAATAGGGTCAAAGCCCTTTACATCAATAAAGTCTCAAAAGTAGAGAGTACAATAAAAGCTGGAAAACGATAACATCTTGTAGTCGAACTTGAGGACTCACCAAGCCTAGGGATTAGTCAACCCAAGCTTCACTTGAAAGAAGTAGTACGTCTCAACGACCGGAACCTACACTTATAGTAAAGGTAGAAAATATGGGTTAGCACAATTAATGTACTAAGTATGGAAGCCATGCATAAACCTTAAAACATGCACAAAAGGGACATTTAGTTGAAATGATGCCTTTATCAAATTTGGAAGTCATTATGCACATTTATGAAGAAACATAAGTCAAACCAACATATAAACAACCCAAGGCCATACTAGTGCAATGCAAAGGTAAGATCCCATAACCCTATCAAATGCTAAGTATCACTTTTAGGCCACCAACAGCATACATATCTTATTTTTACCTTGTCCATAACCAACATACATAAGTAAGGAGTTATTCATATTCATAATTTGTAACAAGTAAAGTCAACCTTAACATTCATACATATCTTTTATACATAATCCACAAGTCATCATAACATAATAGAACCTCACAATAACCCCTCTTAAAGCCTACTTGTGCAATGCATAAGTGAAGTCTCATACCCCAACTCATACTAAGTAGTACCTCTTAAGAAGTCATAATTAAAGTCCATGTTCTTATCATAGTTCATATTCATATCATATAGGGATAATAGCCTTAACCAACATAGACCATGTGAGCTACATGGAATCTGGTGTTCTACCCCCACACCGAAAAGAGGTGTCCTACTTGCCTAAGGTAGAACATTCATAATAGCTTTTAGGTGGATCCACTAGATAAAGACCTATGTGGGCACATAGTTATGGGATATGGGGATTTCTACTAGAAACCCGGACTACTAGTGTAAAAGGTTTCCATCCCATGAGACAACATACATTGGGTAGCCGAACTTGCTAAACGTAAAAGCCTCCATCTCATTTTCATATTCACTCGGTGCTAAGCATAATTCCCTTTAAAGGTCATATTAAGGGTGTGTTTCCAATTTTCTCATGTTTGGTTGGGTTAAATGTTTTGGAAAATGTTTTCCAAATCAACTCATTTTCCTCAAATTTAAGGAAAATGACTTCCCTTCAAAACTTAAGGAAAACATTTTCCAAAACTCTCTTCCAACTTCAAACTACAATTACTTGTTTGTTGAAAAAATCAATTTATTTTGTCCCTACCCTCAAACCAGCCTCCCAACCAACCCCCTCCCCCCCAAAAAAAATAATTTAAAGCTTGTTTTTAAATTCAATTTTTTTACCCACCCTCACCCCTACCCCTACCCCCACCCCCTCCCAAAAAAATACTAAAAATTATTTTTAAAAGATATTTCTAATTTCAATTTTTTTATTGTTTTTAAAAAAAATTTCAATTTTTTATTTTTTCATCCCGATCCTCGATCACCCACTCCCCCTCCTCGGCCTGCCCCTCCCCCTCCAAAAAAATTAAGTTTGTTTTAAAAAATATTTTCAACTTCAAAATTTTATTTTTTCACCGCTACACACGATCCCCCCCCCCAACCCACGCACCCCCTACTCGCCACCCATACTCAAAAAAAATAATTTAATTTTGTTTTTAAAAAATATTTTCAATTTCAAAATTTCATTTTTTCACCCTACCTTGACCCCCTCTCACGCACCTCCTACCCAGCCCCCCACCCACCCCACCCCTACCAGCCCCCCCAAAAAAAAATTTAAGTTTATTTTTAAAAAATATTTTCAATTTCAAAATTTCATTTTTTCACCGTACCCTTGACCCCCTCCACCCACCTCCTACCCAGCCCCCTACCACCCCCCACCCCCAACCCAAAAAAATTAAGTTTGTTTTAAAAATATTTTCAATTTCAAGATTTCATTTTTTCACCCCTACCCTCGACCCTCCACCCACCCACCCCCTACCAGCCCCCCCCCCGCAAAAAAAATTTAAGTTTGTTTTTTAAAAAATATTTTCAATTTCAAAATTTCTTTTTTTCACCCCTACCCTCGACCCCCCACCCCCTACCAGCCCCCCCCCCCACCACCACCCCAAAAATAATTTTAAGTTTGTTTTTCAAAAATATTTTCAATTTCAAAATTTTATTTTTTCACCCATACCCAGCCCCCCACCCCACCCACCCCACCACCCCCTACCAGCACCCCCCCACCACCCCCAAAAAAATATTTTAAGTTTGTTTTTAAAAACTATTTTCAACTTCAAAATTTTATTTTTTCACCCCAACCCTCGACCCCCCCCCACCCACCCCCAAAAAAATATTTTAAGTTTGTTTTTAAAAAATATTTTCAACTTCAAAATTTTATATTTTCACCCCAACCCTCGACCCTCCCAACCACCCCCTACCAGCCCTCACCCCCAAAAAAAATTTAAGTTTGTTCTTAAAAAATATTTTCAACTTCAAAATTTCAATTTTTCACCCCTACCCTCAACCCACCCCCAACCCCACCCCCAAAAAAATTTAAGTTTGTTTTTAAAAAATATTTTCAATTTCAAAAAAAAAATTCTACCCTAATAAAAATAAAAGATATTTCTCAAAAAAAAAATCATTCATAAATCAAACACTAAAAATATTTTCCGGAAAATATTTTCTACTCACCAACCAAACATGAGAAAATAAGTCAAAAATTAACTTGTTTTCCAAGAAAACATTTTCTAGGAAAACATTTTCCTTCATACCAAACACACTCTAAGTCTTTACTTCAGTTCATATTCATGAAAGAATGCACTAGCCACTCAAACCAACATACATCATAATAGCTCATAGATTCATGGGGTAAGCATGTCCTTTCAACCTTAGAATCATCAACATGTGAGTAAACCTTTCACATCATATTCATAGTGTTTCATTAGAATGGCCTTTCAATCAACACGACAAGCTTACCATAAACATACATACATACTTCATGCATAATCAAGTGTAAGGGTATAGACAAGAAAGATCTTGCATCAATACCACAATCAATACCACAATTACACAATAGGCATACGATCCTCACTACATAAGTGAATCACAAGTTCATATACAATTCTCATCAACATGTATGAACCCTAACAATTTGCCTTTCAAGACTATCAATCATTATCAACCCTAACTTCTAGAATTACTACATTAGATAGAGGTATATCATGATTCAACAACTTAATCAACATAAACATAATCAATTATCAAGCTCCCATCATCAATCAAGTCATACCATAGTTCACAATTTAGGAAAAAGGTGAAATCATGGGTCCAAGGGAGGTTTTCATCATAAATTATCAATACTCTAACATTCCAATCAAAAATAAATTTAATCAACCAAAATAAACCATAAATGTACAATGAAAAACATTTTGGAAGAAGACCCATGACAATAGATTGAAAACCCTAGGTTTGGGGGATTTGGGATCTTGAAAACATACTTTGAAGGGGCTCCTTGGGTGATAGCTACCCAAGGATGAAAAGCATCCATACCTTGACTATGAAACTCCAAGAAATTTGGGGAAGAACCTTGAAAATCTACCAACCCTAGCTCCAATGGCTCATTTCTTCTTCCTTGAGTTTAGAGAGAGAAATATTAAGAGAGGAGGGAGGAGGGAGTTTTTTTATTTCAATTTGGTGTTTGTGAATAATGACTTAGTCTTGTGAAATTTGACTTTAAAACAATATATATATATATATATATATACTTCCCCTAAAAATACCCAAAACACATCCACTTTAATTGGACTAAAAAGGAAACGACCTAAAAGAGCCTCACTTAGTGAATCCCGTCCAGGCACAACGAGTTGTGGTGAGGACCACAGCTTGTGGTCCTGCCTGTGGAGTTGAGGCAGTGTCTTGGAAATGGTGCCTTAGGCTCACAAGTCCATGGAATTACCATGAGGGGATCCACGAGTCGTGGTCCCTCTCGTGGTCCTTGAGGCAGTGAGCTTGTCACTTGGGGCTCTTAGCTTCAATGCCTACGGCATCTCCATGAAGTGCTCGACGAGCCATGGTCAAGTCCGTGGCTGCTAAGGCAGTAGCTAGGGCAAAGGGTGGCCAATTTCCAATGGCCAAGTAAGACTCACGACCACCTTCACGAGCCGTGGAGTGGACCACGACTCGTGGTCCCTCTCATTAAGGTGGGGCAGTGTGCTCCTAGCTAGGGGCAGCCTTGGCTTGGCCCCTTGGTTTTGACTCAATAAACCTCACTTCAACCTTAAATGACTTACTAAAATTCAGGGAGTCATTTTACGATTTTTAACTTTAGTTTATGCTCTAGTTTAACCTACCATTTTTCCGAGGTATTACATTATATCCCCCTTGGGAACATTCATCCTCGAATGACAATCTAGATACCTTACGGAAATAGAGACTCAAGACTAGCAGTCCATCATGCATGCAACATAATAAAAATGCACAATTCATAGGAAGAAACATCAACTCCATCACAAGACATAATCAATGCAACCACAAGGAAATAGGAACTACATCTACAATTATTTATGCAGAAAATCCACCATTTCATAAAAACTTAGGAGGAACTACCTTCTCCAATCTCAAAGCAAGCTCAACACCACAATATGGAGCCAATATTCCATTTCATCAAAACATAACTAAGCATGTTCATCATAAACACAATTAAGCATGTTCAACATAATCATAACTAAGCATGCTCCATAGATCACCTCATAAGGTCAAATACGCAATAATCATACTAAAGTGCAATTCAACATAAGGAATATATAAATCATGAAAACTCATTTTATGCTAAATATAAATTCTCACAAGAACATGCATATTATAAGGATATCATAAAGAACACTTGTAGCACAAATGACTTCCGAAACACCAACTCAAGAAAAGTACTTACCACAAGTTTAAATAGGAGTAGAAGGAAAAAGATGAGGATAGCGGGACTTCATATCGGCCTCGGCCTCCCATGTGGCACCCTCAACTAAGTGATTCCTCCATAAGACCTTAACGAAAACTACTTCTTTGTTTCTCAACCTCTTAACTTGCCGGTCTAGAATCTCCACCGTAATATCTTCATAGGAAAGGCTCTCATCAACTCCTAAACCTTCTAAAGGAAGGATGGATACCGGATCACTAATGCACTTCTTCAGCATGGAAACATGAAACACCAGGTGAACCAGAGCCAAATCACTTGGAAAATCTAATTCATAGGCATCTTTTCCAATACACTTCAGGATTTGATATGGGCCCACGCACGGAGGACTAAGTGTCTCCTTCTTACCAAATCTCATCACACCCTTCATAGGTGAGATCTTCAAGTAAACCCAATCACCAATCTCAAATTCTAGATCCCTTCTTCTATTGTCGGCATAAGACTTTTGCCAACTTTGGGCCGTCTTCAATCTCTCTCTAATGAGTCAAACTTTTCCAATGGCCTCATAAACTAACTCGGGACCAATTAAAGAAAATTCACCTACTTCAAACCAACAAACCGGAGATCTACACCTCCTACCATATAGTTCTTCAAACGGAGCCATGGCAATGCTTGAGTAGTAATTATTGTTGTAGGCAAACTCAATCAATGGGAGATGGTCATCCCAACTACCTTGGAAATCTATCACACATGCCCTCAACATGTCCTCTAAGGTTTGAATGGTGCGTTCTGCTAGATAATCCGTTTGAGGGTGGAAAGCAGTACTAAGCTTACCGGTCAAGAACCGGGGCTACCCCCTAGAAGTAACACGGCGTACTAGACCCTGAAGGGGTCTTATACAATCCTCATAGCATATTCATTGCATTTGATATCAAAATAGCGCGGAATTTAAAACTTATTTAAATCCAAACATTCAAACTTCATTTAAGAAAACACTTTAAAACAGAGCGGAAGTCTAAGTCTCACATGGCCATCTAAACAAAGTCTTGAAAACTAAAGCAGGGATACAGCCCTTTACAATCAAAAAGACTAACATTGTCTATTACACGAAATGAAAGAAACTTCTAAAGTACTTGTCCTCGAGCTATGAGGACATACCACTTGATCTTGGAAGAATATCAATCCAAGCACTCCAATCTAAATAGAAGAAATCACTTGTCGGAACCTACACTTGTAGTAAAACATGGAGAAAAATATGGGTTAGCACAATTAAGTGCTAAGTATGATAGATATGCAAAAACATGGTTAAAATGGACAATTTAGTTGAAAGTCATGATATATACCATTTTGATAAAACCTTCATGAACTTAAGCGTAAGAGGCATAATATAAGACATAATCAACACACAAGTCACTTATACACATTAGCACCATAATCGACTTATAACTCATTACCTTCCCATAAGCCCTCACCTCAAGTAACCCTCAAGCTATACTTTGTGAAATGTATGGATAGCGTCCCATACCACTATCCACACCAAATACCACCTTAAGGTCACCAAAGTGAACTTACCATTCAACCTTTCCATCTTCCACACCGTAGTCATACATAATACACATAAACATTTCATAAGTCATTGCAACAAATAAGGACCATTACCTAAGACAACTCTAAGTCATACTTGTGCAATGTACAAGTAGCATCCCATCATAATACTCACACTAAGTACTCCTTTGAAGTCACCATAGGCAAGACATATTTATATACAACAAGTCATAACAAGGAAGTAACTCATAATACAATCCAAGTATAGCATGCATCATTACATTTAAGCATAAGTCACATTCTTCAATAACTTCATTACATTAAGAGCACCTTCATTCATTAGACACTAGATCAACATTCTTATTATTAACATGATCATAATAGCCCATTCATTTCATTAACATTATAAAGGAACACACCATGACCTCTCTCAAAAGCCTACTTGTGCAATGTACAGATGGTGTCCCATACCACCACCTACACTAAGTAGTGCATCCTTAAGAAGCCATAGTTCATTAACATTCTTTGGGGGAGTAAGTCTTAACCGACATAGACCATGTGAGCAATTCATAGAATCCCGGTGTCACCCTCACCGGATAAGGGATTCCTACTTGCCTAAGGTAGGACCATTGTTCTTTAGCTTAAGTGGATCCACTAGCTAGACCTATGTGGGCACATAGTTGTGGGATAGGGAGATTGCTACTAGATTCCCCGCCTCAACTAACATGAGGGCATCCATCTCAAGAGATTACTACTAGAAACCTCGCCTCAACTCACGTGAGGGCTCTCATCTTATCACTATCCACTCGGTGCTTAGCATTATTCCCCACGGAGTATTTGACATCCATTACGTTCGTTCATTATTATGGGATAAGATTGCTACTAGATACCCCGCCTCAAATCACGTGAGGGCATCCATCCCAAACCCAACATTCATTCATTGGAAAGCTCATGGATTCAAAGATGGGAATAGCCTTTCACCTAGGAATCCCATATTGTGAGAAATTCTTTTCACAATATGTCTTTTCATTCGTTAGAGTACAAATTGAGAATAGCCTTTCAACAAGTACTTCATGTCACGACCCAAGGCTAGCCCCTAGACACGGCACAGCGTACTTGACCCCGAAGGGGTCTCATACAAGCCTCTAGCATCATCATTACATAAGACATAGAAAATAATGCGGAAAAATTTAAAATTTTACAATCGAAGTTCAACTTCACTTTTCATAAAAGAAAATCATAGTGAATGTATACTTTGTCTCATACACCATCTAAAACATAGGAATACAAAGATTTTTTGACTTAGCCATTTGCATCAACAAAAGTCTCAATATACAAGATACAAAGTGAAACTAAGAAATAGGAAATCCCATCCTCGAACTTGAGGACTCACCACAACTTGGAGATAAGCAATCCAAGTCTTTTTCAAAAGGAGAGTGAAAGTCACCTAGCCGAAACCTACACTCATTAAGATGTAGAAGGAAGAAGTGGTTAGCACATAATATGTACTAAGTATGAAAACATGCATAAAATCGTTAAAACATGATAAAAAGGACATTTTATTTGAAAAGAATACATTTATCAAGTTTGGAAACTAGTATACATTTTCAATGTCAAATAACATAGTGACATCAACACCTTAGCAACCCCTAAGGGACACTTGTGCAATGTATGGTTGGCATCTCATAATACCAACCATACCAAGTACTCCTTTGAAGCTACCTTGGTCATACATGTCACCTTTGGACCTCATCATATTCAATAGTCATTAACATGGAACTAGTCATGTACATTACTTGAAGATAAGGAAAGTCATTCATATCAACTACCATTCAACATACATGCATACATTCAATCCCATAATAACATAAAAGAGCCATCCCATAAAATCCTACTAAGTCTACTTGTGCAATGTGGAAGTGAAGTCCCATACCCCCACTCCTACTAAGTACACTCACCAAGAAGTCATAGAATAGTTCGTGTCTCATTCATTATCTTCATTATATAGGGAAAAGTTGCCATAACCGACATAGACCGTGTGAACTACATGGAATTCAGTGTCGTATAACCCCACACCGAAAGAAGGTGTCCTACTTGTCTAAGGTAGAACTAAATATATAGCTATAAGGTGGATCCACTAGCTAAGGTCCTATGTTGGCACATAGTTATGGGATAGGGAGATTGCTTTTAGAAACCCGCTCTATTGCATTAGCGGAGCTAAGCATTATTTCACAAATCATACATAATTAGTCTTAAATTGCATTTACATGTGTGAAGGAATGCTCTACCCTTCATTCAATACAATTCATCATAATAGCTCATAGATTCATTAAAGATGAGAATGTACTTTCAACCTTAAAATCAACATTGACATGTGAGCAAAACTCACATTACATTCATAGTGTTTTTCATGAGAAACAACCTTTCAATCAAACAACAATGATATCACCATCCTAGACAAGTCATACATGAATATGTGTAATGGGTAAGGGGAGAATTGACCTTTCCATAATACCTCAATTTACACATTGGTGATATGATCTTTACCTTTCAAGTGAATTATAAGTTCACATACAACTTCCATCATTCATGAACAAACCTTCACAATTTACCCCCTTCAAGGGTCATGAACAAATTCTCACAATCACACTTAGAAATATTACTTTAAGCATGAACAAACAAGATTCCATAACTAGATTAACATAGATACAATTCATAGTCTTCATCTTGCATCAACAAACCCATCATAATTCATGAAATTGGGGTCATGGGGTAACACTTGGGTTCATGGGGAAATTTACAATAAAAATCACCATTAAACATCAAATAATCCATAATACAACACAAATAACATAATGAAATCATTTTTAGAAAGAACCCATGGCTAGAATAGAAACCCTAGTTTTTGAACATTATACCAATTTTGAAATTAGAGTTTGAAGGGCTTCATGGAGAAAAGTGTTCCATGAATCAAGGTCCCCATACCTTAATTGAGGCTTTGCCCAGGATTTAGAGTTGAGATGATGGATTCTTGAGCCCTAATCTTCAAGTTCTTGGTGTTCTTCAATGGAGGAACTACAGAGAAAGAAATATTGGAGAGAAGAGGGATTTGGGCAAATATTTGGGTGTTGTGAATTAATGATCAAGTCTTGTGAATTATGACTTAAAATCAATATATATTTTACCCCTAAAATACCCAAAACACCCCCACATTAATTGGACTTAAAAAGTAATTGACTTAAATGACCCTCACTAATTGACCCCGTCCAGTTCCCACGCCCATCTTCACGAACCGTGGTGAGGACCACGACTCGTGGTCCCTCTCGTAGAGATTGGGAGAGTGGCTAGGTTTTGGTGGCATTTGGCATTTGAGCCTAAGTCATCTCCACCGGCACCTTCACGGCTCGTGAAGTGGACCACGGCACGTGGTTATGCCCATAGAGTTGAGGCAGTAGCCTTGCCTCTTTAGGGCCATTTGGATAATTACCTATGGTAACTTCACGAGAGCCTCCCTTGTTCTTGGTCAAGACCACGGACCGTGGTGATGGCTGTGAAGTTGAGGCAGTAACTAGGGAAAGTGGTGACCACAATTTTGTGTCCAAGGCATCTTCACGAGTGAGTTCACTAGCACCCCCATGCCTCGTCAAGGGGACCACGGCCCGTGGTGGTGCCCGAGGTGCCTTAGGAAGTAGCTCCCCTAAGGTGTCCCAACTTTCCTAAAACTAAGGGGGCTTCATGACCACCTTCACCAGTTGTTGAGTCAACCACGAGTCGTGGTCCCTCTCGTGAAGGTTGGGGAAGTAGCACCTAGCTAGGGGCAGTCTTGGATTTTGGCCTTGGCTTGGCCCTTTTGCCTTGGAACTTGCCCCTTGGTCTAGACTCAACTTGCCTCATTTTAACCTTAAATGACCTACTAAACTTTGGGGAGTCATTTTACAATTTTTAGCCTCACATTTAGGCTCTAGTTCAACCTACCATTTTCCGGAGTGTTACAGTTTATCATTAAGATTATCATGAGTGTGTATGAGTATGTGAGAATAGCCTTTCACATATAGCATCATCATTCAACCAATTGCCTTCTAAACATGTTCATAATACATTCATAGTAATCACACACATATAATTCTCATCATAATAATACATTAATCATTCATACTTTGCCTTTCAAGGCCATGATCACAATATACATAGTAATTAAACAACTCTACCATTCAAGTGGATCAATAGCTCAAGCACAATCCTACTTTAACACGTAATTGATAATAATTTACCCTTTCAAGGCCATCAATCTCAAATAACCAACACACCAACAATTTACTATAATTAAGGCATGGATAATTATACAATTCAATAACCCAAAGAAAATTAGACACAATTCATTCATAAGCATTCATAATCAACAAACCCACTTCGTAATGGCACAATTAAGGAATTGAGAGAATTCATGGGTTCACAGAGTATTTTCATCATAAATCATCAATTAAACACTAATACAATCATAATTTGTCATTAGAAACCATTTGAAAACGTTTGAGGAAAGAACCCATGAGATTGAGTAAAACCATAGATTTTTCATAATTTGAAATCACCTTTGAATTGGCTCCTTGAATGAAAAGTTAGACAAGGATGAAGACTACCATACCTTGCTATTGAATCCCCACGAAAATTGAAAAGAAACACCTAGGAATCCACCAACCCTAGCTTCAATGGCTTCCTTCTTCTTCATTGAGTTTTGAGAGAGAATTTGTGAAAGGAGATACTCTTTGGTTGATTTGGGGAAATAAGGATTAATGACTTATTTTAGGACTTAAAACTATATATACTAGTGATATAAACCAATTAAAATCAACACCACACTTTAATTAAATAAAACGAAATTGCTCAAAAGCCCTTAATTTGGGCAGCCACGTCAGGGACTACGCCTACTTGTACGGGTCGTGAGGGTATCCACGGCTCGTGGTGGTTCCCATGGTCCCTTGACCAGTATCCTCCTCAACTTGGCAAGGCTCCCAAGTGATGAAGGCAATTCCACGAGCCTTCCCACAGTCCGTGGTCTTCACCACGAGCCGTGAAGTGGCTCATGAAGGAGAGCCTTCCTTGGGAAGCCAAGCAAGCACATTGTTTTGCCAACCACGGGTGGCACCAAGGCTCGTGTTGGCCACCACGGCTCGTGAATACCCTCATGGTGATGGTAGGTAGTGGCTAAAGGTTGTCTTATGCACCCTTGGCTCCCAGAATGCCAAAGCAAGACCACGAGGCCTCCCATGATCCGTGGTCAAGACCACGAGTCGTTGTGGAGCTCGTGATTCCTAGGCAATGGCTAGGTCTCAATGCCATGCCTCACACATGCCTAAGGGACCTTCACGATCCCTTTCACAGACTGTGGTCAGGATCATTGTTCGTGAAAGTAGTCGTGTTCCTTGGGCAGTGTTTGGCCAAAGTTGGGGCAGCCTTGGCCTCTGGCTTAGGCTTGACCCTATTGACCGGCTCTTGACCTTGCACCCTCAACCAAACCTTAGAAGGTCTTCTAAACTTAGGGATCTATTACGTACTTTAACGTTTAACCACTAAACCCCCTTAAGTCTTGACATTAACCCTCACATTTAGGCTCTAGTTTAACCTATCATTTTCCGAGTCATTACATTATCCCCCACTTAGGAACATTCGTCCTCGAATGATACTTTAAACACATTAAAGGAAAAACGACTCAAGACTAGCAGCCCATCATGCATGACACATCAATATAACTGCATAAACATAGGAGGAAACATCAACTCCTAATCAATAAGCTCAATGCAACACAAGAAAGTAGGAACGACATCTACCAACACATTATGCACTAAAACATAAACATTTGTCATTTCGTTGGAGGAACTTTTCTTCTCCAACCCACATCATGCTCAACACAACATCATAAGGCAATTATGTAATTACTCTCAAAAGCACATTTAGGCATGCTCAACATTTAACCTCATGAAGCATATAGACAACTCATATCAAATGCACATCCACATGAGGAACATAAAACATGGAAACTGATTTTCTCATATAAACAAGAATCCAACTAGAACATGCATAGCATAAGGAGACCATGAAAACTCATAATCACACATGACTCCAAAACATGAAATAACCTACAAGGAACTCTTGGTCTCAAGCTTGAATAAGAATAAAAGGAAAGAGATAAGGATATCACAACACTCAACAACCTTACTACTCAACATACCATCCCTCCACTTAAGAGTAGACCCAACTAAGTCTAACATGAAAACAACATAGGAACCTCAACATAACAATCATAACTACAAGGAACTATCACATACCGATGCCTTCATCCGGATTAGCTCCTTTGTCATCCCTAGCCCGAAGTGCATAGAAATGACCATAATTTAGAGGGATAGGAACCGTACAATCATTAGAATCTTGATTGGCCTCTTATTTTTTTGCCATGAGTGTTGGATAATCTCTTATCTTATGACCCTTCTTTCCACACCTAAAGCAGCCATATGTGCCAGCAAGGCACTTACTCAAATGTTTCTTCCCACACTTGGCACAAATAAAACTTTCAAATGAAGAACTACCTCCATTCCCTCCTTGAGGTTTAGGGTTAGAAACCCTATCATTGTTGACCATAGGAGAATCTTGATTGTAGTACCTCTTTTTGGACCTTGGTTGACTTTGTTCATCGGGTCTAGCTCTTTTTGCCTCCTTTTTCATTTTCCTAAGTTTTGATTCCTCAATTTGTTGAGCATAGACCATGAGCATTGAAATATCCATGTCATGAAGGAGCATTGTCGTACGGCACTCTTCCTCTACTAGGACAGAATCTGCCATTACAAACTTATTCATTCTAGCCCTTGAATTTGACACTAAGGTAGGAGCATACTTGGATAGTTGGGTGAACTTAAGAGAATACTCCTTCACACTCATATCCTCATGACGAAGGTTCATGAACTCTACCAACTTTTGTTCCCTCAACTCTAAGAGGAAAAACCTATCAAGGAAAGCCTCCTTGAAAACCTCCCAATTTATGGGACCCGCTCCTCTTTGCCTCTCACCTTTCCATTGCTCAAACCAAATTTGAGCCACATCTTTGAGTTGGTAGGCGGCTAGCTCCGTCTTCTCCTACGAAGAAACCCCCATGGCACTAAGTATTTTGCAAATCTCATCAACAAAGCTTTGAGGATCTTCTTCTATTTTGGAACCTAGAAATTCGGGAGGGTTCATCCTAGAGAAATCCCTTAACCTTGAACCCATAGTACTCTCAATAGCATACACCCTGGGCCCTAAATCTCTAGTAACTAGGGCCGTCATATCTTGGGCTAAGGTTAGAAAAGCCGACCTAATCTCTTCATTAGTCATATCCGGAGCACCTACCGGAACTTGATTTCTTTGAGGAACTTGGTCACTTTAAGGACCTTGAGGATCTTGGGGAGGAACACACTCATTCACTACTCTCGCATCCACTCTCGTTGCGAGCGTCCTTCTTGTATTCATATCCTATAAATATAAGAGACGGATTAGGAAAAGGACACTTATAAAACTAAACTCTAAGGCATAACTTCAAGAATGATGAAACAATTGTAACTTTCTAACGTCCTATAGCCTCTCGCTCATAAATGTGTCGCGACTCACACCCATGAACAGGACTCTACTAGACGTGCGGTGTGAGACATCAACCCTGAAAACTATTTCCAAAATCATATACTCTAATACCATGTTTGTCACAATCCGGGGATACCCAATAGAAGTAACACGGCGTACTCGACCTCGAAGGAGTCTTATACAAGCCTCATAGCATATTCATTGCATTTTACATAGAAATAGTGCGGAATTTAAAACTTATTTAAATCCAAACATTCAAATTTTATTTAAGAAAACACTTTAAAACACAGCGGAAGTCTAAGTCTCACATGGCCATCTAAACAAAGTCTTGAAAAGTAAAATAGGGACACTACCCTTTACAATTGAAAAGATTAACATTTTATATTACATGAAATGAAAGAAACTTCTAAAGTACTTGTCCTCAATCTATGAGGACATACCACTTGATCGTGGAAGAATATCAATCCAAGCACTCCAATCTAGATTAAAGCAATCACTTGCCGGAACCTACACTTGTAGTAAAACATGGAGAAAAATATAGGTTAGCACAATTAAGTACTAAGTAAGATAGTCATGCAAAAACATGCTTAAAATGGACAATTTAGTTGAAGGTCATGATATATGCCATTTTGATAAAACCTTCATGAAACTTAAGCATAAAATGCATAATATAAGACATAATCAACACACAAGTCACGTATACACATTAGCACCATAATCGACATATAACTCATTACCTTCCCATAAGCCCTCACCTCAAGTAACCCTCAAGCTATAATTTGTGCAATGTATGGATAGCGTCCCATACCACTATCCACACCAAGTACCACCTTAAGGTCACCAAAGTGAACTTACTATTCAACCTCTCCATCTTCACACCGTAGTCATACATAATAGACATAAACACTTCATAAGTCATTGCAACACATAAGGACCATTACCTAAGACAACTCTAAGTCATACTTGTGCAATGTGCAAGTAGCATCCCATAATACTACTCACACTAAGTCCTTCGAAGTCACCATAGGCAAGGCATATTCATATACAACAAGTCATAACGAGGAAGTAAGTCATAATACAATCCAAGTATAGCATGCTTCATTACATTTAAGCATAAGTCACATTCTTCATTAACTTTATTACATTAAGAGCACCTTCATTCATTAGACATTAGATCAACATTCTTATTAACATGATCATAATAACCCATTCATTTCATCAACATTACAAAGGAACACACGATGACCCCTCTCAAAAGCCTACTTGTGCAATGTATAGATGGCATCCCATACCACCACCTACACTAAGTAGTGCATCCTTAAGAAGCCATAGTTCATTAACATTCTTTGTGGGAGTAAGCCTTAACCGACATAGACCATGTGAGCAATTCATGGAATCCCGGTGTCACCCTTACCGGAAAAGGGATTTCTACTTGCCTAAGGTAGGACCATTGTTCTTTAGCTTAAGTGGATCCACTAGCTAGACCTATGTGGCCACATAGTTATGGGATAGGGATATTTCTACTAAATACCCCACCGTAACTCATGTGAGGGCATCCATCTCAAGAGATTGCTACTGGAAACCTCACCTCAACTCACGTGAGGGCTCCCATCTCATCACTATCCACTCGGTGCTAAGCATTATTCCCCACGGAGTATTTGACATTAATTACATTTGCTCATTATTTTGGGATAGGAGATTGCTACTAGATACCCCGCCTCAACTCACGTGAGGGCTTCCATCACAAACCTAACATTCATTCATTGGAAAGCTCATGGATTCAAAGATGATAATAGCCTTTCACCTAGGAATCCCATATTGTGAGAAAGTCCTTTCACAACATGTTTTTTCATTTATTAGAGTACAAATTGAGAATAGCCTTTCAACAAGTACTTCATCATTAACATTAGCATAGAACTTCATTCATGAGTGTGTGTTAGTATGTGAGAATAGCCTTTCACATATAGCATCATCATTCAACCAATTGCCTTCTAAACATGTTCATAATACATTCATAGTAATCACACACATATAATTCTCACCATAATATACATTAATCATTCATACTTTGCCTTTCAAGGCCATGATCACAATATACATAGTAATTAAACAACTCTACCTTTCAAGTGGATCAATAGCTCAAGCACAATCCTACTTTAACATGTAATTGATCATAATTTATCCTTTCAAGGCCATCAATCTCAAATCACCAACAAACCAACAATTTACTATAATTAAGGAATGGATAATTATACAATTCAATAACCCAAAGCAATTTAGACATAATTCGTTCATAAGCATTCATAATAAACAAACCCACTTCGTAAGGGCACAATTTAGGAATTGAGAGAATTCATGGGTTCATAGATTATTTTCATCATAAATTATCAATTACACACTTAGACAATCATAATTTTTCAATATAAACCATTTGAAAACGTTTGAGGAAAGAACCCATGAGATTGAATAAAACCCTAGAGTTTTTTTAATTTGAAATCACCTTTGAATTGGCTCCTTGAATGAAAAGTTAGACAAGGATGAAGACTACCATACCTTGCTATTAAATCCCCACAAAAATTGAAGAAGAAACACCTTGGAATCCACCAACCCTAGCTTCAATGGCTTCCTTCTTCTTCGTTGAGTTTAGAGAGAGAATTTTTGAAAGGAGGAACTTTTTGGTTGATTTGGGGAGATAAGGAGTTAATGACTTATTTTAGGACTTAAAACTACATACACTAGTGATATAAACCAATTAAAATCAACCCCACACTTTAATTAAATAAAACGAAATTACTCAAAAGCCCTTAATTTGGGCCTCCCCGTCAGGGACCACACCCACTTGTACGGGTAGTGTGGGGCACAACGGCTCGTGGTGGTGCCCGTAGTCCCTTGACAAGTATCCTCCTCAACTTGTCAAGGCTCTCAAGTGATGAAGGGAATCCCATGAGCCTTCCAACGGTCTGTGATCTTCACCACGAGCCATGAAGTGGCTTATGAAGGAGAGCCTTCCTTGGGCAGCCTAGCATGCACACTGTTTTTCCAACCACGGGTGGCCACCAGGGGTCGTAAATACCCTCGTGGTGATGGTAGGCAGTGGCTAAAGGTTGTCTTATCCACCCTTGGCTCTCACAATGCCAAGGCAAGACCACGAGGCCTCCCACGATCCGTGGTCAAGACCATGAGGCCTACCACAATCCGTGATCAAGACCACGACTCGTGGTAGAGGTTGTGGTTCCTAGGCAGTGGCTAGGTCTCAATGCCATGCCTCACACATGCCTAAGAGACCTTCACGATCCCTTTCACGGACCGTGGTCAAGACCACTGGTCGTGAAAATGGTCGTGTTCCTTGGGCAGTGTTTGGCCAAAGTTGGGGCAGCCTTGGCCTTTCGTTTAGGCTTGCCCCATTTGGCTTGGCTCTTGACCTAGCACCCTCAACCAAACCTTAGAAGGTCTTCTAAACTTAGGGCCTAGTACGTACTTTAACATTTAACCACTAAACCCCCTTAAATCTTGACATTAACCGTCACATTTAGGCTCTAGTTTAACCTCTCATTTTCTGAGTCGTTACATTAACATTGGTACCAAGCCCTTTTTGGAAAGACTTCCAAAAATGTGAAGTAAATTAAGTACCCCGATCCAAAATGATAGATAAGGGAACCCCATGCAACTTCACTATCTCATCGATGTACAGCTTGGCATAGTCTTCTGCCGAAAATGAAGTCTTGACGGGAATAAAGTGGGTGGACTTTGTCACTCCATCAACAATGACTCAAATAGAATCATGTTGCCTTCGAGTACGAGGAGACCCCACAATAAAATCCATATTCGCATCCTTCCACTTCCAAGTGGGAATATCTATATCTTGGGAAAACCCTCCGGGCCTTTGATGATCGACCTTAACTTGTTGGCAATTCGGACACTTGGCTACAAAACTCGTTATATCTTTCTTCATACCATCCACCAATAGAGTTCCCGTAGGTCACGGTACATCTTGGTGGCACCCGGATGAATAGAATATCGTGAAACATGAGCCTCTTCTAATATTTTCTCTCTTAAGCCATCAACATCCGGAACACATAATCTATCTTGGTACCTAAGCACCCCATCTCCCCCTTAGGAGAAAGCCTCAACGGACTTATTGAGAACCGATTCTTTCAACTCCATCAAAATAGGATGAAGGTGTTGCTTAGACTTTACATCTGCAATAAAAGACGATTCGGAACTATGATGGACCATGACATCATCCTTGGTGGAATCCAGTAGTTGGACACCTAACCGGGCCAACCTATGCACATCACGAACTAACTCTTATTTCTCATCTTCTACATGAGCCACACTACCCATGGACATTCTGCTTAAGGCATCCGCAACTACATTAGCTTTGCCGGGGTGGTAAAGGATACTCATGTCGGAGATTCAAGTCTTTTTGTGCTAAACACATATTGAAGACTCTTGTGATCGGTGAAAACATCTACATGGACCCCATATAGGTAATGTCTCCATATTTTCAAACCAAACACTACCGCCGCTAGTTCAAGATCATGGGTCGGATAATTCTTTTCATGGATCTTGAGTTGCCTCAAAGCATAGGAAATCACCTTACCATGTTGCATAAGGACACATCCCAAACCTACTTGAGAAGCATCACAATATACCACAAACCTATTGGTACCCTCCGGTAAGGTCAACACCGGAGCGGATGTAAGTCTATCTTTTAACTCTTGGAAGTTTTTGACACAAGCCTCCGACTACTGAAACTTAGCTTTCTTTGGAGTCAAAGTCGTCAATAGAGAAGCAATAGAGGAGAATCCCTCAACAAACCTCTTATAGTAGCCGGCCAAGCCCAAAAAGCTTCTAATATCGGTAGGAGTTAGAGTTCTAGGCCAACCTTCGCATCCGTCTTCTTAGGATCTACCTAAATACCCATGTCAGACACAATATGACCAAGGAAGGCAACCGAACTTAGCCAAAACTCGAACTTACTAAACTTAGCATATAATTGGTGGTCTTTAAGGATTTGCAATACGATCCTCAAATGATCCATATATTCACCCTCACTTCTTGAGTAGATGAAAATATCTTCAATAAAAATTATCACAAACAAATCAAGATATTTCCTAAAAACCCTATTCATTAGGTCCATGAATGTTGTCGGGGCATTGGTCAACCCAAATGACATAACCAAAAATTCAAAGTGACCGTATCGAGGCCTAAAGGCCATCTTGAGAATGTCAACCCCTCTTACCCTTAGTTGATGTTAACCCGAACAAAGATCTTTTTTGGAGAAGTAGTTAGCCCCTTGGAGTTGATCAAACAAATTGCCAATCCTAGGAAGAGGATACTTATTCTTTATAGTGACCTTGTTCAATTGGCGGTAGTCTATACACATTCTAAGGGACCAATATTTCTTATTCATAAACAATATCGGAGCACCCTATGGAGATATGATCGGTTGAATAAAACCCTTGTCTAACAAGTCCTTTATTTGCTCCTTCAACTCTTTCAATTCAACCGGAGCCATTCTATAGGGAGGGATGGATATGGGTTGTGTATCCGGCAAAAGATCAATGCCAAAGTCTATTTCCCATTCGGGAGGAATGTTGGGTAAGTCATCGGGAAAGACTTCCGAACACTCACTCACCACGGGGATCAACTCTAAAGATGGGATTTTGGACTCATCATCCACAACCCTAACAATATGATAAATGCACACCTTGGAGATCATTTTTCTAGCTTTTAGACATGAAACAAAATGACCTCTAGGAATAGAATTCCCCCATTTTCACTCTAAAATTGGCTCTTTTGGAAATTGAAATTTGACCACCCGGGTCCTACAATCTATTAAAGCATAACATGCATGCAACCAATCCATGCCAAATATACATCAAAATCAAGCATGTCTAATTCTACCAAATCAACCAAAGTGACTTTATGAGACAAGGAAATAGGACAACTCCTATAGACTCTTTTTGCTACTACCGAGTCACCAACCAGGGTAGACCCGAAAAAGGTTCTAGTAATTCTTTGGGGAGCATTTCAAGTTTCATAATACCATTTTTCGTAGCGGAACTCGTAGTTGAGGGATTCATGAAAGTGGTAGTGTAGTAGGTGGTAGTGTGGTAGGTGAGTATTTTATTTTAAAGATTTTATTGTAGTGTTCTTTTGCTAAGTGTCTTAATCTTGATATCTCTTTAATGTTATTTTTTGGTAGTGTGAAATTCATGGTAAAATGTAATAATATTTACTGTAATATTCTTCCGATAGTTGTTTAAATCTGAATATTTCTTTAATATTATTTATGATATATTCTAGATATAACATATCTTCGGTTCTTTGGTACATATATAAATTTTCCTCCATTAATTGTTCTAATAGTTTTATATCTTCCATAGATTTTATCCAATATTGTAAATATTCGTAGTTCATTTTAATCTGAATTTATTTCTAAATCATACCATTCTATTCTTTCGAAATTTAAATCATGTAGGTCTATTTCATACCATTCTTGATTTAATATATCTTCTGATTCGTAATCATTAAATATTTTTTCCCATATTATTCTTCTTAATTCAATTATTTCTATATTTTTAAGTACATATAAGATTAAAGTTTCGTAGTTTTTTATCATTTCATCATGCATGTATGTAGTCATGTTCTTTTTTATGCAAGTTTTTTATTTCAAATTATTCCTTCCTATCATATTCATAATTGATTAAATTCATATTAGATCATTATGAACTAGATTATCTTTATCTTGTTTTCCTGTCACTACTAGCATCGCACTTTAGCGGATACTTTCTTCTTATCAGCGCCTCAACTTTGTTTACTCCCCTAAACGGCTTTCTTCGCCTACCGGTTTCAACATTAGGATGGTATAGTATAGAAGTTTTCTCCCTGTTTCCAGTGTGCTAATAAACTAGAAATCATGATTCAAATAATTCTAATACATAATAACTAACATAAATTTATTCAATCATATATATGATATTCAGAAATATATGAAATTAGTTTCGCATATTTTTTGAACAATATACCTTTGCCTCTTGCTTAGCCATGCTATCTGAAATATCTGACTGGATTTCAGATTTATCCATTAACTTTTAAGTATTTTAGTATCTTTAAGAGAGTTTTTGAAAGGAGAGTTTTTATTTATCAGAGCTATGGATAATAAGAAACACGGTAAGAAACATACGAGTATAAAATTAAGAAAAATAAGAAGAAAATTAAATAAATTATATCCGGAATATAAACAACTTAATATCACAAAGACTGATAATGAAAAATTAGATCAATTAATAAATAATATATCTAAAATAGAATATAAATATATTCAATATTTAAAAATACAATGAATAACAAGAATAACGAATATAGATAAAAACTTAATGAAATAATTATAGAAAAACGACAAGAATTAGAACATAGGCAAAATAGACTTAACAATAATATATTCGCAGGAATTTGTCACAAATCTATAGTAGCACAAAGAAAAACTATTTTATATCTAGAAATACAAATAAATAACTTAGAATATAAACTACAACATAATTTATAAATGAATAAAGAAGAATACGCAATAGATGAAAAAACATATGAAAATTATGACGGATTAAAAATAAAGATAATATTTTCTAATCTAGGAAGAAGATATAAGAAAATAGGTGACAATATAAGTTTAATGTTAGAAAAAGAAACGGTAAAACTAGAAGATAGTTTAACTGCTATGGTAAGAATAACAAAAGAAAATGAAGAAATAGATAGAAGAACGGAAATTGAAAAAATAAAACAACAAGCAAAAAAGGAAGTACAACAATTAGAAGAAGTAAAAAATGCTAAAATAATAGAGCTAGAAAAAGAGCTAGCAATATCAAAAGAAATGTATGAAATTAAACAAAAAGAAAAAGAACAAAAAATAAAATTAGCAAATGAGATAATTAAATTTAAAGAAAAATTGCAATTACAAGATGAATTAGGAGAAAAAGAAGAAAATAACCAAGATAATCTACCCGAAATAAGAGTTGATGAAATAAACGATGATGATCTAGAACAACATTCGGAAACAAGCGAAACATATACGGAACTTTTAGCAAACATAGATAATACAAAGAATTTAGAAGTAAATACAGAAGACGTAGACATGGACGAAAAACCTAGCACATCAGGAGTAAAAAACCCAAAAAATTTTAATCCAAAATATTATAATGAAAATTATGAACAATATGATAAAGAAAAAACTACATGGGATAAAAGATTAAATAAAAAATGGACACCTAAACCAATAACTGGACAACATGAATTTTTAGATTTAGATTGTGTAGCAGACATAAATAAAACAATCCAATTGTGGGTAGGATACATATCAAAACAATTAATAGATAACAAGATAGTAATAGCAGAGACACCAGGATACATAGAAAGGACACTTATAGGAACAGTAAAATTATGGCTACAAAATTTAACAAATGAAAGCTTTACAATTTTAAGAAATAATAAAAAATTTGATGGTGGAATAGCCACTACAACCATGGAAATATTATATAAATATGAAATAGCTATAAGAAATGAATTTAGTAGTATGACAACAAAAGTAGAAGAACAAAATAAAGAAAAAATCATAAATCGGAATCTAATGACAAAATTAGCAATATGTAATATGTGTTACATAGATGAATATACATGTGCATTTAGAGAATATTATTATAAAGGAACATATAGCATAGAAGAAAGTAAAGAAATAAGAAAATTATATTTTACGAAATTACCGGAACCTTTTAATTCAAAAGTAATAAAAAGTTGGAATGAAGCAGAATTAACAGCTACCTTAGGAGCTAGAATAAAATTCTTACAACGATGGTTTATGGAACTATGTGAAAAACATAAAGAAGAAATAAAAATGGAAAAAATATTAGTAAAAAACTTGGCATGTTGCAAAAATAAGACAGCACCTCAATTTGGTTGTACGAATAGGTATTATAAAAATAAAAAGAAATATAATAAAAAATACAGATCAAATTATAAATATAAAAAACCAAGAAGAAGGTACTATGTAAAAAATTACAAAACCAAAAGACCATATAGACCAAAAAGAAAACTAACGGAATGTACTTGTTATAATTGTGGAAAATTAGGACATATAGCTAGAGATTGTAAATTACCTAAAAGTCCAAAGAAAAAACAAATATCAGAAATAATAATAGACGATGAAAAATATACACAAATAGAATACGTAGATTATGAATTAGAAAGCAATGATAGTATATATGAATTATCGGAAAATGAAATAGATAATGACATAGAAATAGAAAATGAAATCTATAATATAACAAATGACTGAAGCAGATATACAAACAATCAATAAAGAAAAACATCAAGACGAAGAATATTTAGAACAGAAAATAATATTTGATAATAGTATATTTGAACAAATAAAAGGAAAAGAATTAGACCTAAGCGTAGCAAAAATATTCGAAATACCAACAGTAAGAAACTGGTTTAAACGACAAAAAGAAGAATATTATGTAGTAAGTCAAAGAGAACATATCATAGATTGCAAATACACTAAAGGAAAGGCCAAAATACCAATAATAAATAAACGAATAATAAATAAAGAAATACAAGATTAAGGCTAAAAATCCAATTAAATATGTACATTTAGGAGGAACAGAAATATTAATAAAAGCATGTTTTAGAGAAGGAATAGATACACCCATAGAAATATACTTAGCGGATGATAGAATTATACAACCCATAGAAAAAAGTATAATAAGTGCAGTAAGAGGTAACCTCATATACCAAAAATTTAAGTTTATAATAAGTGCTAACTACTCAGTAGCAATAAATGACAGGAATATAGATAAATCACTAGTATTATACTGGCGAATGTCAGGGATAGAACTAGCCCCAGGAAGTAAAATATTTACAGCTAGATGTAAAAACTTATATGTTCTAACAACAAAACATAAAATAACAGCAAAAAATAAAATAGATAAAATAAAAATAGAAGATCCCTTTGAAAGAATAGTTACAGTCATAGATAAAAACGATTATAGTTATAATGAAATTGATATAGAAGAAGATTTAGAAATAGTAAAAGAAAGACTAAGCACATCGAAAAGGATAAACAATGAGATACCCCAAATATCATCAAAAATGAGTACCTCAAGGAGAATAGATAAAACCTCACAAAAATCAATAGAAGAAGATATAAAACCACATCATTACTACATAACGGGAATAATGGAACAGCGAAAATATTTAATATTAATAGATACAGGACGAGAAGAAAACTATATTACAAGAGAATTAGTGACGGAAGATGAAATAATAACTATTGAACAATCATGCTCCGAACTACCAAAAGCATTAATGTATACCGAAGAAACTACAGAAAAGGAATTAATCATCGAAGGAGTACCAATAGTAATAAATTTCAAAATATATCAAGGAAATGAAAATATCATTTTAGGAATAAAATGGTTGGAACAAGTAAAACCATATAATCTAGAAGACAAACAGTTAACAATAAATTATGAAAATAAAAGAGTAATAATAAAAAGGACTTTGGTATGATAAAAATATAAAAATAATGAAAATATATATACTTGCAAAGATAATAATAGAAGGATATTACAACCGATATTATACACCAATGATAGATACGGAAGCAGAAGCTAATATATGTAAATACAATTGTTTACCAGGAGATAATTGGGAAAAATTAAAAACACCGATAGTAGTAATGGGATTTAATAATGAAGGAAGCATGATCACATATAAGACAAAAAATATAAAAGTACAAATATGGGATAAGATATTAACTATAGAAGAAATATATAACTTTGAATTAACTACAAAATATATGCTATTAGGAATGCCATTTTTAGAAATATTATACCCACATATAATAACAAAAACACACTGGTGGTTCACAACACCGTGTAAACAAAAAATAGGAGCAAAAAGAGTAAATAATAAAAAACGAAAAACAACAGAATGGATAAAAGGAAGTGAAAAAATTACACAAAAATTAGAAAATATAAAAGAAGAAGACCCTAAAATATAATTAATTATATTCTCTATAGATAAAGTAAAAATAATTCAAGATAAGTTAGAATTATTATATAGTGAGGATCCTTTACAAGGATGGGAAAAACATAAAACAAAAGTAAAAATTGAGCTAATTGATAATAACAATATAATAACCCAAAAACCATTAAAGTATAATTTTAATGATTTAACCGAATTTAAGATGCATATAGCTGAATTACTAGAAAAAGGATATATACAAGAAAGCAATAGTAAGCATACAAGCCCGGCATTTATCGTAAATAAACATAGTGAACAAAAAAGAGGAAAAAGTAGAATAGTTATTGATTATAGAAATTTAAATGCAAAAACTAAAACATATAATTATCCGATACCAAATAAAATACTAAAGATAAGACAAATACAAGGATATAATTATTTTAGCAAATTTGATTGTAAATCAGGATTTTATCAATTAAAACTAGAAGAAGAATCTCAAAAACTAACAGCATTCACTGTACCACAAGGATTTTATGAATGGAATGTACTACCATTTGGATATAAAAACGCACCAAGTAGATATCAACACTTTATAGACAATTACTTTAAACAAATAGAAAATTGTGTAGTGTACATCGATGATATATTATTATATTCTAAGACACAAGATGAACATATAAGATTATTAGAAAAATTTATACACATCATAGAATATTCAGGTATAAGTCTAAGTAAAAAGAAAGCTGATATAATGAAAAATCAAATAGAATTCTTAGGAATACAAATTGATAAAAAGGGGATAAAAATGCAAACACATATAGTACAAAAAATAATTAACTCAAATGAACAGAGACACAAAAAAGAAATTACAATCATTCTTAGGACTAGTAAATCAAGTAAGAGAATACATACCAAAACTAGCAGAAAATTTAAAACCATTACAACAAAAATTAAAGAAAGATATAGAATATCAGTTTGATAAAAAAGACCAAATACAAATACAAAAGGTAAAATTATTATGTAAAAACTTACCTAAACTATACTTTCCAGATGAAAACAAAAAATTTACTTATATAATAGAATCAGATGCGAGTGAAAAAAGTTATGGAGGAATATTAAAATATAGGTATGATGACACTACGATAGAACATCATTGCAGGTATTATTCAGGAACATTTAATAATACAGAAATAAAATGGGAAATAAATAGAAAAGAATTATATTCAGTATATAAGTGTTTATTATCATTTGAACCATATATTGTATATAACAAATTTATTATAAGAACAGATAATACACAAGTAAAATGGTGGCTAACAAGAAAAATACAAGATTCGGTAACAACAAAAGAAATAAGGAGATTGGTATTAAATATATTAAATTTTACATTTACAATTGAAGTAATAAAAACTGATAAGAATGTTATTGTATATTACCTATCACGACAAAACTACTCAGACTAAGACTGAGGAAGAAGATACAATCGAAAAAATACTCAAAGCTATTACTACACTTTGTACAAAAGTGGATAGTATGGACAACGAGATACAAAAGCTAAAGACAAATGAAGATAATCTAAAGTCTAAAGCTAGTCAGCAGCATGATTATAAAAATGCGGAGCTACGTCAAGCGGAAGACGGAAAAAAGCTAGAGCTAAAAGGAGACGATGGGAAACTCCTTAAAACCCATAATGTTTGTTTAAATACAGATGCAGATACAAGCAAACAAGTTAGCGATAAACAACATAAAAATGTGAACTTAAACCAGCTATTTGCAAAACCATTTACCCAAAGGACACCTAGACATGTGTCCATAGAACCACAAACATCTACATACGCAGATAGTTTGCAAAACCAAAATGAGAAAAAGACATATAACTACATCACACGAACGTATATTGAAAATATCCACAAAATCCAAACCTATTTAAACCGCAACCCCAGATCAACTACAAAAGAACCAAACCAAGATTATTTGACACAAAAGTTACAAGGATATAACAAGTTAATTGCACAACCGAAAACTAACGCTAATTTAGTAAGAACATGTTACAACTACGAACTGTTAAATACTGTATACACATATGACGGAGAAGAAGTTAGTCGAATACCAGAACTACACAAAGCATTTATCACATACAAAAGAGTTACGAAAGGAAATTTATTTTATATAAAATTCTATACAGCACCAGCGGAGATATTATACGAGGAAATAAAACCTCCAATACAGGTTATCAAGATAGGATTAACTAAAGATATGATTATACCCGAGGATATCGGACAACAAGAAGAGATATGCAAAATAGAGATACCAAGTTTTTTTGCCAACAAAAGGATAATTGGTATATCAACAATTATACAAGAGTTAGGAAATAATTATTTAAACGGAAACGCTATATGGAGCTACTATGCAAGAGACCAGCTAATAATTTATTCCAATTCAAGGGAGCTAAGGAAAGCAGTTATGGATGAAGTCCAAAGATGGATTTTATCACTACTAAAGCCAGAAGAACGACCTACGACACGAGCACTAAAAGAAAGATTTATTTCAGCAGAATTATTAACCAGATATTGCAAGCTAATTGGTCATAAATACCTGGGCCATATATGTTCAAAGTGCAACGGAGAAGATAATATAATTCCAGACGTCTAGCTGGAATAATCAAAGAGGAAGAAAACAAGAAGGAGAAAGAGATATGAACGAAAAAAGTTATGTGTAAAATAATGTAAATGTAAAATTCATAATAATTGTCATAAAGTAGGTATGGGTCTTTTGTACAAAATATGACAAGTGTATGTGGTAGATGATAAAGTGGCACCATGGTCTAATAATGAATAAACATCAATGGAAAAGACTTGCAACATACCCGTTACCGCGTCCAGGGAACTCTCTTGGTCACCTTGGGATTGAAGAGAATAGAAGCGGTTCTTCTTTGGAGCATCGAAATTTGAACCACTTGGAAGGGCATGCTAGCCCTATTGTAACAACCCTAAAAATGAAGTAGGAAGAGCTAGAGCTTCACATGTGTTTTAGGAGCTGGTAACTTATTAAAACTATGAGAAATGACTTTTAAAGTTTAGTTTGATGAGTTTTGAGGTTGAACGTCAAGGAGCGACCATGACGTTCGGAAAACTAGTCTTTTGAGCTTATGTATTTGATGGAGTATAGTTGTTCGGAGTCTAGTTTGAAAGAGTTTAGTGAGTCAACGTCAAGGCACATTCTAGACTCTATGTTAAAAGGTGTTTTTGAATGATGGTTAAGGGTGAAGGCTTGGGCCAAGCCAAGGAGAGTGAGGCCTAAACCAAGAGGGCAAGGCTTGCCCAACCATGGCCAAGCTACTACCCCATGACCACGGACCACTTCACGGACAGTGGTCATGACCACGGGTCGTGAAAGTGGCCGTGAAGTTCACTTGGTGGCAAATCTTGCAAGGCCACTTAGCCAAGCCACTGCCTCCAAGTCCACGAGCATCACCACGACTCGTGGTGTTGACCACGGATCGTGGGAGCTTCCGTGAACTTTCCTTGGCCTTAGAAGGTTTGGAAAGTGAGGGATTCACACTGTCTAGGAGACCACGGGCACCACCACGAGCCGTGGTGCCCTTCACGACCCGTCCAAGTGGATGTGGTCCCTTAAGGGGCTACCCAAGTGAAGGGTTTTTAAGTAAATTCGTTTTAAGTTTTTAACATGTGGGGTTGATTTTAAATGGTTATATCATTCTTATAAATAGTTGTAAGTCTTAAAATCTTCCTTTAACTCATTATTCTCAAATACCCAAATCAAAACCTCCAAAGTTCTTCTCTCTCAATATTTCTCTCTCAACTCAAGGAAGAAGAAGAAGTGGGAACTAGGGTTTGGATTCAAAGCTTTCTTCATCAAATTTCTTTGGGAATTCATCAACTAGGGTATGGTGGCTCTTTATCTAGGGCTAGTTTTCGTCCTAGAGCCAAATCTCAAAATGGTTTTCAAGGATTTCAAAAGTTATGAAAAACCCCAATTCTTCCTCAAACTCATGGGTTCTTGCATTAAATGGTTTCAAACGATTTATTATGATTACATTATAGTTTTATTGATGTTTTTAGGTGAAAAACTCCATGGACCCATGATCTCCCTAAAATCCTAAATTTTGGCTTATGAATTGGGTTTGATAATTATGATTGTGTATTGATGGAATTGTGTTTAGATTGATTTGTATTATTGATTCCTATTGTTATCTATATCTATTGTTGGTGGATTGTTGGTGTATGGATGGGTTGAGAATTATGGCCTTGTAGGCAAGTCATGGGTAAATTCTCTTGTGATGTTAGAATTGTTGGGAATCGGATAATGGTGATTATGCTTTGGAGAATGGTAAGTGGATCTACTTTCATGCTATATTGAAATTTTTCTTGTTTGGATTGATCCACTTATGGTGGAGGTGTTTACTTACTGAATGTGTATTGATTATGGCCTTGAAGGCATTATATAGTGAATTGTAGTATTGTCTTAAGGTGTGTCTACATGTGTGTGCAATATGAGGGTTATGTATGTGGTGTTCAAGAATAGCATGATGGTATATTATACAATGTGTATTATATTGTGATTGAAAGTATGTTCTCTCTTAATGTTTATATGTGATGATGATGGACTATGAAAGGTCTCTCTATGGTAACATTGTCTCTCGAATTGGTAGACCTAGGTTGGTAACCTCTCTTTAAATGAATGAATGAATGTCTAGGATCGGTAGACCTAAAGTTGGTGCCCTTCTATAAATGACTAATGAGGTATTCTAGGGTATGACTTGAATCGGTTAGACCTAAGTATGGTGCCCTTTCATTGTGAGTCTAGACCCCTAAGTGAATGTAAACCTTGAAGCGGTAAACCTTATGATGGTGCCTCCTTCTTGTGTGAAATGATAGACTTGGAGTTGGTGTGCCGGAACGGTAGAAACCCTCTCTAAGAAAGTCAATGAGCTATCCTTTATGAACCTTGATCGGTAGATCCTTGTGGTGCCCTTCTTGGTAGAGTATTATGGGTCGGTAGGCCTAATCATGGCGCCCTCTCTAGTACTCATATGTGAATGAAATTATTCTATGGGAACTAAGGCTAAGCACCAAGTGGATATGGTTAAGATGGTAGCTCTTCCCGAGTATGAGGCAAGAGTACCATGAACGTCTTTGGATATCTCCTAAACCATGTGCCTACCCTTGGAAAGTAGAACACCTTCCACGGTGTGGGGTCTTATGACACAAGATTCCATGCCTAGCTAGTATAGTCTATGTCGGTTAATGCCTATTTCCTTCATGTGGGATGTGCACTCTAGTTACTTGATAGGTTCTATAACGTGTAGGTAGTAGTATGGGATGTTATCTGCACATGAAACGAGTAGGCCTTGAAGGTACTAAAGTGATTTCCCTAGGTCTTTAATGACTATTATGTGAAGTTCCCTATATGCATGAATGTCTCCTTAAATATCTCTACTAATGAATGTTGACTTATTGATTTATGTTGAAAGGGAAAGGTCCTTATCTAAGGTAGCCTTGAGGAACACTTAGGTGTGGCATGAAGAGGTAGTATGGGCTTCCCCTCCATGTCTCTTAGGTGGGTCTTAGGGTAACTTTAGGTGGAGGGTCTAAGATGATGAAATGGTCTATTTGACAAATGTGCATGTGTTGAAAATTGGTAATAGTTGAGCATGCTTATAACATGGATATTGTCTTGTATGTGGATGTTGACTTGTAATGTGTCTCTTATAAATGTGGTTTATGATATGTATCAAAAATGGCATAAAAGCTTATACCTTAAATAAATGTCCCTTTTTGCATATTTTTGCATAGCATCATACTTAGTACTTAATTGTGCTAACCCCATTCTTTTCCATGTTTTACTACAAGTGTAGGTGTTGGCAAGTGAGGTGCTTTCCATAGTGAAGCTTGGGATTAGAGTTTCTCTCAAGACTTTTGGGTATGTCCTCATATGTCGAGGGCACAGATTCTATGTTCTAGTTTCTTTTATTAAGACTTTGTAATAGACTTGTAATATTCTTCTTTATTGTAAAGGGTCGTGTCCCTAGTATATTTCTTTGTGACTTGGGCTAAGTTGGCCACATGAGACTAGTATTCTGCTTGTGTATAAAGACATCTTTAAAATGTTGTTGACTTTCAAGTCTTATGAGTTTGTTTTAAAAGGTTTTAATTTCGCACTATTTTTATTGCCAGTGCGATGAATGAATGCTACGGGCTTGTATAAGACCTCTTCGAGGTCAAATATGCCGTGTCACGACTTACGGGTGCTCTCGGGTCGTGACACCTATCTTTCTTGAACCTTTAGCTTGGGACAATATCTCTTCATATGGCCGCTCTTCCCACAACTAAAGCAACCATCCGTGCAAACTAGGCACTTACCTTCATGCTTTTTACCGCACTAGGTGCAACTACATCTCTCAACATAAGAGCTACCACTATTACCTCCTTGTGTCTTAGGGTTAGTCACCCTATCTTTGTTGACATTTAGAGCACTAGAAGAGCCTTGGTTGGAGAACCTTCTCTTAAACCTTGGCTTACCTTGAAACTAAAATTTACCCTTGGAAGAGTTTTCATCATCGATCCTTGCCCTTTTTAGTTCTCTATTCACTTGCTTAAGATTTTGTTCGGCATGAACCATAAGACGTGAAATATTCATACTTGGGATGAGCATTGCCGAACGACATTCATTGACTACCAAGTCAGATACCCCCATAACAAATTTGTTCATCTTGGCCCTAGAGTCTGCCACTAAGGTTGGAGCATACTTAGACAATTGGGTGAACATAAGGCTATACTCCTTCACACTCATACCTCCTTGTCGAAGATTGATGAATTCTTGCATCTTTCGTTCCCTCAACTCTAGAGGAAAGAACCTATCAAGGAAGGCTGACTTGAACAATCCCTAATCTACCGAACCCGCTCTTACGGGTCTCTCTTCCTTCCATTGCTCATACCAAACTTGAGCCACATCTTTCAATTGGTAGGCGGCTAGTTCCTCCTTCAATTATGGAGACACTCCCATAGCATCAAGCACCTTAAACACTTCATCAACAAACCCTTATGGGTCTTCATCCACTTTGAAGCCATAGAATATAGGGGGGGATTCATTCTTGTGAAATCCCAAATTATTGAACTGGTTGTACTTGCATTGGGGTTCACAAGAGCTCTAGCATCTATAGAGACTTGAGTCGTTAAATCATGAGTCAATGTTTGGAGAGTCGACCTTATATCCACATTTGTCATAGCCCCCTCTTCATTAGGAGCTTGAGGAACTTGAGGACCTTGGGGAGGAACTTCCTCATTCACAATCTCCTCTTCAATCCTTCTTGCGGCCGTCCTTCTTGTAGTCATATCCTATATGCACAAGAAAAGGGTTAGGAAAAGGACTTCACAGAGTTAAAACTCTAAAGCACAACTAAGGAGTAATGAAAGAAGTGAAAGTTCCTAAACATCTTATAGCCTCTAATTCATAAGTGTGGCGCGCTTCACACTCATGAACAAGACTTTACTAGACGTGGTTCATGGGACATCATCCTAGAATCATTCTAAACCTTGTGCTCAGATTACCAAGTTTGTAACAACCCAAGGGTACCCCTTAGACATAACACGGCATACTTGACCCCAAAGGGGTCGCACACAATCCCTTAGCATAATCATACACATAAAGTCATAGAAATGATGCAGAAAATTTATAACTTTTACAATCGAAGTCATCTTCTTTTTCATAAACGAAAAATAAGAATCTAGACTTGTGTCAATCACCATCTAGTACAATAGAGAGTACAAATAGGGTCAAAGTCATTTACATCAATAAAGTCTCAAAAGTAGGGAGTACAATAAAAGCTAGAAAATGATAACATCTTGTCCTTGAACTTGAGGACGCACCAAGCCTAGGGAATATTCAACCCAAGCTTCACTTGAAAGAAGTAGTACGTCTCAACGACCGGAACCTACACTCATAGTAAAGGTAGAAAATATGGGTTAGCACAATTAATGTACTAAGTATGGAAGCCATGCATAAAAACCCTTAAAACATGCACAAAAGGGACATTTAGTTAAAATCATGCCTTTATCAAATTTGAAAGCCATTATGCACATTTATGAAGAAACATAAGTCAAACCAACATATAAACAACCCAAGGCCGTACTAGTGCAATGCAAAGGTAAAATCCCATAACCCTACCAAATGTTAAGTATCACTTTTAGGCCACCAACAACATACATACCTTACTTTTACCTTGTCCATAACCAACATACATACGTAAGGAGTTATTCATATTCATAACTTGTAACAAGTAAAGTCAACCTTAACATTCATACATATCTTTCATACATAATCCATAAGTCATCATAACAAAAGAGAACATCACCATAACCCCTCTTAAAGCCTACTTGTGCAATGCATAAGTGAAGTCACATACCCCCACTCATACTAAGTAGTACCTCTTAAGAAGTCATAATTAAAGTCCATGTTCTTATCATAGTTCATATTCATATCATATAAGGATAATAGCAGTAACCGACATAGACCATGTGAGCTACATGGAATCCGGTGTTCTACCTCCACACCAAAAAGAGGTGTCCTACTTGCCCAAGGTATAATCTTCATAATAGCTTTTAGGTGGATCCACTAGCTAAAGACCTATGTGGGCACATAGTTATGGGATATGGGGATTGCTACTAGAAACCCGGACTACCAGAATAAAAGGTTTCCATCCCATGAGACAACATGCATTGGGAAGCCGAACTTGCTAAACGTAAAATCCTCCATCCCATTTTCATATCCACTCGGTGCTAAGCATAATTTCCTTTAAAGGACATATTAAGTCTTTACTTAAGTTCATATTCATGAAAGAATGCACTAGGCACTCAAACCAACATACATCATAATAGCTCATAGATTCATGTGGTGAGCATGTCCTTTCAACCTCAGAATCATCAGCATGTGAGTAAACCTTTCACATCATATTCATAGTGTTTCATGAGAATAGCCTTTCAATCAACACAACAAGCTTACCATAAACATACATGCATACTTCATGTATAATCAAGTGTAAGGGTATAGGGAAGAAGGATCTTGCATCAATACCACAATTACACAATAGTCATAGGATCCTCACTACATAAGTGAATCACAAGTTCATATATAATTCTCATCAACATGTATGAACCCTAACAATTAGCCCTTCAAGTCTATCAATCAAGATCAACCCTAACTTCTAGAATTACTACATTATATAGAGGGCTATCATTATTCAACAACTCAATCAACATAAACATAATCAATTATCAAGCTCCCATCATCAATTAAACCATAGCATAGTTCACAATTTTGGAAGAACGGGAAATCATGGGTCCAAGGGATATTTTCATCATAAAACATCAATACTCCAACATTACAATCATAAATCATCATAATCAACCAAAATAAGCCATAATTGAACAATGAAAAACGTTTTGGAATAAGACCCATGACAATAGATTGAAAACCCTAGGTTTGGGGGATTTGGAATCTTGAAAACATACTTTTAAGGGGCTCTTTGGGTGACAACTACCCAAGGATGAAAAGTATCCATACCTTGACAACGAAACTCCAATAAATTTGGGGAAGAATATTGAAAATCTACCAACCCGAGCTCGAATGGTTCAATTCTTCTTCCTTGAGTTTAGAGAGAGAAATATTGAGAGAGGAGGGAGTTTTTTATTTCAATTGGGTGTTTGTTAATAATGACTTAGTATTGTCAAATTTGACTTAAAAACAATATATATACTTCCCCAAAAAATACCCAAAACACCCCCACTTTAATTGGACTAACAAGGAAATGACCTAAAAGACCCTCACTTAGTGAATCCCATCCAGGAACCACGAGCCACTCCATGAGTCGTGGTGAGGACCACGACCCGTGGTCCTCCTCGTGGAGTTGAGGCAGTGGCTTGATAAGTGGTGCCTTAGGCTCACAAGCCCACTACGAGTCGTGGTCCCTCTCGTGGTCCTTGAGGCAGTGAGCTTGTCACTTGGGGCTCTTAGCTTCAATGCCTAAGGCATCTCCACGAAGGGCTCCACGAGCCGTGGTCAAGACCACGAGTTGTGGTCCCTTCCGTGGATGCTAAGGCAGTATCTAGGGTAAAAGGTGGCCAATTTCCCATGGCCAAGGACGCCTCACGACAACCTTTACGAGCCATGGAGTGGACCACGACTCGTGGTCCCTCTCGTGAAGGTGGGGCAGTGTGCTCCTAGCTAGGGGCAGCCTTGGCCTTTGGCCTTGGCTTGGCCCCTTTGCCTTGGAACTTGCCCCTTGATTTTGACTCAATAAACCTCATTTCAACCCTAAATGACTTAATAAAATTCGGGGTGTCATTTTATGATTCTTAACCTTAGGTTTAGACTCTAGTTTAACCTACCATTTTTCCAGGGTGTTACATATAATTTCTTAAAGCATGTCTTAGCTCATTTGTTATTTTTAACACTTTGAGATGAATCTTCAATCAATGCTTTGCTCATTATGTTTGAACTATTGGAGATGCTTTCTCAAGCATGTTTTAGTTCATTGAATGAACTCTAGGAGATACTTCATTAAGAATGTCTTTGATCATTAATGCTTTTGAACACTTGGAGATACTTTTTTCAAGTATGTCTTAGTTCATTAAATACAGAGATTGCTACTAGAAACCCGAACTCCACTAGGTGAAGGCTTCCATCTCATGAGACCTAATTTGGGAAAACTCGGACCCTACTATGTGAGAGTTCCCCCTTTACTTTGGAAGTCCGGACTCAACTAGGTGTGAGCCTCCTTTATCTTGGAAGCTTGTACCCAACTATGTGTGAACCTCTATCTCATTGTCAATATCCATTCAGGGCCAAGCATACACCCCTTAGAATAGTTATTAAGCCTTACTTAACTCATGACTCATGGAGCGATGTCCTTGAAAACCAATCCATGTTCAAGTGATTCTATCACTTTATGCATTCGAACAATCATAAGGTAGATGAGGTGGTAAAAGTACTTCCACAATAACGCTATCTACTTGTGTACCATTCTCTTATAGACTTTACTATCAAAGCCTTTTCATACATAATTCATCATTTTAGCTTTACTCTCAAAGCCCTAGTGATCAACATTCATGACTACAAGAATTACTCTCAAAGCCTTACCTCTTACAATCATCATACATATCTAGATCACAAGATATTCTAGTCACGAGCATCATTCTTAAACAATTCTAACCATATCTCATCATAAAAAGTCAATCTCAAGCATTACTACTCATGATACATCATCTATACTTTAAGCTAATTTAATTCATGTTTACATGCTTCTATTCTTGAACAATTACTATACATGTCATCAATTCTAGAAGATCATGTATGAATTCTCAATTTCCGTTCACAAGGCATAAACCCACATTACTTCAATTTCGTCAATTAGACTAGGGTTAACCATGAAAAACATGTAATTTCATCATAATGTCACGATTCACTACTAATTTAATCATAAACAATCAATATCCACTCAATTGGATTCATAATCAACTAAACCCAAAATATTGGAAGGAACCCTAACTTGAATTGGGGATTTCATCTTCACAATTGGGGGATTTCTCTCCATGGATGCAAGAATCCATGGATGAATAAGCTAACATACCTTGATTATAAAGTCTCTCAAAGCTTGCAACAATGGAGTCTTGACTTGACCTATCTTGATTCTCTTATTCTTCTTCTTCACTTTCTAGAGAGAATATTTGAGAGGGAATTGGGTTCTTTTTGGTGAGTTTAAATAATGACTAGGATCAATGAATTTAGGGGTCTAAAGTCTTTATTATATAGGTGGTCTAAGTAAGGTTAAAATGACACCACTTAACCCCTAATTAAATCCGGAAAGTTCCATATGCCAACACTTAACCGACCTTAACATGCCCACTGCCTCACCCACGAGACCACTCCCACGAGGTATGCTGGTCATCCGTAGGTGGTGGTACGCAACTCACATTTTGGGACCCTGACCCACGACCCCTCATCCATGGGGCGTGGGGCCCCCTACGGAGAGTGGATCCCTTCGTAGGTGGACTAATTTGGGGTTGTTTCTAGGGACCCTTGGTTGGTCCTTTGAAAGTCGTACCTTGACATTCTAACCCGAAACCCTTCATTCTAAGTATGGGAAGTTATATCTACGACTCTAACCCTCATGTCAAGCTCTAGTTTAGCCTACTAGTTTTTGGGGTGTTACAATATCTCCCCGTAGGAACATTCATCCTCGAATGACATTCTAGGCACTCCTTAAGGTCACGACTCTAGACTAGCAACCCATCATGCATGAAACTCATCTAAATGCACATTAACAAAGGAGGAACTTCATCTCAAAGCTAACATACTCAATGCAACACAAGGAAGTAAGAACTACATCTAACAACCCAAAATGCAAGAAATTTTCATAACTAATCATGTTAAGGAGGAGCTACCATCTCCTAGTTATGACATGCTAAACATACACTCATGGAGCTTATAAGTAATTTACTCTCAAAAAGCATTCATATTAGGAGGAATCTCTCAACCCCGAACTCAGTCATGCTCATCAATTTACCTCATGAAGTCTATAGGCAACTCATACTCAAGGTTTCACATATCAAGTCACCAAAATATCAAACAATACCGGAATCTAATAAAGCATAAACACATACTGGTAGTCACATCTGGGGGACACTCTTGTTCACCTCTAGATTGGAGAGAATAGAATCTATTCTTGTGTTGGGCATTCTCATCCGAACCACTAGAATCAACTTGCATTTCCTCTCTTCCCTTATCCTTAAGCACTGAGAAATCCCTCATTTTATGCCCACTTTTTCCACAACCATAACAACCATCTAGCCGGCTATGCACCTACCATGGTGATTCTTTTCACACTTGGTGCAAGTAGACGTAGGAAATGGAGACCCACTACCTTTTTCTTGATTAACCCTAGGGGTATTGGGCAAAGCTTGACCGTAATATCTATGTTTGACCCTAGGTTGACCTTGTCCCTCGGACTTTGCATTAGAAAAGTTCCCCTCACCGGTCCTTGCTCTTTTTGCCTCTCTATTCTTTTCCTTGAGTTTCTCTTCCTCAATTTTTTGGGTATACACCATAAGACGTGAGATATACATATCATGAAGAAGAATTTCCTTACGACATTCTTCCTACCATGTCAGACACACCCATCAAGAACCTACTCATCATATCCCTCGAATTCCACACCATAGATAGAGCATACTTGGATAGTTTGGTAAATTTCAAGGCATACTCCTTTACACTCATGCTACCTTGCTTAAGGTTAATGAACTCTTCCACATTAGCTTCCCTCAACTCTCGGGGAAAGAACCTATCAAGAAATGCTAGTTTGAAAAATTCCCACTCTATTGGACCCACTCCTATCGGGCTCCCATCTTTCCATTGTTCATACCACACTTGAGCAACATTTTTTAATTGGTAAGAGGGTAGCTCCGCTTTTTCTACCGAAGTCACCCCCATGATAGCATGTACCTTATAAACCTCATATATAAACTCCTTAGGATCCTCTTCCACTTTGGAGCCATAAAACTCTGGAGGATTCATCCTCATAAAATCCCTAACTCTTGAAGCCGCATACCCACTATTGGATTCACCGGAGCTACAACATCCCTATTCCCTTCTGTTGTCATGGCTTAGGCCAACATTTGGATCGCCGATCTAAATTCCACATTTGTAACATTCTCATCCATAGGGTTAATCGGAGCTTGTAAGGGAACCTCTTGATCCACCAGGTCTTTCTCATTCTTTCTAGCATTTGCCCTTATATTAACCATATCCTGAAAACCATCGGGCACTAACTAGGAGAAAGACCTTATAGAGTTAAACTCTATGGCACGACTTAGAGAATGAAGAAGTGAGATTTCCTAATCATCTAATAGCTTCCTATTCATAAATGTGGTGCGCTTCACACTTATGAACAAGACTCTACTAGATGTGGTTTTGAGACAATCGTAGAATCATTCTAAACCTTGTGCTCAGATTGTCAGGTTTGTCACGACCCAGGGGTACACCTTAGATGTAGCATGGCGTACTAGACCCCGAAAGGCCTAACACAAGCCACTTAGCATTTCATAACATAAAGTAATTAGAAATGATGCGGAAATTTAAAATTGTTTCCATACAATTTAAATCTCTATAAAAGAAAGCGGTAGTCTATAACACTTTGTCTCAAACCATCTAAAACAATTTGAATAACTCTTTGGGACGCAGCCCATACAATGGTCTAAAACATAAAAGAAAAGACATAAAGGAAAGGTGATCACATACTCGATGCTATGAGGACTCACAAGTCTTCAACTCCTTTTCTCTACTAGAAACTTAGCCACGAGAATGGGACTCAATGTCATCGAACCCTACTGTCACGACCCGAGAGCACCCCCTAGTAGTAACACGGTGTACTTGACCCCGAAGGGGTCTCATACAAGTCCTTAGCATATCATTACATAAGAACATAGGAAAAATGCGGAAAATTTAAAACTTTTCTTTACAATGGAAATCTTTATAAAACGAGAGAACGTCTATGACACTATGTCTCAAACCATCTATAAAATTAGAATTAAAACTCTTTAATACTATCTTAGGGACACGGCCCTTACATAAATCTAAAGACATAAAAGTAAAGGCAATAAAGGACATATGGTTGAACCCTCAAATACAATGAGGACTCACCAATCTTCTTCTTCTTGATCTACAAAGGTCCTAGCCACGATGATGGAATCCAATATCTCCAAAGCCTACACTTATAGAAAATGTAGAAATATGGTTAGCACAAAATGTACTAGGTATGGAAGCCATGCAAGAAAATCCTTAAAACATGAATAAATGGGACATTTAGTTTAAAACCATGCTTCATGCCACTTTTGAAGATCAGCTTTGACATAGTTGGAGAATGTATCTCATAAGACAAACCATGCACAATTCATCATAGCATAAAGGATATCATCAATATTACAAGTATAGTCTTCAACACAACATAATGCATACTCCAATCTTCACAAACATACTTCACATGCATAATTACATACCAAGATCAAATCATCATAATAGAATTATCAAATGAGCAACCCTAAGATAAACTTGTGCAGTGTATAGCTAGGATCCCATGATCCTATATACACTAAGTCTCACTTTTAGGCTACCAGGGTCATTCATAAAATAAGTTCACACCACATAAATGCAACCCAAAGTCATACTAGTTCAATGTAATGGTAAGGTCCCATAACCCTACCAATGCCAAGTATCACATTTAGACCACCGACAACATAGATATCTTACGTTTAGTTCATTAATAACCAACATACATAAGTAAAGAAACATTCATGATCATAATTTGAAACACATAAAGTTAACTTTAACATCCATTCACGATATACATACATAATTCATAAGTCTTCATAATATAAGAGGACCTAACCATAACCCCTATTAAAGTCCACTTGTGCAATGTATGAGTAAAGTCTCATACCCTCACCCATACCAAGTAGTACCTCTTAAAGAATCATAATTAGAGTCCATGTTATTATTTTAGCTCGTATTTGCATCATTTTAGGGATAATAGCCTTAACCGACATAGCCATGTGAGCTACATGGAATCTGGTGTTCTTCTACCACTTCGAAAAGAGAGTGTCCTACTTGCGTAAGGTAGAACGTACATATTAGCTTCTAGGTGGATCCACTAGTGAAGACCTACGTTAACACATAGTTAAGGGATATGAAGATTGCTACTAGAAACCTTATACTACTAACGTGCGGGTTTCCATCTCATGAGACACCGTAATGTGAACCCAACTACAAACGTGAAGGAACCCATCTCATATTCATATCCACTCGGTGCTAAGCATAATTCCCTTTAAAAGTTACTTTCAGTCTTTACTTAAGTTCAAGGTTATAAGAGAATGCACGAGGCACTCAAACCAAATTCATCATAATAGCTCAAAGATTCATTAAGTGAGAATATTATTTCACTGTAAAACCATTAATAAGTGAGTAAACCTTTCACATTATCATTCATAGTGTTCATGAGAAATAGCCTTTCATTTAACACAACAATTCGACCATAGTCATAACATATCATACATGGCCATGTCTAGGGGTATAGGAAAGAAGGGTCTTACATCAATACCACAATATACACAATAACTAACCACCTCCACCATTCAAGTGGATCAATACGATCATGTACATTCCATGCATAATAGTATGTAAAGGTGCATATGAGAACAAACCTTACAATCAACACCATAGATACATTATCATCATAGACACTTCCTTCTCAAGTGTTCATAAGCATGTACATAACACCACAATCACACATAATACACATATATTGCATTTAAGAGTCACATTAAGTCAACACATCTAGCATTCAACATATATAACATAGATACAACTGTGACTCAAGTAATACATTCATTTCATGCATAAACTCATGTGATCATATTATAGGTCATGTGGGTGAAGTCTTTGCACAATAATGCCACATACAACTTCAACCTACATAATAGCGTCCTTTCTTAAGCCTAAGCATCCTTAACTTATTCATATTAGCTTTTACCATATAAGCCTTAGGAATCATATTCATATTGTGAGCCTTACTCTCAAGCCATGCCTCACATTGTAAATCATGTATTCGTAACTCCTTAAGATAAACTTAACTACATACTTCATTCTTACTCAATTATAGACATATACCATCAATTAAACTAGATCACAATACTACTTCAACCATGATCCACCATATAAGACCTAATCAAGTTAGTTCATGTCTACAAGATACATTCATAAGTAATTCATGTCTAAGCGATCTAATCTAAGGCAATTCACTAAGAAGTTCATCAATCTTAAAGGTTCACATCTAACCTCAATTTCCCTCCTTCATGATATAACCCTTGAATCTAAGGTTAATCAAAAATGTAGGTACATGCATACTTAGATCATGTAATTACATCATGATCAACTCACATTCAATCAATTGAGTAAACTTGTAACCACATTCATAGTGTAGGGAAGAGTCATAGCTAGGATTGGGGAAAACTCATGGATTCTTTGGAATTCAAATTAGAATCATCTAAAATCAGCAGTATATATCATCAATAACAAACATAATTCAATGTAAACATAAATCCATTGTCAAGCTTTCATCATCAATCAAGGCATACCCTAGTTCACAATTTGGGAAGAAGGGGAAATCATGGATCCAGGGGAGATTTTTATTAAAAGCAATCAACATTCCATTAATCTAACCATAAATCATCTTAAACAATCATACTAAACCATAATAAAACAATTTAATTTGTTTTGGAAGAATACCCATGACTAGATTTTAAAACCCTAGATTTGGGGAATTTGAAAACATAATTGAAGGGGCTTCTTGGTGATATCTAACCAAGAATGAAAAGCATTTATACCTTAGGTGTAGAATCCCATCAAATTCATATGAAAAAGTCTTCTTCTTGAAGCTATAGCTTGATCCCTTCCAATGTTCTTCAATGGAGTCTAGAGAGAAGATTTTTGGGAGGAGATGGGTCTTCTTTTAATTCCCTAAGAAGTGACCTAATTGAAGGAATTCAAGTTTAAAGAGGTTATATACTTGCAAGGGAAGGAATAAAATAATGTGGACTCAACTTTGGAAAGGAGCTAAGGACCCACAAAGTTTAAACTTAAAAGTTTGCACCAAACCCGTGTAAGCTCGCCCTTTGAACCTCATGGCTCGCCAAGGGCACTGGGCGACTCGCCTAATGACCCTTGGCTCTCCCATTTTTCCAGCCTGACAGTGCTTCACTATTTCGGGGATAACTTTTTACTCCGAGATCAGAATTGGGTAAACTCGGCGGCGTTGGAAAGAGAACTCAGACACCTTTAATTGGAAAGGTAATGGCCAACCTAATTCGTTTTGAGCTAAGATTTATCATCATTTGAAGTTGACCCTACACTCTAAGTCAAATGAAAACCCTTCACGGATGACTTCGTCGTCCGTGTGGGGTTTCACGGACCGTTGTGATGCCCTTGGCCCTTGACCAGTAGCCTAGCTTGCTACCCGTTAACCCCTTTCACGACCTTGCTCACCCAATGGACCCTTTTGGCTCGCCAAGGGCGTTAGGCGACTCGCCAAGTCAACCTTTGGCTCGCCCAAATTTCCAGTGAGTTCCAAAAATGGGTAGCTCACTAGGCGATCTTGAGGTACAATGGTCGACTAGCCATGATGGTTGGCGAACTAAGGCTTAGTTCACCCTTTGGTCCAGTACCTAGGCTTGGAGGGAAAGCCCACTAGGTGACCCAAGTACATTTTGGCGCATCGCCAAGTGGCTTGGGCGACCATGCTACCAATCGCCAACCTATCCAAAGAGAATCAAGTTCTCCTTCACCATTTCTTTATAGTTTAGGCCCTTGCCCGCTTCCTAGGTTTGTCAACCCAATATACCAAGACCTAGGTTAGCCTATAAGGGTACGGGGTGTAAGACGTGCCTTGACGTTCAACCATTAAACCCCTCATTCTAAGCACGGGAAATCAATTTACAACCTAAAACAAAACACTAAACTCAAAAGCTCCCACGTTAGGCTCTAGTTTCACCTATTAGTTTCCATTAGACTCTAGCTTGGTCTTACTAATTTTTTGGGTTGTTACATTATCTCCCCCTTAGGAACATTCGTCCTCGAATGAAACTTTTGAACACTTAATGGAAATAAAGACTCAAGACTAGCTACCCATCATGCACGAAGCATCATTAATGCACAACTCAAAATTCACTATTCACAATGAGCACTTATTCAATGGAGGTTACATCAACTCCAATTCAATCATGATCAATGCAATACAAGGAAGTAGGAACTACATCTACAAACTCATTATGCTTGATATGCAACATATCTCATGTTCATAGGAGGAACTGCATTCTCCTAGTGATAAAATGCTCAACATACTTAATGGAGCTCATATGCAATCATAAAACCATTTCATTCAAGGAGGAATTCTCTACTCCTAACTAAAACATGCTTATATGACCTTCTCATGAAGTTCAATAGGCAACTCCTACTCAATGCACTACAACATGAGGGAAACAATTCACATAAACTCATTTTCCTTCAAAACACTAGTTTTCATGAATATGCATCACCTAAAGAAGTCATGGCAACATATAAGCACATAACAACAATTTAACTAGGCACACCATCTCCCCCTTAGGAGTACGCCTATACCAACACTTCCAAACATCACCAATCACATAATCATAGGAGGAACTATATTTTCCCAACTAAAGCAAGCTCAATCACAACAATATGGAGCCAATATGCCCTTTCGTCAAAAGCATAACAAAGCATGTTCATCAAGCCGTCTCATGAAGTCAAATGAGCCATCACCATACTAAGATGTACAACAACATGAGGAACATAAAAATAATAAAAACTCATTTTCTCATAAATCATGAATTCAATCAAGAACATGCATAATCATGAGGAGATCATGAAAACACATAAAGCACACATGACTCAAAAACATGAAACAAGCCACAAGGAACTCTTGGTCTCAAGGTTGAATTGGAATAGAAGAAAGGGATGAGGATATCAGGACTCTCAATCAATGTTGCTACTCAAGCACATGATCTCCCCCTTGGGAGTAAGCCCATTTTACTAAAACCTCAAACACTACTCCTTTCTAACAAACTCAAGCATTACCAAGGCTCATTATAACCTTGTCGGGCTCTAGAACTAATAGAGGTCTAATAACCATGCATCCAAACCCTACTAAGGTTAACAAGAGTAACTCTAAGGGACAAGGGAACCATAAAACACATATGTCTTCCAAGACTCTAAATCATAAAATGAGTCAAGGAGAACTTATCATCTTAAGCTAGAGGAGGAATAGAAGGGAACATAAGGATATAGGGACATCTCATTGGCCCTTAGCCTCCTAAATAAGCACCCTCAACTACAACCTTTACAAAAAAACCACTCCTCAACATTTTCATGGAAGCACTTCCTTTCTCTTCTATTTCTCAACCTACCGGTCTAAGATCCCAATTGGCACTTCTAATTTAGAGAGGTTCTCATCTAAGCACTCTTGCTCACAAGAAACCTTACCAGCACCACTCAAAGTCTCATATGAGACTACCAAATCGGGACTAAACTCCTCAAACTCATTGCACCTCTTAAGGTGAAAATTTCAAGCCAAACCAAATAATGGACATCTAGGACACTCAACTTCTCATATCCATCACACAAGGTGATCCTAACAATGGAGAATTACACTTTTAACTTCCTTCAAGGATTTTACTCACTCAACCTCTCTAGGCATCATCTTAACACCACTATTTTTTTCCAATCCTCACTCATACCTCGCAATCACCTTGCTAGGTAGGCACACTATCTCCCCCCTTGGGAGTAGGCATACTTAATTCCTTTAAACCTCTTTTATAAAATAAAGGCAACAATTAAGCATCCTTCACACTAAAGACATCATCTCAAATCTATCAAGTCGTAAAGCCATAATTGTTTTTTCGACCAACCTTTTCCTTCACTACTTGTAGCATAAACCATTCTAATAGTCACATCCTAAAGACCATCGGATAAGGGATAAGAGAGAGAACTTATAGATCTATGGCACGACTTAGAGAATGAAGAAGTGAAGTTTCCTAACGTCCTGTAGCCTCTCGCTCATACATGTGTCGCGACACACATCGATGAACAACACTCTACTAGACGTGGTTTGAGACATCCTAAGACCATTCCAAAACCTTATGCTCTGATACCAAGTTTGTCATGACCCGAGAGTACCCCCTAGTCGTAACACAGCGTACTTGACCCCGAAGGGGTCTCATACAAGCCCTTAGCATATCATTACATAAGAACATAGGAAAAATACGGAAAATTTAAAACCTTTCTTTACAATCGAAGTCTTTATAAAACGAGAGAAAGTCTATGACACTATGTCTTAAACCATGTATAACATTAGAATTAAAACTTTTTATTACAATCTTAGGGACACGGCCATTACATAAATCTAAAGACATAAAAGTAAAGCCAATAAAGGATATGTAGTTGAGCCCTCGAATACAACGAGGACTCACCAATCTTCTTCTTCTTGATCTACAAAGGTCCTAGCCACGACGATGGAATCCATTATCTCAAAAGCCTACACTTATAGAAAATGTAGAAATATGGATTAGCACAAAATGTACTAAGTATGGAAGCAATGCAAGAAAATCTTTAAAATATGCATAAAAAGGACATTTAGTTTAAAACCATGCTTCATGCCCCTTTTGAACATCAACTTTGACATAGTTGTAGTATGTAGCTCATAAGACAAACCATGCACAATTCATCATAACATAAAGGATATCATCAATATTACAAGCATAGTCTTCAACACAACATAATGCATACTTCAATCTTCACAAACATAGTTCACATGCATAATTACATACCAAGAACATATCATCATAATAGAATTATCACATGAGCAACCCTAAGCTAAACTTGTGCAATGTATAGCTAGGATCCCATAATCCTATCTATACTAAATCTCACTTTTAGGCTACCATGATCATGCATAACATAAGTTCACACCACATATACGAAACCCAAAGTCATACTAGTGCAATGTAATGGGAAGGTCCCATAACCCTACCAATGCCAAGTATCACATTTATACCACCAACAACATAGATATCTTACTTTTAGTTCATTCATAACCAACATACATAAGTAAAGAAGTATTCATGATCATAACTTGAAAAACATAAAGTTAACCTTAACATCCATTCACGATATACATACATAATTCATAAGTATTCATAATATAAGAGAACCTAACCATAACCCCTCTTAAAGTCCACTTGCGCAGTGTATGAGTAAAGTCCCATGCCCTCACTCATACCAAGTAGTACCTCTTAAGGAATCATAATTAGAGTCCATGTTTTTATTTTAGCTCGTATTTACATCATTTTAGGGATAATAGCCTTAACCGACATAGACCATGTGAGCTACGTAGAATCTGATGTTCTACTCCCACAGCGAAAAGAGAGTGTCCTACTTGCCTAAGGTAGAACGTACATATTATCTTCTAGGTGGATCAACTAGCTAAGACCTATATGGGCACATAGGTAAGGGGTATGGAGATTGCTACTAGGATCCTTATACTACTAACGTGAGGGTTTCTATCTCATGAGACACCATAATGCAAACCCAACTACTAACGTGAAGGAACTCATCTCATACTCATATTAACTCGGTGCTAAGCATAGTTCCCTTTAAAAGTTACTTTAAGTCTTTACTTAAGTTCAAGGCTATAAGAGAATGCACTAGGCACTCAAACCAACATTCATCACAATAGCTCAAAGATTCATTAACTGAGAATATCCTATCACTTTAAAACCATCAATAAGTGAGTAAACCTTTCACATTACCATTCATAGTGTTTAGGAGAAATAGCCTTTCATTTAATACAACAATACGACCATAGTCATAACATATCATACATAACCATGTATAGGGGTAAAGGAAAGAAGGGTCTTACATCAATACCACAATATACACAATACCTAACCACCTCCACCTTTCAAGTGGATCAACACGATCATGTACATTCCATGCATAATAGTATGTAAAGGTGCATATGAGAAATAACATTTCAATCAACACCATAGATACATTATCTTCATAGACACTTCGTTCTCAAGTGTTCATAAGCATGTACATAATACCACAATCACACATAATACATATACATTGCATTTAAGAGTCACATTAGGTCAATACATCTAGCATTCATCATATATAACATAGATACAACCATGACACAAGTAATACATTCATTTCATGCATAAACTCATGTGATCATATTATAGGTCATGTGGGTGAACTCTTTGCACAATAATGCCACATACAGCTTCAACCTACATAATTGCTTCCTTCCTTAAGCCTAAGCATCCTTCACTTATTCATATTAGCTTTTACAATATAAGCCTTAGGAATCATCTTCATAATGTGAGCCTTACTCTCAAGCCATGCCTCACATTGTAAACATGTATACCTAACTCCTTAAGGTAAACTTAACTACATACTTCATTCTTACTCAATTATAGACATATACCATCAATTAAACTAGATCACAATACTACTTCAACCATGATCCACCATATAAGACCTAATCAAGTTAGTTCATGTCTACAAGATTCATTCATAAGCAATTCATGTCTAAGCGATCTAATCTAAGGCAATTCACTAAGAAGTTCATCAATCTTAAAGGTTCACATCTAACCTCAATTTCCCTCTTTCATGATATAACCCTTGAATCTCAGGTTAATAAAAAATGTAGGTAGATGCATACTTAGATCATGTAATTACATCATGATCAAGTCACATTCAATCAATTGAGTAAACTTGTAACCACATTCATAGTGTAGGGAAGAGTCATAGCTAGGATTGGGGAAAACTCATGGATTCTTTGGAATTCAAGTTAGAATCATCTAAAATCAGCAGTATATATCATCAATAACAAACATAATTCAATGTAAACATAAATCCATTGTCAAGCTTTCATCATCAATCAAGGCATACCCTAGTTCACAATTTGGGAAGAAGGGGAAATCATGGATCCAAGGGAGATTTTTATCAAAATCCATCAATACTCCATTAATCCAACCATAAATCATCTTAAACAATCATATTAAACCATAATTAAACAATTGAATTCATTTTGGAAGAAGACCCATGACTAGATTTGAAAACCCTAGATTTGGGGAATTTGAAAACATAGTTGAAGGGGCTTCTTGGTGATAGCTAACCAAGAATGAAAAGTATCCATACCTTAAGTGTAGAATCCCATCAAATTCATATGAAAAGTCTTCTTCTTGAAGCTCTAGCTTGATCCCTTCCAATGTTCTTCAATGGAGTCTAGAGAGAAGATTTTTGGGAGAAGATGGGTCTTCTTTTAATTCCCTAAGAAGTGACCTAATTGAAGAAATTCAAGTCTAAAGAGATTATATACTTGTTAGGGAAGGAATAAAATAATTTGGACTCAACTTTGGAAAGGAGCTAAGGACCCACAAAGTTTAAACTTAAAAGTTTGCACCAAACCCGTGTAAGCTCGCCCTTTGAACCTCATGGCTCGCCAAAGGCTCTAGGCGACTCGCCTAATGACCCTTGGCTCGCCCATTTTTCCAGCCTGACAGTGCTTCAATATTTCGGGAATAACTTTTTACTCCGAGATCGAAATTGTGCAAAGTTGTTCGCGTTGGAAAGAGGACTCAAAGACCTTTAATTGGATAGGTAATGGTCCACCTAATTCTTTTTTAGCTAATATATATCATCATTTGAAGTTGACCCTACACACTAAGTCAAATGAAAACCCTTCATGGACGACTTCACCGTCTGTGTGGGGCTTCACGGACCATTGTGATGCCATTGGCCTTTGACCAGTAGCCTAGCTTGCCACCCCTTTCACGACCTTGCTCACCAAATGGACCCTCTTGGTTCTCCAAGAGCACTAGGCGACTCGCCAAGTGAACCCTTGGCTCGCCCAAATTTCCAGTGAGCTCCAAAAATGGTGATAACAGCAAGGTTAAGGGAGATCACAAATAGAGAATTAAATATTAGAATGCGGAAGCACAAAGAAAAGAAACAAAAAAAACTAAATAAAGATATGGGAAATTCGAAGGAAAGATCCACGAATTTCCAAATATTAGATGTTCTAAGGCCTTGAAAAGATCCAAGTAACAACGTATAGATTTATGGAAGAAATCTAACGCCTTTACTTGAGAAAACGAATCAAAACGATAGATTCGGATCTTGACCGCTTTATGAGTAACTAAAGACAATAATTAGTATGTAGAAACTAATCACCTTCTAAAGAATACCAAAAAGAAACCAAAGATATCACAAGAAGAAGTTACTTTATACCTTAAACTATGAAACTAGTAAAGGTTTAAAGATAAATTCTCAAAGAACAAGTCACAAAGGTTCAAAGAACTCTCCCAAATATTATTAATATCAATCTAAATTGTCTTTAATGAATGAAAAGGACTCCTATATATAGGAGAAGGGAAAAACGTCCAAGAAGCCAAACCCTAAAAAAAACAATTACAAGGAATCCTACTCTAGAAAGGAAATAAAGTAACCTAACTAGGAACAAATTTAGTACTTCTAGGAAAGCATTAAATGGTACTTAGGAGACCATAAATAGACTAAGGAAAATATTAATAACCTATATATAAATAAATAAATAAATAAGGTAAATCCCAACTAGGAAAAGAATCTTGACAATCTTGGAAAGTTTGACTAGTCTTCTCTCAAAACTTGGGCAGAAAGCAACTCTTGTTGTGGCTGATTCTTTGACTCTTCTTGACCTTTTTTGCACGAAATTGGACCTTAAAATTCCTCATCTTGGGCTTGAATTTGGGCCACCAAATAATTGTAGCATTTGGACAATTCCTCTCCCTTGGGCTTGAGCTCTTCTTCCCCAATAAGAAACCTTTGGATCAGCGATTGAAGCCCATTGAGCTTATCATTGAACTCCTTGGTTTGAGATCTTGTGATGGGCCTCCTTGGAGTTTCTAAAGCGTCATCCTTGTCCTTCAATGGAGTAGAGCTTCCTTGGATGCTATCATTCCCCTCTTCTTGAAGAGAATTCGTCCTCGAATTCAAATCTGCATCAAAATGGGAAAGATCAGAAACATTAAAAGTAGCACTAACTTGGAACTCACCAGGAAGATCAAGTTTATAAGCATTGTCTCCAATCCTTTCAAGGACTTTGTATGGCCCACTTCCTCTAGGATCTAGTTTGGTCTTTCTTTTGGAAGGAAATCTTTCCTTTCGCATATGCACCCAAACCAAGTCACCAGGTTTAAAAACAACATATTTTCTGCCCTTATTCCTTCGCAATGCAACTTCCTTGTTCTTCTTTTCAATTGCAAGCCTTGTTTGTTCATGAATTTTCTTCATCATATCAGCCTTCTTCTTACCATCAAGATTAGCAAAATCATTAGTAGGCAAAGGCAATAAATCAAGGGGGGTAAGGGGGTTGAATCCATATACAACTTCAAAAGGAGTCTTACCAGTAGAAGAATGGAAGGTCCTATTATAAGCAAATTCTACAATAGGTAAGTAATCTTCCCAAGAAGTCAACTTTCCTTTCAAAATAGCCCTCAACATGTTCCCTAAAGTTCTATTAACCACTTCCGTTTGCCCGTCCGTTTGTGGGTGACAAGATGTAGAAAATAGCAATTTAGTTCCCAACTTTCCCCAAAGAATTCTCCAAAAGTGACTTAAGAACTTGGCATCCCTATCACTAACAATAGTTCTAGGTATTCCATGCAATTTAACCACTTCCTTTACAAACAAGTCAGCCACATGAGATGCATCATTAGTCTTTTTACATGGGATAAAACGAGCCATTTTAGAAAATCTATCTACTACCACAAATATACTATCCTTACCATACTTAGTCCTTGGCAGCCCCAATATGAAATCCATAGAAATATCAATCCAAGGGGAATTAGAAACAGGTAAAGGAGTATAAAGACCATGCGGCAATGTTCTAGACTTAGCCTGTTTACATTCAAGACAATAAGAACACACTTTTTCAACATCCTTTCTCATGCTAGGCCAATAAAAATGTTCAGAAAGTATTTCCAGTGTTTTGGGTACACCAAAATGTCCCATTAGCCCTCCACAATGTGCTTCCCTAACAAATAGTTCACCCAACGAGCAGTTAGGAACACATAATTTATTTTCCTTGAATAGAAATTCATCTTGAAGATTAAATTTCTCAAAAGGACCTAACTTACATTCAGCAAAAATCTCACCAAAATCAGAATCATTAGCATAGAGGAACTTGATTTGGTCAAAACCCAATAACTTTGAAGTAAGAGTAGAGATCAAAACATACCTTCTTGAGAGTGCATCAGCAACCACATTCTCCTTTCCTTGTTTGTAAGCAATTACATAAGGAAAAGTTTCAATAAACTCTACCCATTTAGCATGCCTACGACTAAGTTTACCTTGGCTCTTCAAGTATTTTAATGACTCATGATCAGTCTTGACCACAAATTCTCGAGGCCACAAGTAGTGCTGCCATGTAGCTAACGCCCTCACCAAGGCATATAGCTCCTTATCATAAGTTGAGTAGTTCAATGTTGCTCCACTTAGCTTTTCACTAAAGTAGGCAATTGGCTTGGACTCTTGCATCAAAACTGCACCTATGCCCTTACCAGAGGCATCACACTCAACTTCAAAAGACTTAGAAAAATCAGGCAATTGCAAAAGAGGCGCAGAACACAATTTATCCTTCAGCAAGTTAAATGCATCATCTTGTTCCTTTCCCCATGTAAAAACCTTATCTTTTTTAATAACTTCAGTTAAAGGAGCAGCAATGGTGCTAAAGTCTCGCACAAACCTCCTATAAAAACTAGCAAGTCCATGAAAACTCCTAACTTCAGTTACACTATTAGGTTTAGGCCATTCTTTTATTGCCTTGATTTTCTCATCATCTACTTCAACTCCCTTAGAACTGACCACAAAACCTAAGAAAACCACACGATCCACACAGAAAGTACACTTTTTGAGATTAGCAAATAAGCGCTGATTTCTAAGAACTTCAAAAACTTGTTTTAAGTGCTCTAGGTGTTCGTCCAGATTTTGAGAAAAGATCAAGATGTCATCAAAATACACCACAATAAATTTTCCATGGAAATCTTTAAAAACATGATTCATTAGTCTCATAAAAGTGCTTGGTGCATTAGTCAAGCCAAAGGGCATAACTAACCACTCATAAAGTCCATATTTGGTCTTAAAAGCAGTTTTCCATTCATCTCCAGGATTCATACGAATCTGATGGTAACCACTCTTTAGATCAATTTTAGAAAAGATTTTGGAACCATACAGTTGGTCCAACATGTCATCAAGACGAGGGATAGGATGGCGATACTTTACCGTTATCTTGTTGATGGCTCGACAATCTACACACATCCTCCATGTTCCATCCTTTTTGGGGACCAATAGGACTGGAACAGAGCATGGGCTCATACTCTCTCGAACAAATCCCTTTACAAGCAATTCTTCAACTTGCCGTTGTAATTCTTTGGTCTCTTCAGGATTGCTCCTATAGGCAGGCCTATTAGGAAGTTGAGACCCAGGCACAAAGTCTATTTGGTGCTCAATCCCTCTCAAAGGTGGCAATCCCTTTGGAGTGTCATCAGGAAAAACATCTTCAAAATTCTGCAAAAGAGAAGAAACACTATTTGGCAAAGAAGGAGTTAGTTGTTCAAAATTAATCAATATTTCTTTGTAAGTAAGTAGTATTATGGGCAGTCCCTCTCTCCTAGCATTCAAACACTCTTTGGCTTTTATATAAAGGCTCTCTTTTTTCTTTTCCTTAGCCTCTTTCCTCTCACCAAAACATTTTATTTTTTACTCACACCCTCTTTTACCTCTTTACTTAGATCGCTGCCCTCTCTCTCTTTCTCTCGGCCATCTTTCTTTTTTTCTATCTCTTGGCCTTTTTCTTTTCCCTCAAGCTCACTTTTTACCTCTCCCTTTTGTTTTCCCATTGTTTCCCTCAATCGTTTTTGATCTTCAAACACTTGAGAAGGAGATAATGGTGCAAGAGTATACTTCTTACCATTATGCAGAAGACTATACCTATTCTTTCTCCCATGATGAGTAGTATCCCTATCATACTGCCAAGGTCGGCCAAGTAAAACATGACATGCTTGCATTGGAACTACATCACAAAGAATCTCATCTTCATACCTACCAACATTGAATGAAATCATGCATTGTTTGTTTACTTTTACTTCTCCACAATCATTCAACCATTGGAGCCTATATGGGGTAGAGCGCTTCATGCATGCAATTCCTAGTTTATCCACCAAGTATGAACTCACCACATTTGCACAACTTCCCCCATCAATAATCATAGAATAAGTCTTCCCTTTTATCCCACACCTAGTATGAAACAAATTCTCTCTCTGCCCTTCATCAACACTACCCAAATTGATAGTCATAATTCTCCTAACCACCCCAATTATACCATCATTAGGCAATTCCAAATCATCTTCCTCACTTACACCTTCTCCCTCTTCTTCTTCCCCCTCACTTTTTTCACTCTCATATTCTCCATTCTCTCTAAGTAGGATGTTTCTTCTACTTGGACATTCATGCATCATATGCCCCCTTCCATGACATTTGTGACATTGAATAGACCTTGAAGGTTTAGAAGATTTAGGATTAAAGGTTTTACCTCCCTCCTCAACCTTACCTTTACCTCTATCATCTTGAGGTTTGGAAGGAGCTTTCCCCTCTTGAGTTGACCATGGCTTCTTAGAGATAGTGTTTGGTCGACTTCTCCATGAGTTATTTTGCTGCTTTTTCTCAATTTGTTTTTCAACTTTTACAGACAAATCAACTAACTCATCTAAAGTTACATATTGTTGTATCTCTACTACATTAGCTATTTCTGTATTTAAACCATTTAAAAATCTAGCTATTGTAGCCTCTTCTTCCTCCATGCAGTTAGCTTGGATCATAGCCATATCCATGCTTTTGAAGTACTCATCCACCGACATGGAGCCTTGCTTCAAGCGTTGAAGGCGAGATTGTAGATCTCTTTGGAAGTATGATGGAATAAATCGCTTCCTCATTACCCTCTTCATCTCTGCCCACGTAGCAATAGGTGGTAACTCCTCTTGCAATCTGTCCCTAGCAAGCTTTTTCCACCAAGAAGCAGCATAATCAGAAAACTCAACAACAGCAAGTTTAACTTTCTTACCCTCAGAGTAGTTATGGCAATCAAAGATGGCTTCAACTCGTCTCTCCCAATCAAGGTACAAGTCTGGATCCCTTGTCCCCTTGAAAGATGGCATCTTCATCTTTATACTATTTATATTATCATCTTCTACTCTACCTCTTTGTCCCCTCCTATCTCTTCTTTCTAGATTAAATTCAACATCAAAATCATCATTATCATATTCAGGATTTACAAAAGGGATATGGGGTACATTCCTTCTAACTTGGGGTCTAACATTATTTGGGGGTACAACATTATTCTCCCTCCTAATTGCAGCTATGGTGTCATTCTGCTCGATAATCATATCCCTCATCTCTTGAAATTGAAGGGTCCATCTCTCAAATTGTTGGTGCATAGCTTGAAGGGTGAAGTCGTTCCTTCCTTTGACCTCGGCTTCTAAACGAGCCCTTTCCTCATCACCACCTGAATTAGATATCTAAAAAAAAAGAATAAATGATCAAGTATCACACTTTTAATATGGCTTTTACCCTCTTTTAAACTCACCCACACTTGCCTTTTTCCACTCAAAATCACCTTTGAACGAGAATACTTTGTAGATTTATAATTAAACCAAAACGTGTATCAAGTTCGTAGTAATAAAGTATGGAATCTTGGGGTATAAAAGAAAGTAAAGAACTAGTCCTAGAACAAGTAGGATTTAGTTGAAACAAAACGCGAATAAAAAGGAACTTATTTTAGAATTATAAGAACAAGAAAAAAAAAAAATTCCTCTTATTCTTAAAGGTCTAGAATCCCCTCTTCTTGCTACCTTCTTGCTTGGAAACAAATTAATGCAAAACTTGGAGATCAAGTAATAAGATTTCTAGAATGGCAAGTAATAAACTTTCTTGGGTATCAAGTAATCAAATTTCTTGGAGAGCAAGCTATAACTTTTTTTTTTAATTATTTTCTGTTCACGCTACTGTTCACGCTACCAAAAAAATTTTTTTTTTTTTTTATTTTTTCACGACGCTACTGTTCACGCTACAGTTTTTTTTTTATTTTTTTTTTTGCTCTAAGAAGAAATCCCAAGATTTATCAAGAACGGAATCTTGATAGAACCGCTCTGATACCACTTGATAACAGCAAGGTTAAGGGAGATCACAAATAGAGAATTAAATATTAGAATGCGGAAGCACAAAGAAAAGAAACAAAAAAAACTAAATAAAGATATGGGAAATTCGAAGGAAAGATCCACGAATTTCCAAATATTAGATGTTCTAAGGCCTTGAAAAGATCCAAGTAACAACGTATAGATTTATGGAAGAAATCTAACGCCTTTACTTGAGAAAACGAATCAAAACGATAGATTCGGATCTTGACCGCTTTATGAGTAACTAAAGACAATAATTAGTATGTAGAAACTAATCACCTTCTAAAGAATACCAAAAAGAAACCAAAGATATCACAAGAAGAAGTTACTTTATACCTTAAACTATGAAACTAGTAAAGGTTTAAAGATAAATTCTCAAAGAACAAGTCACAAAGGTTCAAAGAACTCTCCCAAATATTATTAATATCAATCTAAATTGTCTTTAATGAATGAAAAGGACTCCTATATATAGGAGAAGGGAAAAACGTCCAAGAAGCCAAACCCTAAAAAAAACAATTACAAGGAATCCTACTCTAGAAAGGAAATAAAGTAACCTAACTAGGAACAAATTTAGTACTTCTAGGAAAGCATTAAATGGTACTTAGGAGACCATAAATAGACTAAGGAAAATATTAATAACCTATATATAAATAAATAAATAAATAAGGTAAATCCCAACTAGGAAAAGAATCTTGACAATCTTGGAAAGTTTGACTAGTCTTCTCTCAAAACTTGGGCAGAAAGCAACTCTTGTTGTGGCTGATTCTTGGACTCTTCTTGACCTTTTTTGCACGAAATTGGACCTTAAAATTCCTCATCTTGGGCTTGAATTTGGGCCACCAAATAATTGTAGCATTTGGACAATTCCTCTCCCTTGGGCTTGAGCTCTTCTTCCCCAATAAGAAACCTTTGGATCAGCGATTGAAGCCCATTGAGCTTATCATTGAACTCCTTGGTTTGAGATCTTGTTATGGGCCTCCTTGAAGTTTCTAAAGCGTCATCCTTGTCCTTCAATGGAGTAGAGCTTCCTTGGATGCTATCAAATGGGCAGCTCACTAGGTGATCTTGAGGGACAATTGGGCAACTCACCAAGATGATTGGCGAGTTCAGGCTTAGTTCGCCCTTTGTTCCAGTACCTAGGCTAGGAGGGAAAGTCCACTAGGCGACCCAAGTACACTTTGGCACATCGCCAAGTGGCTTGGGCGACCATGCTGCCAATCGCCAACCTATCCAAAGAGAATCAAGTTCTCCTTCACCCTTCCTTTATAGTTTAGGCCCTTGCCCGCTTCCTAGGTTTGTCAACCATTATACCAAGAACTAGGTTAGCCTATAAGGGTACGGGGTGTGAGATGTGCCTTGTCGTTCAACCATTAAACCCCTCATTCTGAGCACGGGAAGTCAATATACAACCTAAAACCAAACACCAAATTCAAAAGCTCCCATGTTAGGCTCTAGTTTCACCTCTTAGTTTCCACTAGACTCTAGCTTGGTCTTACTAATTTTCCGACTGTTAGACCTACATTTGATAAGAATGTAGGCAGAAGTATGCGTTAGTACATAATGTACTAAATATGATAGCTAACATAACACCATAAGAGCATAACATAAGTGTTAGCTAACATAAAACATAAGCCATAAGCATAAGAGATAACAACATTGTCACAGGCATAATCTCCAACATAGACATAATATAAGAATTAGTCAACATAAGGCATGGTCCATGAACATAGGAGATACATCATATTCATAGCTTAGTCCATACTTGAACCTTCATATCATAAGAGAAACACTTCATAGTTAGCTTCAAGTCATACTTGTAAAACAATGCATGGATAAGACCCCATAATCTCACCCACACTAGGTACCACCTTATGCCATCATACATACTTACCATCTTCGATCTCATTCTTAGGTTATTTTATCACAGACAAGGGAATCTCTCACCTTTAGTCAAACCTATCAAGGAAGGCAACTATAGCAACAATCGAAAGTAGCATACATCATATGGCAGAAACACTTCTTAGGTAACCTGAAGTCATACTTGTGCAATGCTTGGATAAGACCCCATAATCCCATCCATACTAAGTACCACTTTAGGTCATCACGATCCTACTTCTTGGTTGGGGACTAGCCCCTCTCTTGAAACACTTCGTTAAGCATATCTTAGTTCCTCATTAATTTGAACCCTGTGAGATACTTATTTAAGCATGTTTAAGTTCATTATTATCTTGAACACTATCAGATACTTCATTAAGTATATCTTTGTTCCTCAATAATTTGAACCCCATGAGATACTTCTTTAAGCATGTCTAAGTTCATTATTATCTTGAACCCTATGAGATACCTCTTTAAGCATGTCTAACTTCTTTATTGTGTTGAACACTATGAGATACTTTCTTCAAGCATGTTTTAGCTGATTTGTTATTTTGAACACTTTGAGATGCCTCTTCAAGCATGTCTTAGCTCATTATGTTTGAACTCTTGGAGATGCTTTCTCAAGCATGTCTTAGTTAATTGAGTGAACTCTAGGAGATACTTCATTAAGCATGTCTTAGTTCATTAATGTTTTTGAAAACTTGGAGATACTTTTTCCAGTATGTCTTAGTTCATTAAATACAGAGATTGCTAATAGAAACCCGAACTCCACTAGGTGAAGGCTTCTATCTCATGAGACCTAATGTGGGAAAACCCGGACCCTACTATGTGAGAGTTCCCGCTTTACTTTGGAATTCCTGACTCAACTAGGTGTGAGCCTCCTTTATCTTGGAAGCCTGGACCCAACTATGTGTGAACCTCCATCTCATTATCAATGTCCATTCAGGGCCAAGCATACACCCCTTAGACTAGTTATTAAGCCTTACTTAAATCATGACTCATGGAGGGATATCCTTGACAACCAATCCATGTTCAAGTTATTCTATCACTTTATGCATTCAAACAATCATAAGGTAGATGAGGTGGGAAAAGTACTTCCACAACAATGCTATCTACTAATCTACCATTCTCATATAGACTTTACTCTCAAAGCCTTTTCATACATAATTCATCATATTAGCTTTACTCTCAAATCCCTAGTGATCAACATTCATGACTACAAGCCTTACTCTCAAAGACTTACCTCTTACAAACATCATACATATCTAGATCACAAGATATTCTAGTCACAAGCTTCATTCTTAAACAATTCTAACCATATCTCATCATAAAGAGTCAATCTCAAGCATTACTAGACATGATCCATCATATATACTTTAATCTCATTCAATTCATGTTTACATGTTTCTATTCTTGAACAATTACTATACATGTCATCAATTCTAGAAGATTAGCTATGAATCCTCAATTTTCCTTCACAAGGCATAAACCTACATTACTTCAATTTTATCAATTATACTAGGGTTAACAATGGAAAACATGTAATTTCATCATAATATCATTATTCACTACTAATTCAATCATAAACAATCAATATCCACTCAATTGGATTCATAATCAACTTAACCCATAATATTGGAAGGAACCTAACTTGAATTGGGGATTTCATCTTCACAATTGAGGGATTTCTAGGGGACTCCATGGATGGAAGAATCCATGGATGAATAAGCTAAAATACCTTGATTATAAAGCCTCTCAAAGATTTCAACAATGAAGTCTTGACTTGACCTATCTTGATTCTCTTATTCTTCTTCTTCACTTTCTAGAAAGAAAATATTTGAGAGGGAATTGGGTTCTTTTTGGTGAGTTTAAACAATGACTAGGATCAATGAATTTAGGGGTCTAAAGTCTTTATATAGGTGGTCTAAGTAAGGTTAAAACGACACCACTTAACCCCTAATTAAATCCGGAAAGTTCCATAAGCCAACACGTAACCGACCTAAACATGCCCACTACCTCACCCACAAGACCACGCTCACAGGCCATGGGTGGACCCACGGGGCATCCTTATCATCCGTGGGTGGTGGTCTACAACTCATATTTTGGAACCCTGACTCACACCCCCTCACCCACGGGGCATGGGTCCCTTCGTAGGTGGACTGTTTTGGGGCAGTTTCTAGGGTCCTCTTAAAGGACCCTTGGTTGGCCCTTGGGGAGTCGTACCTTGACGTTCTAACCCGAAACTCTTCATTCTAAATCTGGCAAGTTATATCTATGACTCTAACCCTACGTCAAGCTCTAGTTTAGCCTAATAGTTTCTGAGGTGTTACAAATTAGCCCAGGGATGGAACAAGAAGGACCAAAAAAAAGGCCGATCAGCGAGGAAGAGGAGGAAGAATTCTCGCAAAATATGCAACCAAAGACTATTTAATTATGAAGCATCTAGAGAAGACACTGGCTAAAATCTTTGTGTGGGCCTTATTTATGAGCTCACAACTACACAGACAAGCCTTGATGAAGGCTTTAGACGACACTTACGTGCCCGTGAGTACAAACAGTGATAATCTGGCGTCTATGGTAAGCCAAGTAATTTGGGGGCACCGTATCAGCTTTTGTGATGAAGAGCTACCCTTTGACGGCCAATGCACAACAAAGCCCTACATGTCACTATTAAGTGTCGAGACAATATTATAAATCATGTCTTGATTGATGACAGGTCTGGTCTTAATATTTGTCCACTTTTGACTCTCAAAAAGTTAAACTTTGACTTGGGAAAGGTTCACCAGAACCAAGTCAATGTAAGGGCTTTTGATGGAGGATAAAGAGAGATACCTTGGAAGTGTAGAATTTGGGGATTCTTGTGGGGCCCGCAAAGTTTAGTGTTGAATTTCAGGTAATGGATATCAACACTAGTTACAACTTGCTATTGGGGAGACCGTGGATCCATAAGGCCAAGGTTGTGCCTTCTACCCTCCATTAGCTGATGAAATTTATATGGAAGGACCACGAATTGGTCATTCATACTAAGGCAATCCATTCCAATGGGTATGCATCAATTGTTAATGAGGTCTTTAGAGGTTGTGACTGCTACACGGTGGAGCTAGCGAATGCCACTAGTGTTGATTTGGCTCCACAATCCCCTATGCCTTTTGTCTATAAAATGATAGCATTGTCATGCTTAGAAGTGGTTTTGAACCAGGTTTTGGATTGGGGAAGTACGTTGAAAGAATCGTGAGCCTATCTAGATTCCCGTTAGAGGATCAAAGTTTGATTTGGGATATATCCCAACAGAAGATGATGAGGCAGAAGTGATGAGTAAGAATGTTGATCGGGCGTTGGCTAGACCAATACCTCACTTGTATCAGTCTTTTCCAGTGCGGGAGTATGTTAATGATGGCGGTCTTGAGGAAGGAATTTGGGAGCTTTCAAAGAACTTGATGCAATCCTCGAGGAAGCAACCGAGACATTTGGAATTCGTGATGTTGAACCGGAAGAACAAGTGCCAAATTGGACCTCCACACCACTCTTAATTCCCCGCCTGTCTTGGTAGAAAAGACATGTTTCTATGTTTACTTTAAAATAGGTGCTCGGCCGGAGGAGGCTCAAGACCCACCCATTATGCAATTTTACTTGTTTAAGTTTTAAATTCTCTCGTGATGTTTTAAAAAGGCTAATTGACCTTTGGTCATGGCCAGAGTTTGTACTCCTTTTCAATTTAAATAAAAGTCTCTCTTATCGAAAAATTGTTTATTTACTTATCTGCTTATATCTTAATTATCTAACTTTGTTTGTTTATGATTTCAGTAGTAGTAACTTAAAACCCAATATCATGTCATGTCATGTCACAAGGTAAATGAATAAAATGAGGTAGATAATGGTGAATACGAGGACTATGAAGAAGAGATTGTGATACCTAAGTATGTTGCCGAGGAGTTAAGACAGTTTGAGAACCAGCACAAGCCAAATCTAGAGGAAACTGAGACCCTGAATCTAGAAGATGGAGAATGTGTCAAAGAACTGAGAATCAGTGTCCATCTTACTAAAGCTCAAAGAAGGGACCTGGTTCGTTTGCTTAGAGAATACATCGACGTATTTGCCTAGTCTTATAAAGATATGTCAGGACTAAGTACAAATATTATTTCTCATAAATTGCCAATCAATCCAGATTTCACCCCAGTAAAATAGAAAACTCAGAAGTTAAAGCATGACTTGAGTTTGAGGATCAAAGAGGATATTACCAAGCAAATTGAGTCCAAAGTAGTGGAAGTGATGCAATATCCGACTTGGCTAGAAAACATTGTTCTGATAGCTAAGAAGGACAAAAAGATTAGATTTTTTGTTGATTACAGAGATCTTAACAAAGCTAGCCAAAAGATAATTTTCCACTACCAAATATTCACATTCTCATTGATAATTTTACCAAACATGAGATGTATTCGTTTGTGGATTGTTATGTGGATTAGCACCAGATCTTGATGGATGAAGAAGATGCAGAAAAGACCATTTTCATCACACCTTGGGTCGTGTATCATTACCGGGTGATGCCCTTTGGCCTCAAGAATGTCGGTGCTACTTACATGAGGGCTATGACAACCATTTTTCATGATATGTTTCATAAAGAGATTGAGGTCTATATGGATGATGTCATCATAAAGTCCCGCGAGACTTTGGATCACTTGACTCACTTGAGGAAGTTCTTTGATCACCTACGTCGGTACAACTTGAAACTAAATCTTGCTAAATGTGCTTTTGGAGTGCCAGCTGGCAAGATATTGGGATTCATAGTGAGTAGAAGAGGGATCGAGCTTCATTCATCCAAGATCAAGACGATTCAAGAGTTGCCTCCTCCAAAGACCAGGAAAGAGGTTATGAGCTTCTTGGGGAGATTGAATTACATTAGCTAGTTCATAGCTCAATCCACTGTGGTTTGTGAGCCCATCCTTAAGTTGTTGAAAAAAAAAGGTAATGACAGAGTGGACCAGAGAATGTCAAATTGCTTTTGATGCGATCAAGAATTACTTCCAATCCACTGGTGTTTGTTCCTCCATGAGAACGGAGTACAATACTATTGTATATGTCTGTCTGAGACAATGCATTTTGAAGTGTGCTTGGTCAACATGATGAAACTAGGAAGGAGGAGCGAGTAATATACTATCTAAGCAAGAAGTTTACTCCATACAAGGCATGTTTCACTCTTTTGGAGAAGGCATGTTGTGCTTTAACTTGAATTGCTCAAAAGTTGAGACATAATTTGTCTTCGTATACTACATATCTCGTCTCCAAGATGGACCCACTGAAGTATATCTTCCAGAATTTAATGTCGACTGAGAAGTTGGCTAAATGGAAAATTCTTTTGAGTGAGTTTGATATTGTGTATGTGACTCAACAGGCAATAAAAGCACAAGCCTTAGTTGATCTCGCGAGAATCCTATCGATGAAGAGTATGAACCGCTCAAAACTTACTTCCGTGATGAAGAATTAGCATTTGTGGGAGAAGACATCTCCGAGGCATACTCTCATTGGAGGGTGTTATTTGACGGAGCGGCGAATTAATAAACGCTCAACCATACCTCATCCAATACTAGGTGTGGGAGGTCGTAATCTAGTATAAAACCCAACGAAAAGTTGGGGTCGAACTCACAGGGAGCAGTACAAGTTCAAATTTAGTTACGAAGTTACAAATGTAATCTAATTGGTGGTAGGAATAGATATTTTCGAAAAAATTTAGTTAAATTGAAAAGGGTGACAATAAATGTCAGATGGGGGGATTGGATTGTCAATTAACAACTAAAACAATTATGAAAACAGGGGGTTTCAACAATATTGAGAGAAATTCTTGGGATGTGATCGATTATAGGCTAATTATGCTATATGGGTAATTAAAGTTTATTTATAACTAGTTGAATCACTGTGGGTTGGCTAGACTATAAGTGCAATAGTTTTCTCTCGAACAATTATTATGGTTCAGGCGAGTTGTCTCAAACCTCGACAAGTAACACTACAAAACAGCCCAAAACCTTAATGTATCCACTCTCTCTCGCTAGATAGGTAGGGGTGAGTTAAGATTCACTCTCTCAAGTTGAACCCATCACAACCCACACACTACAATCATTAATCAATACCCTTGTCTTTAGAACATCTATCTCGAGCAGGCCCAGAACACAAAGCTAAAATTGTATTTGCAACTACAATTCATGAATTACTACTCAGCTATTGATCAAACCCACATTAAAACAACAATTAAATCATTAAACAACAATACACTTAAGCTAACTAAGACAATAATCACATGATCACACCCCAAGGATTGGGGTTTTAGCTACACATCATAAAAAGAGAGAAACAATTACCAAATACATTAGTCATGATCTGGGTAAAAGCTTCCAAGTCTTTACAACAGTCCAAATTGAATAAATTTCAAAACCCACTTGCAAATCCTCAAATTTAAGCTTCAAAACCTTCAAAGTCTACAATGGAAACTCAAAAACTCAGAGAAAAACTCAAACTCTCGCACTCAGGGAAATTAGAACTCTTTTTTTAAACTTCATTTAAAATTTCAATTTATAGTTGCAAAATTTTTTGCCTAAAAGACCATTGGGTGAAGTAAGTCGCGCCTCGCCAAACCAGTCGGGGATCCGCCCTTTGCTCCAATCCATCGCTGGTTTGCATTGGCCATTTATCTTCAGGGTTCTGTGACTTTAGGCGATCAAAGTTGCTATCAAGGAGTCGTTCGGCGATCCGCCGACTGCCCATTCATGTCGCCAAGTCGGTTCTTTCCTAGAGTTGGCAAGTTGGAACTTTGGGTGAGCCAAAAAGCAACTCAGTGGTTCGTCGAGTGGTCTTGGTGATCACCAGGATCATTTTTCTTCACTTCTTCAGCTTGTTTGCTCCTTTTTGCCCAGTAGTGTCCTTGCCTTGCTCCTTAGCCTTCATAACTGCAAATAAACACTTTAACATCAGTTTAGAGCAAAAATTAGGCATTTGAGGACACTTAAACTATCAAAACAAAGCCTTAAATGGGTCGAAATCTTGGACTCATCAACACCCCCCAACTTACACTTTTGCTTGTCCTAAAGTAAAACTCAAGATCAGTCAGTTCAACAACGATGTCTACAAACAGTATTGCTTAAGACTCAACATAAATGCACATGAAAAGGTTCAAACTACACATACAATGCTCAATTGTGCACTCAAAGATTTAAATTGTAACTTACCATTATCAAGGTTCAAACTACACATACAATGCTCAATTGTGCACTCAAAGATTTAAATTGTGACTTACCATTATCAAGTGTAGTCAAGCTCACAATGTTTGCTCCAAATGCAAGTACAAGCTCAACAAAGGTATTCAAATGCCGTCACAATAAAGATGATTCCATAGTCACACCAAATTTCTTAAAAATTTAAGGTCCCGGAATCACATACAACTCTCACACTCAAAAAGATGAACACATGCATGACTCCACCCATAGGTTTGCCTTTATTTTCCAATCAACATTTGTTTCAGCTCTCTCAAGATCATAAAGATCTTTTTAGGGCTTGTAATGGGGCTGAGTGTAAATGTATGATCATTTAGGCTTAGTGGCTTCAACCTTCATGAAGTATGGCCTAAGAATCACTTTTCCCCCTTCTCTTTCACATTCAAACATGTTTATAATCCACCCCATTATTCCACTAAACATGAATCACCAGATACCCCATTTTTTCACTATTTTCACACACTTTATTTCACAATTGTTTCTCTTTTTCAATCTTTTTTCTTTTCTTTCTTCTTTTTTTTTTTTTTTTTTACATGGAGGGGTTCCATCTTTTTCAAAACAATTCATCAAAGAGGGATTTTTCACACTTCTTGACCTTCCTTCCTTTTCACCATACCCCCAACTGGCCTAAGTTGGCTATTCAAACGAACCAATACTTCATGAAGGTTATGGGTAATGGGATAAAGAGGTCAAAGTTGTTCAAGTTTCTTCCAAGAAAAGTATAGTCTCAAAAGGTGCAAAGCAACGTTCACACATCTCACAAGGTTGGCCACAAAGAGGTATATTGTCAAATTGGCTCACTCTTCAAAATTCTTGCCTAAGATCATTTCAATTGCTTGCTTCACTTAATCAATCGGACCAACGGGGAAAATTATAGGTGTCATCAAGCACAATGTTCAAGACAACCTTATATCACACAAGGCATTGATACAATTATCAAACAAGACTCCATACTTTCTAGCTAGCGTGCAATGCTCATCACAAATGACTCAATCAACAATCGGCTAGTCACAACGAGATGCTAAAAGTTCACATATTGCCTATGTAACTTAGTTTGCCTCATCATAGCCGCACATTCATTTCGTTAAATTAAGAGCACTATTCTAGTCATCAATATTGACAACAACTGACACTCAAATTTGCACAAGAGTAGCCACAATTACACACACAAGAGGTGGCAAAAATTTTAAACTTGGTTCAAAACCATTTCAACACCATTTTCAAATTAAAACAATGGGCCACAATTTAACAACAACCACAATCCAACAACCAAGATATATATAAACCAATAGGTTCCAATATTCACAAACGCACAATCAAAATCAACTAATATTCACAAAATAGCCCACAAGAGATAGGTATGGAAATACCTCACCCCCAACAAAATACACAGTTGTTCTCAAATGCAACTAAAAACAAAAACAATTTACAAAGGGAACAGAAATGAGGCCAAGAAAATCATCCTACCAGGCTTATGTTGATTGTGTCTCTATTGTTGATAAATGACTTGTATGTTGATTATGTCTTGTATTATGCCTCTTATGCTTATGTTCATGAAGTTTTATCAAAATGACATATATCATGACTTTTCAAATAAAATGTCCGTTTTTAAGCATATTTTTACATAATTATCATACTTAGTACTTAATTGTGTTAACCCATATTTTCTTTACCTTTTATGAAAGGTAGGAATTGGTACTCAATTTGATTCTCCCGAAGCTTGGATTAGAGTTCTTCCGAGACATCTTTTGTTATGATAATAGCAACCAACTTCTCTCAGCTAAAATCTCATTTCTCTTCTTCAGACTTAAAAGGGGCCGCCGCCGGTGAAATCGCGTTTTCGACACTCGACTCAATGGCCGTTCCAAGCTGTGCTAGGGCATTTCCGTCCTTCCAATGCCGTTCCGATCCCGACTTCTCCGGCGGCGTTCCACGTCTTGACCTCCCTAACGCCGGCGTTCGTTTTTCAGGTAAGGTCAACTCGTTGAGTCGTGGAGCTTCGGTTCACGGTATGTCTTCTCTGATCCTTCGCTTCCCGCCCAACTTTGTAAGGCAGCTCAGCGTTAAAGCTCGTAGGAACTGCAGTAACATCGGTGTAGCACAAGTTGTTGCGGCTTCCTGGTCTAATAACCACGCTTCTCCTGACTTTACTCCGGCGGCTAAGGCCGTAGATACCGCCGCCATTGCTCCTTTTGATATTACCACAGGTGATGAGGAGGGGGCGGTGGTGGAAGATTCGGCTCGTGCTGATCGAAATGTACAGATCGAGGATTTGACAGATGTCAAATATTCTTCATTTTTGAGTTCTGATGGGAGCATCGCAATTCATGCCGGTATGCGTTCTAGCTTTGTATTTTCAAACTCGAACGTCTAGTTTTTCTCTTCTGTCGTGGTTTGTGGATTTACTCCGATATATTACAGATTATATATACTTGATACGAGTGTGGGATTTATTTAGAGGATTCTTTTAGCTGATCGCTGATTGATCTATTTACTTTTCTCCAGGTGAAAGGTTAGGACGTGGTATTGTTACTGATGCAATAACTACCCCAGTGGTTAACACATCTGCTTATTTCTTCAAGAAGACTTCTGACCTTATTGACTTCAAGGTATTTGCTTTTATTGGGCCTTTACTTTCTTGTGGCTTATGACTTATAAAATAGGTTCACTAGCTAATTCTGGTGAAGAGTTTACACCAGACAAACATGAGCCATACCAGTTGGAGGAAGGCAAGTGATGTGCTTGGTCAATAATCAGCTCAAGTGAGATATTATGTAGTAGTTTTGGAAAAAGAGAATGCCAAGAAGTATATTTTTGGGTTTAGTTAAATTTGTGTTTTTGGTTTGGTTCTTATTTATGATATACTTTGACAGGAGAAAAGACGTGCGAGTTTTGAATATGGGCGCTATGGGAACCCCACTAGTATTGTTGCAGAGGAAAAGATAAGGTGGGTTAGTGAAGATGATTTTTCTTTCCCTTCTCCAGTTCTTTTATGGATTGGTAGTTAAGAAGTAATGCATTATTTTCTCTGCTGCAACAGTGCACTGGAGGGTGCTGATGCAACCTTGTTAATGGCATCTGGAATGTGTGCTAGTACTGTATTGTTGTTGGCATTGGTTCCTGCTGGTGGGCATATTGTAACAACAACAGACTGCTATAGGAAGACCCGGATATTTATTGAGACAATACTGCCTAAAATGGGAATCACGGTATTTACTTATTTAAATGCTTAAGATACTTGAAGTTAAGTTGGAAAGCATAGGATATTTCAGTATTTCTTGACACAAGAAGAAAATTGGGTACAAAACTGAAAAGTTGGTATGCTTTATATTACTCATGAAAATAAATGGTAGAAATGAGTTCAAATTTCCACGAGGTCTCTCTAGAAACTGCTGTTTATCAATAATTGGGCCATAGATTCTCATTTCCTTTCTATATGGATAATTTATATACCCAAGTCTAAGAAAAAGTTCTGCCATTCTTCATCCTTTACACTTTCTAGTTATATGATCTCATTTCCTTTATCCATTGCAGGCGACAGTCATTGACCCAGCTGATATTGGAGCTCTAGAGTCTGTGCTCTATCAGAAGAAAGTTAGTAGGCTTCTTATTGAGTCAACTGTTTTGAATTATATCTATAGAATACTGAAGACATCCCCAATAACTTGAACCTTTTTCCATACAGGTGACTCTTTTCTTTACCGAGTCTCCAACAAATCCATTCCTGAGATGTGTTGACATTGAGCTTGTTTCGAAGCTTTGCCATGAAAAAGGAGCATTAGTTTGCATAGATGGGACGTTTGCAACTCCCCTTAACCAAAAGGCCCTTGCTCTAGGGGCTGACCTCGTTGTGCACTCTGCAACAAAATATCTTGGTGGCCACAATGACGTATGGTGTTGTCAAATCATGCCATAGCAATTCAAATGACTATGCCACCACCCTAAAATTATCAGACTGACTGCTAATCAATTCAATTTCTTGCAGGTTCTTGGAGGTTGCATCAGTGGTCCTGATAAGTTAGTTTCAGCAGTTCGTACCTTGCATCATATCCTGGGTGGTGCTATCAATCCTGTGAGTTGCGTTGGTTGAACTCTCTTGATATTTTCCCCGACATTTTATGCTCCGCCGGTTTGTTATGCAAGATAAAACCCCCAAACAAATCATCAGAAGTAAATCCTCAATTTGATGTGGCTCCTGATTGGATGGCCTTTTATATTCATCCTGAAACTCTCACTATTTTAAATAACTATGGTAATTTTATAGAGTAAAAAACAGCAGCAAGAGAGTGCTGGTAATGAATCGCCAAAAGTATCAAACCTAACAGAAAACCCTCACTATTTTAAGAGAAGAAGAATTCACTCTCTGTAGTGTAGCTAAATTTAGTGAAGGGAAATTGTGTTTTTCTTTTAAATGGACTCTGGAATGTAGTCATGGTATTTGAGTACCAAGTGTAAAGGATGAACATATGTATTAGATTAGTTTTGGCTTGTATTTTATTGACGCATGATTCAATTTTCCCATGTATCAGAATGCTGCGTATTTAATCATCAGAGGCATGAAGACGTTGCATCTCCGTGTACAGCAACAGAACTCAACTGCACAAAGGATAGCCGAAATTTTAGAGGCTCATCCAAAGGTATTCTAAGCTCTCAACGTCTTCAGTTGAGCGTGGTTTGGATTCCACATTGTAGTACGCCATAACTGCCTAAACTAATTTTCAAGAGATTGTGTATCTATGAGAAAATAAAGGAGTTCAATTTAATATCTATTAAAATAAAGTTGCAATATCGGAAAGCCTATTACTTATAGCCGAATCTACTTATAGGTAATATGCTTATTTTAGACTTAAAAGTGTGTCGACCAAAATTAAGATATGAAAAGTGGCCAATGAAGAAGTTCAGTCTCTTTTTTTTCCTTCCCCTATTTTTTCATTGTAAAATATCGGATAAGCTGGAGGCATGCCACTTTTTGCAGCTTAAGATCATGCTTTCAATATCACAGAACTGCATTTCTTTTGCAGGAATGGGTTGATTCTATTTTACTTGTTTACTTCTTTTGTTAACCAAGATGGACAGTTCCATTCCATCGAAAAACACAAATAATTACAAAGAAAGCAGAGGAAAATAAAAATAAATGACTAATAAAGAGGGGAAAACCCAGTCAGCGTTGGTAATGGATCTTGTCTTGCAAGTGTTTCCTTGAACTCATTCTTCCTTCTTTTGGCTCAAATTTGCTTCCTTTAACCCACTGCATTCTAGCTTTTCTTTTGACTGTTCAGTTGAGTTCAGTAGGCTAGTATTCCTTTGCTTCAAAGATTTTTGTTCCATGTGCAACTGCTATCATTTCTAAGAAAATTGAGTTGCAGGTGAGGTGTGTCTATTATCCAGGCTTGCCAAGTCATCCAGAATACCATCTTGCAAAGAGACAAATGACTGGTTTTGGTGGGGTGGTCAGTTTTGAGGTCTGTATTTTACAATCTATTAAAGATTTCCAAGTCTGTTCTTGTTAGATCCTATAATTTGGATGATGACTGATGGATAATTATGTTATTAATTAGGTTGATGGGGATCTGCTAACTACTGCAAAATTTGTTGATGCTCTAAAAATTCCGTATATTGCTCCATCGTTTGGAGGTTGTGAGAGCATTGTGGACCAACCAGCAATTATGTCTTACTGGTATGTTGATATTCTCTTTTGAGGAAATGGATGAACATCACCCTTCATAATTTTTGAATAGAAGTGTTTTTCTCCCATTTCTTACATGTAAGAATAAAGATTTTTTTTTTGAAAAAGACGAGTAAAAACAAATTTGTAAGGGCTGCAAGACCAATTAACCCATGAATTATAGTGACATTATCATCAACTGCATTGGACCTTAACTAGCATATCTAAAGTTTAATCCCAACTAATTGGTATTACCTATAGGGCATAGGCTATAGATGTATTTTTGTTGTGCGGTGTCCTATTTTAAATAAGGAAGGAGTTGTATAAAGCAACTTGGATGACATGGTGTTTCATTCTGAAAACAGGGATCTTAAGGAGTCAGAGAGAGCTAAGTATGGGATCATGGACAACTTGGTTCGATTCAGCTTTGGAGTAGAAGACTATGAAGACTTGAAAGCTGATATTCTTCAGGCTCTGGAGTCCATGTAGGGTGTCTTACCTGCAACCTGATTTCGTTTTCCCTTGGATCGTTTTCTTTCCACTAGCTTTGAACTTCTTTTTCATCTCTAATTAGTGGAGTAGTCACTTCCCCCAGTTGTCAGAATGTACTGAATGGATCATTGAGCAGCTGATGCAATCCAATGTCAGAGTGGGATGTTATTGTTGTTTCCGTTTTATTTTGTTCTTAGAGAATTAACTTCTTTAAATGAGTTAACTCTAGCAGTAGCAAGAAAGAAATACATATTTGGGTACTTGACTAGGTGACTCAAAATCATCGTCGGAATTGAAATTTAAAGCAAAGAAAAGGGGATTGAAGTATAGTCAAGAAATTGTTCTACTTGGAGGAGGAAATGGCTCAACACAATTCTTTATAATTTGGATGGAAGTAAAAAAAATTGGATGGATTTCGTGCTTTATTTATTATTTCCTATGTGTAGAAACAGAAATCTCTTGGAAGATTTGATGTATATTTAAAACGAGTTTTGTAATGGACTATAAAGTCAATTTGCCCCATCTGCAATTGTTTTAATTAAACATTCTTCCACTTAAATCCTTTAATGAAAATTTCCAATGTCAAGCAAGCGCTCATATAGAATGACCAATGAATTGAATTTCAACCTGGTTTTTATAGTGTTGTGCACCAAGTTATTATTACAAGTCATTGTAAACCACGGAGGAGCTTTGAATTGAATTTAAAATTGATCAAACCTATTTTAAAGTTATTTTTAGCTTTTGTAAGTGTTTTAGCAAGGTTAAAAATAACCTAAATAGGGTTTAAATGACTTAGAACAAGTTAAAAATCAAAGTAGGTTTCCCTCTACTTTTAATTTTTTTTACTTAAAAGTCATTTAAGTTTGACTTATTATTTTGACTTAAAAGCTAGTATTTTTTTAAGTCAATCCAAACAGATTCTTAGTCTATCAAAATCTTTCTTCTAGGTCCTTTGGCAACGAGTAGACCTGGGCGTCAAGTCGATTCCAATCGAGCTGAGTTGAATCAAGGTGACTCTCTAATATTTAATTTTATGTAATGCAACGCCATTAAAAAGTTAAATCAATGATAAATTCATTTGAGATGATCTTAACCTCTCATATTCATTTGTATATGTGACTTACATCCACTGCACCATTGAGGAGAGTAATTGACAAAATAGTAATGGAGGGACCCTTTTCCCTAGTTTTGGGGTCAAGTTAGACCCTAATATCATATTTCTACAAGGTACCACAGTCAGGTCAATCTTTATTTGCGCTCTTGGTCCACACTCCAATTTGGACCTGGGCATAAAGATGGTGTTAGAGTTGGTTAAAGTCTCAAATTGATTGAAAAATATATATGTTAGTAATATATTTATATTGAGTAGGGCAATCCTCCCCTTCCTCATGAACTACCTTTCAAGATTTGAGTTATGCTTAAATAACATATTTTTACACATAGACCTTAAATTTTGGATGGACCGCGTTTGGTGAATATAATAGAAAGGGGATAAGGGGTTGCATGCAAGGATAAAAATTAAAATGGACGGAGTGGAAAGGAAATAAGCAAAGAGTCACACATGCAGCTAAAAGAACGTTCCTTTTTACTTCTTCCCTACATTTTCTCATTCATTTCTCTCTCTATCTTTGTTAAAAAATCACTCTATCAAAATTCTTTTGATATAAAACAGGGGGGAAATATCCAAAATATAAATAGATTTGTATAAAAAAAAACAGAGAGAAGATTTGGAACTCTGATCTCTCCCTCTCTTTTCTGGTTTTTGTTTCTTCTTTCCCAAAGAGAGGGAGAAACCAAGCCAAGCTTCTTTCATCAATTATTCCTGTTCACTTGTTAAGGTAATTACCATTTATTCCCAAATAAATTGTTTTGAATTCCCTTCATTGAAAAATTATATTATGTTGATAGCTAACAAAAAATATGGCATATGTATATATAAATTGAATCCCCCTTAACTTCTAATGTTATGATTTAAAGGTGACTCAAAATTTGCTTTAATTCTCAAATGTGGCATTCTAGGATTTTTCTGAATCCCTTTGTTATAATTGCTGGTTCTGCCCCCGAGTGTTGATATAATGGTTTGCATCATAATTCTGTTTTTCTTATCCTACTCCTAACGAATGTATTGAAAATATAATGAAGTAAAAAAAATATGCTCTCTTTAACAACTTAATATTTTAAATGAGATAGTCACATACTACAACATGGTGTCTTGGGATTGATTCTCAAGTGTCATCCATTTCATCATTCTTGGCCACTAAAAAGCAAGTCCCTGCCTGAGGGGGCACATGTTGAGAATATTTTTAAGTGAATAAAAGTGTGCTCTCTCGCAGTTTAATCTTTGAGATGAGATGGTATGGTAGATTGTTTACCGATATGTATTCATGTAGTTGCAAGTATTCTGTAACAGTTAAGTGATTATATTAAGTTTTTAGGCGACCACTTTATAAGTTGCCCGCCTCTCTAAGAGAGAAGCATGCTACACCTTTAGTTGATCCCTCTTCCCAGAGAAGAACGAAAATGAACCACTTATGGTAGTCGTGGTTGATTCCAGTATCTTACTCCGTGAAATAAACTCTCTATGGTGTTGCATTTTCTCTGGCTGCCACTCCCCTGTTCCATCATAGTAAAACCATTCGAGAAGAGCAATTGGGCTCATATTATATCTTTTCTTCAATGCTTATAGACGAAGTGCTTTATTTCAGATCAGGTTTCCACAACAATTGCTTCCATCCACCACCTTGGTGAAAAATTTGTATTTTAAAAGATTCACTTAAAGTATTCAAACGTTTATTGCGCTTTATTAGATATTAATTAATCAAGTCAACTGAAGGATAATGTAGTATAGCTTTTGAGGCTTGTTCAATATATCTACTTTTAGTTCTACTGCATTTGTTTTTCCTCTTTTCTTCTCTTTTCTTGTCGGAGAATTAGGGGAGCCTAGAATAATGCGAAAAAAGCTTTAAAAATCTTTATCATCTCTCAATAATGTTTGCATACACCTCCCCCGATTTTTCTTTGTTGAGACATATTTCGTTGCCATAATGTTGTTCTGATCTCCACATTGTTATTTGATTTTGTGTTGACTATGTACTTAACAAATTTGCAATTTTTTTTTTCTTTTCTAACATAAAGTTTGTTTCATGATTTTGCTAGTTTGTGTGCATTTCATCCACAATCACTCACGAATTCATTCTTAAGCGAAGGAAATAACAACTTATCTTGTCCCCTCTTTGATCATGCTTCTCTGCTTTGACATTTTAACTTTTGTCTCCATTTTTTTTTGTTCTTTCTCATGTGCAAACACATTTATATTGTTTAAAGGTTTTACCTTCGTGTGATTCAAGTGTGTTCCCTTTGTAAAATTGTGTATTCACTTGATAAATATATTCTACTATTTTAATAAAATTTTCATTACATGTACATAGTTCAAGTCGGAAAACAAAGAGCAATCTAACTTCTCTACTTTTATCATCGACCTTGAAGATATAATTTAATAAGTAATGGTGTATCATCTTTAAAAGTTTAAATTTTAGATGAAATGTTCGTACAATTCAACATGGTATCAGAGTTCTTAGTTTTAGTCGTTTTCCACTGCTACTAAACATTAAATATGATCTGTTTCTATCCTATATTTATGAGTTTCAATATGCTGTTGAAAAATAGGACATTGCTTAATCAAGACTAATTCAAGTTTACTTACGTTAATACAATTTCGCAGGTCCTATTGGCGTGTGTTATACAATTTTGGAAAATTTATGTAGAGTTAAAGAACTATCCTTCTTTTTCTATGTTCTCTCTTTTGAGACTGGCCCAACATCGTCTTTGTAGCTGTATAGTTAGTTCAAGATGTTAGTACTCATTTAAGGTAAGTCTTTGTATTTACTTCTAATTAATGTAAAAGTTTGAACTCATTATCCCTCCATTTAATTTGAATTGATTAATATACTCACAAAATTCTATTGGACAGTGGTGGATTCAAGATTTTAGACCAGCAAGTCCAGTGTATCGTTATATCACTACTCCGTTGTGACTATAGGTATGAAATTTGTATAAATTCGTGTTTTGAAAGCTTGGTACATTTATAGTTCTAGATTAAGATAACATACTAATTAGACTGTAATTTCTATTTATTTGTGCTTAATTTCCAGGTGTCTTTATTTCTTCTGTTCCACAATTGTAATTGGCATCTGGCATGGGACAGAACAAATTCGCAGCAAAATTTGTAAACTGAGTCAGAAAAATGGGTGCTTGTGTATCGACTCCAGGCCATACGATCAAAGTAAAGAAGAGACATCATCATCGTCGTCGTCATAGAAAATTCCGTGGAAAGAATTTGATCTCTCTTGTAGAAGGAACCAGGAGAAGAAACAGTGATGTAGGACCACAAATTACTGTTAGTGAGTTTGTTAGAAGATCTGAGGTCTCCAATTCCAAATACTATCTTACTCAGTTGCAGTGGCATCATACTCAAACAGATGCAACTGGTATGTCATTATTTTGAACGTTGTCTATTGTATAAAGCCTGCGTCTGATGGAATATACCTGATTAAAAGATATCAAGAATGTAAAAGGATATGTATAGATAAGTGAGATAGACTAAGTGTGTTTGGTAACAAGGAAAATGTTTTCTTGAAAAGAAGTTGGTTTCTTAGTTTCCTAGAGTGATCAACCAAGCACACCCTAAACCTGAGTATACTCCAACAACAACAACAATAATAATTATGCTTCAAATTATATGAATCCTTAATATCAATTTTCATGCTTTGGGCTTGACACTTGCCTAGATGAGCATGTCATGGAATATTATGTGTTGTGAGGAATCATCCACTAATTAATTAGCTTGCACTGGTGGTGAACCCTCATCCTTGATGGTATACAACAACAATAGCAAACCCAGTGAAAAGAGTCTCACAAAGTGGGTCTGGGGAGGGTAGAGCGTACGCAAACCTTACCACTACCTTGTGGAGGTAGAGAGGTTGTTTCCGAAAGACCCTCAAGTGCATCAATTCCAAATAAGAAAAGCATAACGGTTAATAAGAAAAACAATATAAAGTTCACAGGAGAGAAACAATAACAACAACAAAATAGTGTGATAATCAAAATACAATAAACAACATAGGGCAAGGACTAATCCTACACCAGGTACTAAACCTTTGCAAGACAACACTCTACCCCTACAATCCTTCTACCCTAATACACGACCTTCACTCATTTCTATCTAAAGTCATGTCCTCGGTAATATGAAGATGCACCACGTCCTATCTAATCACATCTCTTCAATACTTTTTCAGCCTACCCCTACCCCTCCGCATACCCCCTACAACCAGCCTATTGCACTTCCTCACTGGGGCGTTGACACACCTCCTCTACACATGCTCAAACCATCTTAATCTCGCTTCCCTCATCTTTCCCACCATAGATGTCACTTCCTCATTCTCCCGAATAACCTCATTCCTAATCTTGTAACTCCGAGTATATCCATACATCCGGATCCTCATCTCCGCAACATGTATCTTTAGAACTTGAGATTTCTTGACTGTCCAACACTCTGCCCCATACACCAAGGATGGTCAATCCACCGATATGTAGAACTTAAATTTAAGTTTAGGTGGTACTTCTTATCACACAAGACTCCAGAGGCAAGCCTCCATTTCAACCATGTCACCCCAAAGCGATGTGTGACATCATCATCGATGTCCCCACTACCTTTTTTTAAAAAAAAAAATGGGGGTAGGGGAAGGGGAAATGGGGAGGGGATTCCAATGTAGTGAATTGAACCCTCACCAACAAGGTGGAAGTTCAGGTAGCCAAGTGTCACGACCCGAGAGCACCCCCTAGTCATAACACGACATACTTGACCCCGAAGGTGTCGCATACAAGCCCTTAGCACATTCTTAACATAAGATAATAGAGAATACGGGAAAATTTAAAACTTTTACAATCAATGTCTTATTTCATAAAATCAAGCGGAAGTCTTTACTAGAACCTTTGTCTCAAACCATCTATTTAACTCTTGAATAAAAGTCTTTGGGACGCAGCCCATACAAAGTCTAAAAACATAATGAAATGACATAAAGGAACATAATGGGTTTGTCCTCGAAGCTATGAGGACTCACCAATTCGTCAACTCTTCTAGATCCTTGAAACCTAGCCTCCAAAGAAACTAAAATCTCCAAACTCTACATTTGATTAGAATGTAGGCAATATGCGTTAATACAAAATGTACCAAGTATGAAAGCTAGCATAACATCATAAGAGCATCTCAAATGGTTAGTCAACATAAGACATAAGCATAAGAGATAATAACATAGTCATAACATAATCATCATAGTCATAGCATGGTCTCCAACATAAGCTTCATATTAACATAAGTCAACATAAGACATAGTTAATGAGCATAGGAGATAAGCCATAATTATATCAACATAATTGACTCTTAGTCATCATTACAATAATAGCACCATTCTCAAGTAACCTCAAAAGTATACAAGTGCAAAGCAAGAATAGCATCCCATAATACCACGCAAGCCAAGTATCCCTTTTTAGTCATCTTAATCATAGTCTATGTACATGGTTAAGTCATAAGTTTTTCTACCGTAAGGACACTATACTTCTAAGGAACCTCAAGACACACTTGTGCAATGCATGTAAGGAATCCCATACTACCCTTCACACCAAGCATAGCCTTGAAATCACCTTGGTCATATTCACCCTCCTTTTGGTCTTACTATAAGCTTACTTCATATAGACAAAGGAACTACCACCTTAGTCAATCATATCTTAGAAGGCAACTATGGCAACAACCCAAGCTAAGTCATACTATGTGTGGGAACCCTTCATATCTAGCCTTAAGACATACTTGTGCAATGTATGGATAGCATCCCATACTACTACCCACACTAAGTACTCATTTAGACTATCACGAAGGTTCACTAGTTGGGGACTAATCCCTCTATTCTATTTACCTCTATTCAAGGCTACCAAGGAATAACCCCCTAATAGGCTAGACCATGCTATCATCTTACTAACATAACTAGGTTAAGCTAAGCTAACTACCTTGGAATACACACTAACATGCAAGTCCAAGCTACTCTAGGAAAGGTACAAGTGTCCTATCCTAGCTACCATGAAATTGTCCTAAATCAACTAAGTCATGCTACCCTTACAAGTGTACTAGATGAAAAATGCAAGCTATCCATAGGAGAGTGTGATTCTCAACCCTAAGCTACCATGACTAATCCTAACTCAAGATATCCTTGAAATGCATCTTACAATGCAAGTCAAGCTACCCTTAGGAGAGTATAAGTCCTCTATCCCAAAGCTACCATGAAATGGTCTTGGCAAAACCAAGTCAAGCTACCATGAATGCATTCTAACAATGCTAGTTCAAGCTACCTATAAGAGAGTATAAATCCTCAATCCTAGGCTACCATGACTACTACTAACTCATGCTACCATGACATGCATCCTACAATGCTAAGTCAAGCTATCCCTTAGGAGAGAATAGATCCTCATCCTAAGCTATCAACCTTGGTCTTATCCTACTAAGCCAAGCTATACATGAAGGGATCATTTATCACAACTTCAATCTATTCTAGTCTAACATGCTTTGATTCATTTTAGGTTAGTAGGTCAACCTAGAATCCTTCTATGTGAGAGAACTTGAATCTCCTAGCATATTCATGTCTAAGTGTATAAGAGAAAGAGAATTACACCACAAGATCACATCATATTGACTTTACCCCCAAAGCCCTAACAATGATGGCTACAAGCCCTAATTTCAAGCTTAACTTCATTCTATCATGATCCATGTCTAAATTACAAGCTATTCAATCACATTGTTCATTAGAAGGTGATTCTAGTCATACTTGATCATAAAGGTTCAATTCCAACTTTACAAGTCAAGATCATTCCTATTAAATTAAGTCTAGTTCAATTCATGATTAGATGATCCTAACTATGATCAATTAGTATTCAAGACATTGAAATAGGAAGATCACTTTAGAACCTTCAATTTTGCCTCTAATGACATTAACCCACAATAATCACATTCATTAATTTAGATTAGCGTTCACCATAGAAACCACATGAAATCATCATTTTATCATTAAACAAAGCTAAATCAATCATAATTGGGTGATATCCACTAGATTGGAATAACACCCAAACCCTACCCACAATGTAAGAACAACCCTAGCTAGAATGGGGTTTTTGATCCACAATTGGTGGATTTCTATAGGGGCTCTATGGGTGGAAGAACACATAAATGAATAATATTAACATACCTTTAATCAAAGCTCCAAAAAAAGCTTGAATCAATGGTGAAAATCTCCCTAAGCTGCTGCCCCAACTTCCTTTCTTCTTCTTCTTCTAGAGAGAGGATTGCTTGGGGAGTAATTTGGGGGTCTTTAGATGAATGATTTAATGACTTAGGGGTCTATTAACTATTTATAGGTGGTTATTTAACTACTAAACCGACCCCCTAAGCCCTTAATTAAATAACTAACTTAACTCCAAACACCTAACTTAAAACTAAAATGTCAAAACCTGGCAGCATCTACGAATCCCCATCCACAGACCATGGATGGGTATAAGGGCCGTGGTTTGGTCTTGTGATTTGGGTCAGAGACTCATATTTTGCAGGCCAACTCAGGCCTGACCTACGCCCATGACCTACGGGGCCGTAGGTTGATCTAAGGGGCGTGAATTGGGGTCGTAGATCAAGCTGTTTTGATAGCTTTTTGGGCAGTGTTGGGGTCCTCCTCATGGACCCCTTGGGTGGTCCTTGGGGAGTCGTACCCAGACGTTTAACCCCTAAACATGTCATTCTAAGTAGGGGAGCCATTTATCTTAGATTCTAACCCTCATACGACACTCCAAAACTCCACTACAAGACTCTACAACAAACTAGTTCAACTCACTAGTTTCCGGGGTGTTACACCAAGCAACTGAGTTACTAAGATTCCCTGTCCCCACTACCTTGGATGACGGACCCAAGATATTTGAAACTTTCTCTCTTGGGAATAGTCTGTGTGCCAAGCCTCACTTCGTCGTCGGCTTCATCTATCGCATCATTGAATTTGCATTCCAAATATTCTGTCTTGGTCCTGCTCAAAAATGATATTGTCCATGTGATTCTAAAAATAAACCTATATGAAGAATATTTCAGATTCTATTTTGTTGAGAGAAGAATGTCAAAAGAGTATATTCTGCTGTCATCTTTACTCTTATGATGCAGATTATGTTAATATTGACTGTTTTATTCCAAAAAAAAGAATGAATAATTGAAAGAAATGTAGCTTTAAAAGTTTGAAAGTGAATAGAAAATTTACATGCTTGCAGTTCTTAGCCAAGAAGAAGCTTGGTTTGATACATGCAGCAATGTTGACTCTGACTCAGATGATGACTTCAGTAGCGTCTATGGAGGTAATGAACGTCTTTTTTTCTGTTGTTTTTACCGACATTTGACATCAATATTCTATTAGATAATTAGCTGCTAGAGTGATCCCTTCCAACATAATAGGCACCACGTCCAAATTTCTCTTTGCTTATTTATACTCTTTAAATTTTGTAGATCTATTCCCAAGAACTGGACAAGTGCTTCAATATGAAACTTCATCATGCTTTATGGATAACAACCTTAAGTACAAGGAGTACCACGAAAGATATCTCAAGATGGATGGCAGTAGATCAGATAAGCTTTTGCTCAAATATGGAGTTAATAGTCCGAAAGGACTTGCACTTATAGGTGGTCAGGGCTATGAAGCTCCATCCCTTGGGAAGCACGAAGTCCTTGGTGCCCAAAGGAAGAGATATTTGGATCGTGCATATGGAAGTTTTAATAGTGTTAAGGAGGATAAACTTGGTATGCTGGAAAAAACTCAAGAGAATGTGCTTAAGACTGTCCTACCGAAGCTGGTTACTTCCTTGAGTTTCAATGAACAGATCATTAGTGCATCGAAATCAGGCCAAGTTTCTCAAGTAAAGCAATCAACAATAAGGCTTTCTCTAAAGAGAACATCTGTGGATGGCAAAGAAGAGGATAAATATTGTAAGTACCTCGCCACTTACCATTTCGATTTTATTCTTTCATCTTAAATTAAGATATATGCAAAAATCATTCTATGCAATTTTTTTTTCATGACATCCCTGTGTTCTCCTTATTCTTTATGAATCTAATTGGTAATCTTATTCTTATTGTGATCATGATATGATGATGACTTTGTAATTAATTTTCGTGTTGTTACAAAATATGGTATCCAAATCACAAGAGTAAATCTATAATATTTCCTTTTATTAATTTTGATATAATCCCTTCTATAGAATCCTTGTAATTGTATAGGTACCTTAATTATTCATGAGTAGAGATATTACTTCTTCCATTCGATTACATGGTATCAGGTCAGTTTCTTCCCTGTTTGGGCTCCATGCTATATTGTTCACACTCTACTTGGGCATAGGCGTGAAGGGGATTTAGACTGGGTTGGAATCTCACATTGGTTTGGGAATGGACTGATCGTCTGCTTATATGAACTTAAGCAATCCTCCCTTCATGAGCTAACTTTTGAGGTTAAGTAAGACTTAAGTATATGTTTATAATTATTCTAGAATGTAAAAATATAGGAGAACAAACCTATTGTTGAGAATGTCATATCTTTTAGTCGTAATCTCACCTAAGAACACAATAACTAAGTTTTTGAAACATGTCTTTGTAGAATTGAGAATCGTGAACCAATTAGGTTTAAATCCTGGATCCATCTCTGCTTGTAGGTGCATCAAAAAAGTATCTTTATCGTCCCAGGGCCGGGCTGCAAATTCCTTGTTGCACAGAAGAAAAGTTAACTGCAAGAAGTTGGTCAAAGATTGATCCCTCAAATTTTAAGCTACGTAGCGACAGTTATTTCAGGTACACTCCTCAGTGGAATCCTTTTAAGTGTAGCGATATATCTTGTAAATGATAATTTATTACCCATACATTTCCTTGATTAATCTTGCAGTGACAAGAGAAAATCTCCTGCTCCAAGTGTGTCTCCTTATATTCCTATTGGGGTTGATTTATTTGTGTGTCCTAAGAAGATAAATCACATTGCACAACACCTTGTGCTTCCCTCTGTAAAAGGAGATGGAAAATTTCCTCCATTACTAATTGTCAATATTCAGTTGCCAACTTATTCAGCTCCAATGTTCGTTGGTGATGGTGATGGAGAAGGCTTGAGCCTTGTCATATACTTCAAAATTTCTGAAAGTTTTGACAAAGATGTTTCTCCCCAGTTTCAGGACAACATCAAGGTACTTTCATGTCTAAACAAATTTCCTGGTGTCTTACTTGAGAGATATGATAATGAATATATGCCAAACTTGTAAGATACACTTCAGTCTTTGGTTGGAACAATTTTATAGTTCACAGAACACGCCTTCTCCATTTTCACCTGCGAGTAGGTAGTACAACGTTGGTTAGAGTCTTTTGCTTCCATGGTTTCTCTTTTTTTTTCTAGAAATATGGTATTTCTCAATGTCATTATTGGGAAGAAATGGGGAAAATGTCTAATTCTTGCTTAAACTAATTAGAAACAAGCTTGTCTTACATTTTATTAGATCTCTTAAGTCGTTCGTATTACATGATATATATTTTTTTATGAACAAGAGGTGAATCGAGAATTCAAATTTGATGCATCAACCTTTAGGCTCTTAGTACATTATGGGGTTCAACATTTAACATTTTTGTTGAAATATCAGTGATTTTGCTCTTACACATCTACATTTCTTGTAGAAATGCTGATTCGGTTTAACCTAGTGATTATAATTCTTCATCCGCCTCTTTCCATGAAAGTGGTAGTAGGGGATTGGAGAACTTTCAACATGATTTGCTCTGATATTAAATTTTCATTTCTATATTCGTACGACAGAGATTAGTTGAGGATGATATGGAAAAGGTTAAAGGATTTGCAAGAGAATCATATGTTCCTTTTAGAGAGAGGTTGAAGATTATGGTTGGAGTGGTTAATCCAGATGAGATTGTTTCAAATGCTACTGAAAGTAAGCTTTTGAATGCTTACAATGAGAAGCCAGTGCTTTCGCGCCCTCAACACAGCTTTTATCAGGTGGATACTCTATCCTTTTGAGTTTTGATTTAAAGTTTTAAGTTCTATGCACTATTGTACGTTGTGATCAATGATATTTACACTATCAGGTTGATCTTGACATGGTATAATAAGTTAAATTGAATTGATAGTCTAAAAAGACTTTACAATATTAGTGCATATAACTTAAATCCTTTTATTTATCTCAACTTTAGCATTATTTTGATGTTATCGAACATGAGCATCAAGTCTATCTTTCTTTTTTTCTGTTTATTGCAGGGACCAAATTACTTCGAGGTTGATCTTGACATTCATCACTTCAGCTACATTGCAAGAAGGGGACTAGATTCTTTTAGGGAGCGTTTAGGATTCGGGATACTGGATCTTGGTCTAACAATTCAGGTTTCCCTTTATTTTACTTGTTATATATCAGCAAGAATTCAATATATAAGGATTGAGGAAGTTAGCTTTGATTTAGGCTTGACAAGATGATATATTTATTGATTGCATCAACAGTACAACTTTTTTTTTTAACATTATTAGTGTAGATTACTTAATACTTGTCACATTATGATTCAATAATGTAAATTTTATCAATCAGTGCATGAAACTTAAATTCATGGATAAATAATGCAGGCGCAAAAGTCAGAGGAATTACCGGAGAGAGTGCTTGGATGTGTGAGATTGAACAAGATTAACTTTGTTGATAATGACCAAATACCAACACTTATGTGTGCTGAAGATTCATTTTCAGATTGATATTACTACTGTCTCCTCACCTGCATTTGGAGTGGATGAATCTTTAAATAGTCCCCCTTGTAATTAAGCAATTCTACTTTTCTATAAAACATATTTTATAAGAGCCCACAAATGTTTTTTGTTCTTACAGATGACAGACTAGTATTATTTTAATATGACAATTTGGTAACATCCAAAAAGTTTTGCTGATGAAAATCAATACATAACTATATTTGAGAGCCTGTTAGTTTGTATTTTCATTTTTTGTGAGCACATTGTGATGGGTAAAACTTGTCTGTTACATGTGGCATGAAGAACAACATGTGTAGATTGATAGGACAAGGAAAATCGGATCCTCAGGGAATACACCCTCGAGAGAGAGGGAATAAACACGGTAGAGAAATGAAAGGAATTGTACCCTAGTGATGTGGATAAAAGGACAAACGAGATAAAATATAAAAAGGGCCAGGTGAGTGGAAGAGCCTGTACACATTTTTAATAGCTCTATAATTGGTTTTAGTACTTTAGGGTTCAAGAGGAGCTTTTTTATTGGCTAAAGCCTCTGATGATATGACAATATTCGGAACAGGTTTGATGATGACAAAGTGAGCCAAGTTCACCAACTTGAAGGAAGGAAAAGAGAAACCGTGTGAATAGGAAAACCTTATTAAAGGAAGAAGAAACCTAATAAGGAAAGAATGTGACGAGTGGAAAACTGCTTTCCTTGTAGGACTAAACTAGGGTTTCATACACTCCTATTAAAGGATAATTGAGACATGAGAAAACTAGATTTTGCTATCATAAGACGAGGTTGTTTTTCAGCAAGAGCAAGTGACAACGCAAAAGAGAAAAAAACCAGAAGAAAGAAGAATGAGAGTTAGGTTTTCTTTCTAAAGCTAAGTTTGTGTTAGTTCAACTTAAAACCATTGTTTAATGATAATTGTACTAAATGTGAAAGTGAACGTGTGAGATTTTGTAATAAGAAATGAGTTTGATTTCTTGGAGAGTAGAGAAAACAATTATAGTTACGGGTGTCAAAAAGAGCCCAACTATAGGTAACCCGCCGAACCCGCCCATGATTTTAAGGGTTGTGCTCAAGATAATTTAAACTGGGTTCAATCTCAACTCATTCAAACCTTAACCCATTTTAAGAGAATCTTCAATTGAGCCCAATTTATTCTCCAATTTCAACCCATTTTAAGATTCTTTATTTGCATTGATGTAATGAATGTTCCTATATTGAAGGTATGAATTACTATCTATTTTATATTTTTAGGATTTATCTATCCATTTGTAACTTTTTTTTTTAAATTTTCTTAAGTTAAAATTCAAAGTGTGGTTATAAAACTTAAATAACAATATATTAAAAGTATTGAGATTAAGCGAGTCTAGACGCAACCCAGTTTTAAGCCCATCTGAGCCGAAAGTAAACTTGAGCGGGTCAAGATCCAACCCTATTTCTATTTCAACCCATTCTAATATCTCCAATTTCAACCCAACCCAACCCGCCCATTTCATACTTCTTAGAGTTAATAGTTAGAGTTGAGGTACTAGAGTTAGTCCCTTTTATTATTGAGTTGTAATATAAAGTTGCTCTTTGAAGTTGGTGGAGGTTGTTGAAATCCTACAAGTTATAGGTCGTGTGTTTTCTTGCTTTGAGAAAGGAGGTTTTCCATGATAAATCTGTGTTTCGTTTCTGTTGCATTATTGTCTTTGCTAATACAACAAGAACATGGTTCTTGTTCTAGTTAAGGTTTCTTCAATTGGTATTTGAGTAGATCTTTTCACTTAAAGAGTTTCATACCTTGAAAATGATCAATGACTGCACCACCTACTGCACAGGAAGGAGAGCCACAAATAAGACCCCTACTATTCAATGGAAAGTATTATGGATGGTGGAAGAACAATATGATGGATCATTTAATAGGAGAAAAAATAGATCTCTGGGCATTTATTCTAGATGGTCCTACCATCCCTATGAAGAATGGAACTGATGGAACAACTCAGGTGCCAAACGGTAGAAAGGAACATAATGCTGCTGCCAAACTTGCAATTCAGAATAATGCAAAAGCAAAAAAGATCTTGATATACGAAATAGGTTTGGATGAGTATATTAGAATTTTAGCATATCCAGATCAAAAGGTTATATCGGAAACACTAAAATGGCTCATGAGGAAAAAAATTAGGTCAAGAAATCCAAAATTAATAATCTAAATTGTAGTATAAGCTATTTAGAAAGATGGAAGGTGAAACAATTCAGGATATGCACACCAGGTTCATGGCTATCATTAATGAAATCTTAGGAGAAGTGATTCCTATTGCAAATATAGTCATAAAACTTATGTGTTCTTCCTGAATTACAGAAAAGCAAAGAGGTAACAATTTCAAAATCATGTGACCTGGTAACTATGATGATGAATGAGCTCATTGGAAATCTCATGACCTAAGAACTGAAAAAGAATCAAGAAAGAAAATAACAAAGTCCTTAAGACAATTGAAAAGGATGACTTCGAGGATGATAGTATTTCTTTAATGACCTAAAGGTTCTCAAGAATTGTTACACCTCAAAAATTGGAAAAGGAGGAAAAGGAATATTTGGTCTACAATCTGTGTCTCCGGGTCTCATCTACGAACCATAGAAGCTTTTATGGGCCGTAGATGGCAACCGTAGGAAGAGGGAAAATAGCTTTTCAAAAATAACTCCAGTACTTTTTACGGTTCAGTAGGACGACCAGTCAGTCTTTGTACGAGCCTAGATAGGTCTCATAGGTAGGTCCTAGACTTGGTGAAATTTTAAGGAGTCAAGTTGGTTTCTACGAACTATAGGAAGACCTATAGGCCGTAGACAGAGTTCTTCAAAAGTTGGTCCAAAATTAAGGTTTCTGAACTTTTCTACGGTTGACCAGTACAGTCCGTAGGAGTTCTACATGACCATAGGTCCAAACCATAGAAAGGCTTCGACAGTTATTTTAAGGGGATTTTGAGTCCCTCATTGTTTTAAATCAAAACTATGTCGTTTTATCTTCTACCCTAAGCCCTATATAAAGCTTTAAGGTCATAAAACTACCCACTTCAACCCCATTCTCTTAATTTCCCAAAACCAAACAAAATACACTCCCTAAATTCCTCTCAACCTAAGGAAGAAGAAGAATCTAGGATTCAAATTCAAGTGTCTAATTCATCATTCTTTGTGGGCTTTTAGTAGACAGGTATGTGGGTACTCATCCATGGAATCCATTCTTCCATGAGGTCCCCCCAAGCTTTCCAATTTTCCAATTCAATTTCAATTGATCAAGTTAGGATTTTAATTACATATTTATGGGTTTCACTCAATTATGATTTATTATTGTTAATTAAGTCTTCTAATGCATGATTTGATGTTAATACATGATATTGAGTTGAATTATATTAACCCATGCCTAATTTATTATTTTCTACTATGAACCTATGAACTATGAATTTATGAAGATATGCATGTTTTTATGAAGTTATGAAAAATTATTTTGGGATGTTTTGGAAGGAAAGTATCAATGTTATTGTGAAAGTTATTTCTCACATATGAATTCACATTGATGAAAGCTTTTCTCATCCATGTTAAATTGTGTTTAAGGAGCTATTTTATGTTTTCATCTAAAAGTGTGGATTGGTATTGATTATTGCCTTTCTTATGTTATATTGATATTTGATTTTTTTCTATTCCGTTGAAATTTAGACTTGGCACCTAAAGGGCTTTGAGGTGGAGATTCAATCGGGGTAGTCTCTAGTAGTAACCTATAGTCCCTAACTAGGTGCCCCCTAAGGATTATCTTAAATGATCTAGCTAGTGGATCCACTTTAGAAAAAAAGGATATGTACGGATTCTACCTTGGCAAGTAGATTCCCCTTTTTTCAGTATGATGGATATATCTGATTCCATGATATAGCTCTTATGGTCTTATTATTGGTTAACGATAATATCTCACAAAATGACAACGTTTCTTCCAAGCTTTTCTTATGTCCTTTATGTTAATGCCCTTGACCATATATAATGATTTACATGTCAGTTCTTCTTAAAACTTTTAATGTTCAAATATTGCTCATGCCTTACATGTTTTAAGCCATTCATGCTATCATGCCTATTTTACGGATATTGCCCATACTTAGTACATTCCATATACTAACACATACTTGTGCCTATATTTTTTCACGAATGTAGGGTTCGATGCTCCTACTTCGCATACTCGTGGCTAGTGGGTTTCCTTGTCTTTAAAGATTGGTGAGTCCTCATGTTCGGAGGACTGCGATAATTTTATAGTTGTATGTCATTTCCATTTTCAGACTTTGTATGTGATGTATGGGTTATGTCCTAGCCACTTTACTTATGATGTATTGGATGGCTTACTGAGACTTATGTTAGACTTCCACTTTGTCAAGCTCTTTGAAATTTGAAAATGCTATCTTTCTGAATTCTTTATGTCAATTATCTTGTATGATGTATGCTAAGTGGAATGTGTAGGGCCTCTCAGGGTCTAATACACCTAGTTACACCTAGGGTATACTTTGGGCTTTGTCAAGAATGCTGAAAAAGGGTCATATGAATCAAAGTAGAATTTTCAGAAGATGACTTATATAGACATCCAAGAACAAGTGTGTCACAAGTGTTGGAGTCTAAATCACTTCATCAAGTTTTCCCCTTGTGGTCTTGGGAGTATAAGAAGAACAATGCAGAAAAAACACTAGGAATGATCTGTACATTACTACAAATCACAGTCTGAATAATCACAAGGACGATTTATCTATTAAAAAAAGCTTTAGTGGCTATGGAATATTCATTGGATAAGAGTATGATGGAGGCAGACCTGAAAATCAATCACTATTGATGATGAAGGAAACAATAAAATATGACTTTCTTGCACTGGTGGCAACAGAGTCAGATGATGAAGGAAATCCTTGCTAGTCCAAAGAAACAATTATGATATTGATGACAAAAACAAATTCAGAGGAAGAAAAATATGACAGGTGACTAAGGAAAATTTTCATCAAATTAAAGAAAATCTTCATCTCTATTTAAAAAATAATAATTAGAATACTTATTTTGCATTTTCATGGATGCATATCATTCAACATGTGCTGAAAAAGAACAAATTTAGGAAGACTATGTGTCACATACCAAAATACCCCCTAGACGTGACTGGCACCTGCTAACACCACCAAACAAGCGTAGAAAAAATACGTATACTTACCCAAATTATTTAAGCACTGTGATAGAGCATGCGCAACTCCAAAACTAATCAATACTCATTAAAATGAAATAATTATCTGATCAAAATTTTATATCGATTAATGAAAAGAAAACATCACTTAATTAATATATCTCTCACTAAAATCCTACAATAAGACCTTGGAACAACTATTAAAGTTACATGAGTTCAACTGTCATGCATGGAAACCCAAGAAAAGTAGTCATAAACTATAACTAGATAAAACTGAAAAGTATGCATGAAGAATGCGAAGGTTGTCACGACCCAGGGGTACCCCCTAGATGTAACATGGCGTATAGAACTCCGAAGGACTCCATACAAGCCACTTAGCTATCATCACATAAGAACTAGAACAATAAGAGTAAAACAATAGTCCAAGTATAAATCATTTTATAAGACAAAAAGTGGAAGTCTAAACTCATGTCTCATCATAAACATCTAATACAATAGAATTAAATTGGGCCTAGCCCATACATCATGTTCAAAATAGAAATAAAATAAGGAAACTAAAACAACAAAGTCCATCCTTGAAGCATGAGGACTCACCAAAGTTTGGGATTCAATCAAATCACCAACTAGCCACAAAAATGAGCACCCTAAATATCAGACCCTACATTTGAAAAAATGTAGGCAAGAGTATGCATTAGTACAAAACAATTTACCAAGTATGATAGCCATGCATAAAACATTTAAAACATCCAAAAAGGGACATTTCATTCATGACATGCAATTGACCAAGCGAAACATGATATAAAAGATTTATAAAACATAATTCATAAAATCATGGTCAGTGCAAGCTAACTTCATCTATAAAGCCTTTGAACACATGTGGGATACTTCTTGAAGTAACCTTAGTTCATTATTACTTGTGGGGAAATCAGCCTTAACCAACACGAGACCATGTGAGCTATAACATGATCACTCGGTGTCTCCCACACTGAAAAGGGTTGTTCTACTTGCTTAAGGTAAAACCATGAATATCTAGCTTAAGTGGATCCACTAGCTTATCAACCTATAAGGGAACTTAGTTTATGGGATAAGGAGATTGCTACAGAAACCCGACCTCTACTATGGGGAGCTTCCATCTCATGAGATTACTTTGGAAACCCGATCTCTACTATGGGAGAGCTTCCATCTCACTATCAATATCCACTCGGTGCTATGTATAAATTCCCACAGAGTAGTCATTTCTTACTTGACTTCATTACTCATGAAAAGGTGCCCTTGGACAACCAATCCAAGCTAGTTCATTGGAATAGCTCTTACTCTTGATTCATTTAGGTGAGAAAGCCTCTCAACCTAAGAATCCTTTCTATTTGAGAAAATCTTTCACATCATGCTAGTTATGTGTTTATGAGAATGTCCTTTCAACAACACAACAACAACATCATCATTGGTACTTTTACTCTCATAGCACCCTTACAACATTAGCATAAATCTCATAATCAATGCATAAGTCAATAATTTACCTCTTGAGGTCAAAATCCACTTTCAATCATAAACTCTTTAGAAAACATGGGTTAGATATGGATTTCATCATAAATACATGTAAAGCTTGCAATACATGCTTAATTTCATTAAACACTTGCTTTATACTAAAAATGCCTCATCATATGATTCACAACCTGAAAACATAGGTATTACATGGGTTCATGGGGGAATTCATCATAAAAGCATTGCATTTCATTCATACTAGAAGATCATAATTTAATCATTTAAATCAATAATGAAAGGAACCCATGCTAATTGAAGAAAACCCTAACTAAATTGGGCAATTCTACCATTTGAAATAGAGGAATTTGGGAACTCATGGATGAAAGGTATCCATGGATGAAAACTATCATACCTTAACTCCAAATCCTACCCTTCAATAGAGGAATTGGAACCTTAGCTTGAAACCCTAGGTGAATCCTTCTTCTTCTTCTCTTCTTCTCCTCCTCTTCTTATTCTCCTCCTCTTCTTATTCTTCTCCTCCTCCTTCTTCTTCTCCTTCTCCTCCTCCTCCTCCTTCTCCTTCTCCTTCTCCTCCTCTTCCTCCTTCTTCTTCTCCTTCTCCTCCTCCTCCTCCTTCTCCTCCTCCTCCTCCTCCTCCTCCTTCTTCTTCTTCTTCTTCTTCTTCTTCAAGTTTCTAGAGAGAGAATATTTGAGAGGAGTTTTGGGATTCTTTAGTGAAATTGGAAGAATAAAGTAAATGGGGTGAATTTGCGGTTAAACAGACTTATATAGGGGGTTCTAAACATAAACGAAATGACATAGCTTAGGAACTAATTAATCATGAAAAGACCTAACTAACCCTGAAATAATAACTGACAACAGTCACCGGATGGACCCAGTCGACGAACCGTGGTCTCATCTACGGTTCGTCTTGGTGGACCGTCGATGGACTTCTGGCACTTGATTTTTGGGCCTCAAACCATGGATCCTGGTCTGACCTACGGTCCGTAGGTCGATTCGTGGTTCTGGACCTCAACCACCTTAGTAGGGTGACCAATCCACGGACCCACCTACGGTCCATGGTTCAACCCACTGGCCGTGGTTGGCCTCCGTGGCTGGCACCTTCAACTTCACAAAATCATGTTTAATTCCCTTTTTCGGATATTGGGTGTTATAATATCACCCCCTTGGAACCCTTCGTCCTCCAATGAGATTTAAATTGGTTCTAAAAGTTTAGGAGAGGAACTAACAACCTAACCTAACAATGGAATGCATGAAGCCAAGGAAGAATTATTGACTCCAAGTTAGGATGTTCTCAAAACATCATAAGAGGGGTGAAACTAACTCTATCAACCCATTATGCATGCATTGCACATAAATAAGGAAGAAACATCAACTCCAAGCTCAACAAACTCAAATGCATTATAAGAAAATAGGAACTACATCTAACAACCCATTATGCATGAATTTTCAAAATTACTCATGGTCAAGGAGGAACTACCTTCTCCAAGTTAAGAGCATTCTCAACACAATTTCATGGAGCCCATATGCAATTTACTCTCAAAAAGCATAGCTAAAAAATATTCATCAATTCAACTCATGAAGTTTATAGGCAACTCATACTCAAAGCACAACAACATGAAGAAAATCAAACATGTAAACTCATTTTCTTTCAAACACACTTTTCCATGAACATGCATCACATAAGGAAATCATGGAAACACATAAAAAACACATGACTCCCAAAACAAAGGTCAAATCAAGAGGAACTCATTACCTCAAACTAGAGTAGGAGTAGAATGAAAAAGATGAGGATGTCGGGACATCATATCGGTCTCGGCCTCCCAAGTAGCACCCTCAACTAACTGATTCCTCCACAATACTTTCACGGAAGCTACCTCTTTATTTCTCAACTTCCTGATCTGCCGGTCTAAAATCTCTAGCGAAACTTCCTCATAAGAAAGACTCTTATCAAATCTCAACCCTTCTAAGGAAACTATGGATGTCGGATCACTAAAACATTTCTTCAACATAGAGACATGGAAAACCGAATGAACCGATGCCAATTTAGTTGGCAAATCTAACTCATAAGCAACCTTACCAACACACCTAAAAATCAGATATGGGCCTATATATCGGGGACTATGCTAACGGACTCACTTGAGGCCCAAATTAAGTTAAATAAAAGGAAAATGAAACTAAAGCCCAGCAGCCCCAAATCTGCCAAGGCCCAATATATTTAAGCCCAAGTGAAAACAAGTAGAAACATCACCTAGTTTGACCCTTTGAGCTGCTTGATGTACATAAGCAGGTGCATCACCTACTTGACCAATTATTGGCTAAAAATGGACCAAAAAAAGGGAGGTTCTAGAGGATATTCTTAAAGGTGAAGAAAGCTCAATATAAGATATATTGGCTGCTATTCTCACTCATTTTTAACACAATATTGAGAATTAACTCCAGCTCTCTCTCACTTATCTCTCTCTTAAGGATTGAAACAACAACCTTAAAGTTCCTTTTAGGGTTCTTGAAGAAACCCTCATATCTGTAAAACAAGGTAAGAGAAACACTTATGGATTTAGCTTAATTCTCCCATGGAAAACTAGAAAACATGTTATTCATGCTCAATTATAAGTAGAAGGCAGAAGTTCCCACAAGCTACTGCTCACTTTCCTAAATCATTAAGATACTTTTCTCTTCTTCTTTGGTTTAAGTGTGAAGGGACTTTAAAGTTATAGAGGAATTCAAGTAATAAGGAAAAGTGACTACTCCATTTTCTTCCTCCTTATGTATGAGTTTGAGTGAAGAATTATGGGTTTGCTGGCATAAAGAACTTAGGGGTGGTGAGTTCAATAATTGGTTGTATGATAAAGAATATTTGAGGCTATTTTATGTGTATTGTGGTTGGTGCAGCTTGGGTAATCTTGGAAAAGGATATATAATGTATGTATTGGGCAGAGAAGGAGGGTGTGATGATACACATTATTTTAAGGGTTGTATTGTCTCATTATCCGTCAATGTTAGCTATTGTTTTACGGGGCTCACGGTGTGATAGCTACTAATTTTAGTTTATCATGACTTATATTGTAGATTAAAACCTAAAAGGGGAGGCTGAATTGTGATAGTTCTATTGGTCAAAGGATAAGGTAAGTAAGGCTATTCGATTTCCTATTTCTTTGGCATGAATCTAACACTTGAATCACAAAAAGTAAGATTTCTAAGTGTCCTTGATAGTGACTGATCCATAGTTGCAGTTCCTACTCACTAGAGCAATAGAGTGAGTACTCTAATATGAGGTTGTTACTAAATGTACGTGCTTACTCTACGAAGTTTTAGCATTCAAGGTTTAAACTTGTTTCATCGTCAAAGTACCCTTGGCACGTATTTTCCCTTATATAAATCAAAATGATCCTAGATTACACATGATATATATGTTTATATGTTGGTTATACAATCTTCCCATATCATGCCAACTTGCTTCAATTATCTATATATATGTCATCTTTCCACATGTTCATATGTTCCCTTTATTGGTTATTACTCCCATTATGTTAGACTATAATGTTACCTCAAAAGATCCCTACTTTCTCTATTGTACATTTTATATGTACTTACTTGGAATATGTATCCGTCCTAAAGTTGAAGCTGCCGACATTCTCCCTTGGTTCCACGTTCACGTATACCTTGTATTTGATATTAGTTAGTGAGTATTTTGCTATCATATAGAGTTCAAATATCTTGGCTGAATGTTAAATGTCTTCACTTGATATGTGCTTCAATTTGAGATGTCAAAATGCTTACTGAGTCATATAATCTCCTAAGTATTACACGTTCATGTCACATTTGCTTCCCTTGTCATTGTTATTATCGTAAGTCCATATTCATATGTCTTCTACTACTGGTCCATAGTTCCAAATCTCAACAATGATTGTGACTACCAAAACAGCAATCTCAAAAGAGTTATGATCATAAAAAAACAATCTCAAAATAGTGATGAACACCAAGACAAAAATTTCAAGGATTAAAGAATCTAAGTGAAGCAATCTGTATAATTATGGGTGGAAGCCCAGGGCAAATGCCTAGCATGGGTCGATCCCATTTGGTATAGAAGGGTGGCAGTTCAAGGGCGAAAGCCTAGCATTGGCCGATCCCAATTGGTATAAGAGGGTGGCAGCTTAGGGGCGAAACCTAGCATGGGCCGATCCCAATTTGTGGAATTATGAGGACAACATCCTAGGGGTTAAAATGCCTAGCATGGGTCATCCTCTTCTACCGTTGATAAGCTAGTCATTTGTATCATATGTCTTATAAATATTATAATTCAAAGAAAAGTAAAGAAAAGAATGTAACATACACGATTCCACAAGTATAAAACAATGGTGGTCTCTAATCCTTATTTATTGGTATTTGGTTTCACTTGAGCTCTCATTTTACATATGGTTGTATTATGTCTTACATATTCAGTACATTCTTTCGTACTAACGTCCCTTATTAGGGACATTGCATTTCATGTTGTAGGTACAGGTACTCAACTAGTAGATCTCCCCAATAAAAGCACATGATACTTAACAGTTGTTGGTGAGCTCCAGGTTGATTCGGGGCTTTGCCGAGTCTATACCATGCGTAGTTCATAGTGGTACAATCATGGATTCCAGTAGAGGCTTTGTAGACATTGTAAAGCTATCATCTGAATTCATAGTTTCACTTGTCACATGTATCGGTTCAGCTAGTCAACATGTGTTGTATATAAAGCTTCTCATTAGTAATTATATTTGCATAGTAGTAGTTCACTTTCTCATCATAGGTGACTTGTAAAACATGTTTTCATATGGTAGTTGTCCGCCTCACCTAGGGTTGGGGTGTGACAAAAGTGGTATCAGCATAGTTCATCCTAGGTTGTCTACAAAGCCGTGTCTAGTAGAGCCTTACTTATGAATGTGTTGTGCGCCACATTTATAATTAGGGGGCTGCTTGGACATTTATCAAAAGTTACCCTCCTTCGTAATCCAGATCGTGCGATCTCAAAGTTAAGAAGTCAATTTTCACTTTCACCTGATCATGCTATTCATATTATGCTTATGATGGTTAAGGTTAATTGTAGCTAGAATGTCAACATGCAATCTACAGAAAAGGATCAGAAGTTATCAAAATTTAGACTATATTGAGCTCATTTTATTCAACCGTCCCACTCCACAAGGTATGTAAAGGATTTTATGTTATATGCATTTTAAGTTGAATTTTAACTATTTGTGTCACATTGGTTCAATTGAGAAAAATATAGTATGGTTATCCATATACTTAAAAATGATGGGTTACCTAGTTACATATATGAGCTGTAGCATTTCTAAGCACATCTTCTTAGGAGAATCTATTCAACTCTTGGGTTATATGTTTCCTCCATATTTATAGGATCTATTCCTATAGAGGACACTTAACTTGTTAAGAGTCTATGATATACATAGAATTTTCAGCATTACACATGTTCTCGAAATTGATGTTGTTGAACCAATATTTTTTTTCGGAAGAAGGCATTGGTACAATCTGATAGGTGGATGTATCAGTGCAATAGTATTTGCCAAATTCTCACCATATATCATCCCGAATATGTTAATATTTGGCACAACTCTGAATAAGTACTAATAGCATTTGTATTCTTTTCGTGGTTATAAAACTTAGGGATAAGTGAGCCAATTTTTGCAAATGATATATGTATGGTAGTTCCTATTATGATTTATGTTTTGGCTATGGAGGATTAGTATGCGACTAAAGGGTAAGGTTAACAAAAGGAAAAAATTGATTGGTTAGACCTAAGTTGTGATTTGTCAGGTTGTACATAGTGGGATTAGAGTACATGAAGCTACTAGTTTTGATTAAAAGGTACTTGTTAGATAGGAAGCATGTGAGAATGAAGCTTGAATTATATGGGCTGAATATGTATGTAGAGCTTCTCGTTAGAAACATATGGGATATGTCAAATTCCCCAAAGGGGTGATAAGAGGATGCTATAGAGGAGTGAGATAGGTGATTATGAAAGAGAAGTTACTAAGTGTATCAGGCAATAAAAAGGTATCAACTCTTCAATCCTAACTAGTTATAATGGCGCGCACCCGGGAACAACTTTGTGAACCTTTGTTAGACAAAGAAGTCATTTTATTATTTATTTAAGTCTTGATATTTGGTCCTGATAACAACAAGAAAAAAAGAGGGGAATAGAAAGGTTACCTAGATAGAAGATACATGGACCTAGTTCATCTACATCATTAGTACAAAAGAGAAGCAGAGCATTATTCACATGTATAGACTTCCATCAATTAGAATAGAGCTACTACAAGGTTCATTTAATATATGCCTGCAGTAATTCGTCAGTCATAGTCCAGTTAAGGGAGAGGAAAAATTGATCATATGCTAGTTGTTAATATTTGCTAACTTGCATGGGAAAAGAGTCAGAGCACCCTCACTTGTTTTTTTTTAAAAATCTATTAGTATGGCCAGACCTATCTAGTTAAGCCCAAAGAGGCTAACTCGAAGATTTTATGAATCATGATATAACTTTATAGGTACTTGAAATTTACATGTTATTAGAGTTCATGTTTTATGGTGCGTTCAAGCTTCACTATTTATTTTCTATTTCGACCTTCAAAGGGCAACAAACATTGAGCGTGATATAACACAAGCTAGTAATGAAGACAAAGTTGACCTCGACCTCCTACTCTAAAAGACGAACTATTGAGGATTTTCTTTTTCTATCTTGACTGTAGTATTTATATTGACCTAGACGGAAGCCAAAACCCAATAGCAGAACACCTAAAAGAATTCTTAGGAGATTGGAGAGAGTAGATGGGGAAATCAATTGTATGTGTTTAGGTGAGTAAGGAATATGAGAAGCACTATCCCACCTGTGACTTAACACTTAAGACAGTGTGTTTGCCCTTATTATAGTAGAGTGGTTCTATAAGACATCTCATAGTTTCCAAAGATGGGTTGTTATATAATTATACATGCTGCATGTTCTATAACTTATCTATTTGTATGTCATTTTCCCTTTGTGGATTACCTTCTCACAGGTTACCTTATGTCATAAAATGCTTACATGTAAATGTTATCCGCTTCAAAGCACCGTTGTTTATTGTTATATGTTTTCATAGGACCTTTTCCTTACCTGTTATTTATTGCACTGGTTACTTTCCACATGTCACTTGTCCATATTGTGTGGGTACTGCATTGTAATTGATCATATGCTATGAGCAAAATTAGTGCTCATGGGTTATATGACTCGCATATCACTTGTTTACACGTCTTATGCATCATACACCATTCTATGTATATTACATGCCTTGTATCCTACTTGCTTAAACATTACAGGCCTTATAGCTTTCCTAGCCATGTGTCATGTGTTCACTTGCTCATATTTCATAAGTGTACTTATTGACATTTTAGGTCACCAATCCATGTGATATAACGCACTTGATCAATGTGATTTGTGTTCTGTAGTTCATATTTCATATAGTCTACTTGCTTACGTATTATATATTTTGTAGCTTTAGTACTCATGCATCATGTGCTCATCTAACCATTTCCTACATTTCTTATAGTTCATTCGTTCAAATGCTACCCTATGAACCATATGCGTGTGTACTCCATATATTTCTATAGCTTAATGCCCATATATTATGCGCTCCCTTTTGTGCTAATCTGCCTATGTGTCATACCCAATGTGACTTATTTATTTGTACACTATGCCCCTCTGTGATTATTGACTTGAGTTTTGAACATTTTGGGAAACCATTTCCTTGTATCATTATGTAGTAAAAATTTTAACTAGAAAAGGTTGGGCATATATGTAAATTTCATCACAACCATAGATATTTACTTAGCATAGTGCCTTATTCGAAGGTGCGGCATAAAACTTTAGATTTTATACTAACAACTATATGTTCTTATAAGTCTCACCTCTGAAAGACGTCATGAGATAAAAGAGAAGGGAAAGTAGAGCCCCGATAGGTTAGGCCTATGATTTTGTGTTCGTTCCATATGCGAAAAAAATTGGGAGATACTATAGTTATTCTTGATTGTTAAGGCCCGGAAGCTAAGCTCAAAAGGTTTATTGTGGAAGGAATATAATATAACATAAGATACTTGGGAATAGAAGATGATAGAGATCCTAAATGCCCCTCCTCATTCTAAACATCAACATAAGGATCTGAGATCATGTGGTCCCCTTATATGATCATAAATCCTACTAGCAGTTGTTCATTTGATATGTCATTTGCATGTTTTGTATTTAGGTATATTAAAGTCCTTATTTGTATGAATTTTACTTGCGTATCTTCAGTGAAATACATGGTCAAGAAAGGGGTTGATTTGTCATATTATTATTTCATGAACCATATCTATTAATACGTCATGCTAGACTTGTCTATACGTGTTTTAGGTTAGTCTACGTATTTTGGATAGTCCTATTTATAGAGGGAACTCTCGCAAATCTCCAAATGAAATTCCAAGGTTAACCAAACTAACAGCTTAACGTATCATTCAAGTAAGAATGATCATAAGGGAGGGAGGATGTAACACCCTGTATTCTACGTGTATGTAAAGCCCGTATTATCCATATGCTTATTCTATTCTTGTGATACTTGACATAGCCTTATAGTATAAACGAGGGACCATGTTTCTTAAATGATTAGTGTTGGTTTAAACTAGCTCGGAAGGTGATGTGATGCCTTGCACGTTTCAGCATGTGTACTGCAAGTTAACTCCAACTGAGTATTTAAACTCGAGACGGTAAGGTGGTAATTAAGCTTAAAGTTGAAAGTTAAGTGCTAAGTTAAAGCAAAAGGGATTAATATTTATAAAATGGAATAAAATAACTGAGCTGCTAGCTTGACTTAACTAAGCTAGTAGGTGACAAATAGGTGCATCACCTACTTGAGCTATATGGATCTAGTTAAACAGGCCAAGGTTTATGGATCAGATTTGGGCCTATGCTAATGGACACACTTGAGGCCCAAATTAAGTTAAATAAAAGGAAAATGAAACTAAAGCCCAACAGCCAAATCTGCCAAGACCCAATATATTTAAGCCCAAGTGAAAGCAAGTAGGTGCATCACCTAGTTTGGCCTTTTTAAGTTGCTTGATGTACATAAGCAGGTGCATCAGCTACTTGACCAATTATTGGCTGAAAATGGACCAAAAAAAGGGAGGTTCTAGAGGATATTCTTAAAGGTGAAGAAAGGTAAATATAAGATATATTGGCTGCTATTCTCACTCATCTTTAACACACAATATTGAGAATTAACTCCAGCTCTCTCTCTCTCTCTTTTCTCTTAAGGATTAAAACAACATCCTTAACGTTCCTTCTAGGGTTCTTGAAGAAACCCTCATATCTGCAAACCAAGGTAAGAGAAACACTTATGGATTTAGCTTAACTCTCCCATGGAAAACTAGAAAACATGTTATTCATGCTCAATTATAAGTAGAAGGTAGAAGTTCCCACAAGCTACTGCTCACTTTCCTTAATTATAAAGATACTTTTCTCTTCTTCTCTGGTTTAAGTGTGAAGGGAAGTTGGAGTTATAGAGGAATTCAAGTTATAACGAAAAGTTGCAGAAATTGAGGTAAGGTGACTGCTCCATTTTCTTCCTTCTTATGTATGAGTTTGAGTGAAGAATTATGGGTTTGCTGTCATAAAGAACTCAAGGGGGTGGTGAGTTCAATAATTTGTTGTATGATAAAGAATATTTGAGGCTATTTTATGTGTATTGTGGTTGGTGTAGCCTGGGTAATCTTGGCAAAGGATATATAATGTACGTATTGGGCAGAGAAGGAGGGTGTGATGATACACATTATTTTAAGGGTTGTATGGGCTTATTATCCATCAATGTTAGCTACTATTTTACGGGATCACAGTGTGATAGCTGTTAATTTTAGTTTATCATGACTTATATTATAGATTAAAACCTAAAAGAGGAGGCTGAATCGTGATAGTTCTATTGGTCAGAGGATAAGGTATGTAAAGCTATTCGATTTCCTATTTCATTGGCATGAATCCAACACTTGCATTAAAAAAAGTAAGCTTTCTAAGTGTCCTTGGTAGTGACTGATCCATAGTTGAGCAGTAAAGTGAGTACTCTAATATGACATTGTTACTAAATGTACGTGCTTACTCTACCAAGCATTAGCATGCAAGGTTTAAACTTGTTATCATCGTCACATTACCCTTGGCACATATTTCCCTTATATAAATTAAAATGATCCTATATTACATATGATAGATATGTTTATATGTTTGATATACAATCTGCCCATATCATGCCAACTTGCTTCAATTATCTATATATATATATGTCATCTTTCCACATGTTCATATGTTCCCTTTATTGGTTATTACTCCCATTGTGTTAGACTATAATGTTACCTCACAAGATCCCTACTTGCTCTATTGTACATTTTATATGTACTTACTTGGAATATGTATCCGTCCTAAAGTTGATGCTGCCGACGTTCT